>NW_001820833.1:994227-1069731 GCF_000146945.2 Sclerotinia sclerotiorum 1980 UF-70 | reverse complement strand
GTATGGATAGGGATAGAATCGAAGATTCGATAATACTCGCGTTGAGATTTCAGGCAATCCGTACGTGGTACTCAACTCTCCCAGATATTGGACGGTAGAGGTTTCCAAAGCACTGTTTACAGCTGACGAAGTATTAATACCACTTTTAACCGTTGACGAGAGGAAAGATATGACTGTACTAATCTCCAATACAGTGCTAACCACGAGTGAAGTTATTATGCTGGAAGGTTCAGGAGTACCAGAACTTATGGCATTGGTCGATGTCTCAAAAACATTGGATGTTTCCACACCAGTAGTCGAAGCTACGCCCTCTGTGCTCAGAATAGAACTTACCGTACCGGTAAAACTTGCGGAGGCAGAATTAGCCGTTTCAGAAAGAATTCCTGAGCTGCTTGGAATTGCTAATGACGTTTCCGTAGTAGAAGACTCTATTCCAACCGATCCAATTGTCGTAGAAGGTAGTATGAAGATACTTGATGTGGCAGAGGCAGGTATACTAACCGCCCCCGAAGATGGCTCCAAAGTGAATGATTCTGTGACAACTTCAATTGTACTAGAGAGTATCACAGTTTCAGAACTGACTCCAGTTGTGAGAGCTGCTAAGCTAGTCGTCACTATGATTGATGGCTCTAGACTCAAGGACTCCGATGTGCTAACTATTTCAATCGAGTTGGATAGTGAGACGATACTGATCGTAGAGAATAAAGGCTCGCTGGTTGAAGCAGGGAGAGTGGTGGATTGAACCAAACTGGATTCAGGGGTGATTTGGAAAGTACTTCCAACACTTGATTCTAAGATTGATGATTCAAAAAAGCCGGTAGATGTGGATATAAGAGTTGAAGTTTCCGACAGCTGTATTGATTGAGAAATCTCTGTGCTTGTTTCAGCAGCGCCAGCCGAATTGCTGGAGACCTCAGATGAACTAGGTTCGATGGAAGTGAAAACTGTGCCAGTTGAAGTTAAGGTGGCAGCAAGAGATTCAACGCTGCTCGTGAGTTTGAGGCTCAAAATCTCCGAAACCTGCGTCGAGGTGCCGGTTTCAATGCCAGTTGATGTTTCAATAGGACCTATCGTATTGCTAGTGGCTTCCGATAAGGTTGGTTCAATAGAACCTATCGTAGGCACAATCGAACCAATACTGCTTGAAAATGGAAGGCTGACACTCTCTGATATAATTTCTGATACCTGCGTTGAGCTGATGAACTCAGGACCAGTGGATGTTGGAACTAATACAAGAGAACTGCTAGGACCTTCGAACAGGCTAGATTCAATTGAGCTAGTCGTAGAAACAATAGATCCCAGACCACTCGTGATTTCATCTGTGGACTGGATATCGAAAGTACTTGTTGTGGCACTTCCAGATATTACATTGCTAAATGACAAGCTTGATTCGACAGAGACGGATGTGCCAACGAATGTATGTGTAAGTAAACTCGATTCAATATTGCTCGAGGACTCGAATGATTGACTTGATGATCCCGCTAAACTGCTTGTAGCTCCAAGTGTTGATTCGATACTTGATTGTACAACTACAGTCGTACTAATGATAATCTCTGTAGAAATTATCGATCCAAGGTTGGTGGAGACTTCAAATGACTGACTTGGTGACCCTACCAAAGTACTCGTAGCACCAAGAGATGTTTCCGAGCTTAGAGATGGGGATTCAGTCAAGCTGTTTATTGAGGTGGCAGATAGAACAGCACTAGATTCCTGAATTGTACTTGAAGCTCCACTGCTTGATGGAGCTGCAGATAATTCCAGAGACGAAAGAATAGCCGTGCTACTGGCAGCTACGGACGATTGAATAATTGTGCCAGTTTCAGATGGGAAAGCACTCTCACCAAAGCTTGATAGGCTTTCGGTAATCGATGATATAACTCCTGTCGAGGTTGATAATACTTCACTGGGCAATGGAGTAGAGATCCCCAGTGATGAAGACAAAATAGATGATAGAGCTTCAAGACCAGATGTTGTTTCGAGCAATTCGGAAGTACTTGTGGTTTGAGGCAAAGACGATTGTTCGAAAGTAGAAGATATTCCAAGGGAAGTCGATTGTTCCAATGAGGATGTGGATCCAGGCACAGAAGTCTGTTCTGGCAAGGACGATAGTTCAAAAGTAGACGTAAATCCAGGCAGAGATGAAGATTCCAAACCAAACGAACTAGTCTGCTCCGTCGCTGTACTTGAGCCAGAAACAACGCTTGTGACTGGAGGAATGCCAGTAGAAATTCCCTCGCCAACACTCGAAGAAGCTGCACTAGATGAGAATGGAATATCGGTACTCTGGGTTTCTGAAGGTTCCAAACTCAAGAATGACGTGGTAGAGAAGCTAGTCATGAATCCAGAAGATTGGGCGGATGAGAATGATGCCAAGCTGTATTCATATGATGAGAGAACTGCTGAAATCGAGCTTTGAACGATAGATGAAGGTACAGCAGATAAGAAAACGGTCTCAAAAGTGGACGAAGGAACTTGTGATTCTTGTCCAGAGAAAGTCGATAAAATTAATGATTGAGATTGAGAGAATGACTCTGAGGTAATTGTTGGGAACGAGTAACTGATAGTAAAGGAAGGAATTGTGGTAAAATCACTAGGCGTCTCGGATGATGAATAAGCAATGAAAGAACTGGCTGTTGAAGAAGCAGCGGGTTCTTGGGAAGTAATGAATGACTGTCCAGAGGATGAATATGATACAAAGAAAGACGAACTGGCCACCCCGGACGGTGTGTTCGTGAAGGCGGGCGAGCTGGTAGCTAGCAATCCGCTAGAAAATTCAACTGATGAAAGAGAAGGGGTGATTTCAGTTGAAGTAGCGGAGGGGCTTCCCAGACTCGCCGAACCTAGACTAAAAAAGAACTGGTCGATGGAATGGCAGAAGTGCTAGCGGAAGAATCAAGTGGTAACAGTAATAATGACACCGTAACACACTCAACTCCAGGTGACAACATCAAGTACAACGAGCCATAACAAGCTTGTATGATATTTGCAGCATTGTATGGTAAAGTCAAACCGATGGAGCAATCTGGATTAATGGTTGCAACAACTGGTTGATACCCAAGTTGCTGAAATTTGGTTGCTGTAGAGAAGAAGATTGCCTCATTTCCAGGGTTGTGCAAATCTTGATTAGATGCCAATAAGACAGGATTTCCAAAGAAATCAATAATATTAAATTGTAGTTGACCCGTACTAGGAGACAATGAGAAGGTCAAGCTTTGTGCCTCATCAGTGGTGAATGATAAAGCATCATCACCGAATGGGACTGGATCCCATAGATATTGTGGTGGCATACCTGTTTGATTCACAAGTATCTTGAAGAATGGAGTAACAGGACATCCAGCGATTGAGGTTGAAGATGCAATAGGTGAGAAAGTTGAACTGCTTGTTACCAAGCCAACTGTTCCAGATGGGACTTCAGTAGTTGAAGCAATAGCCGTTGACAATGTTGAAGAAGGTGGTTGAACTGCAACAGCAAACGCCTGAACTTGGGTACATCCACTTCCTCTTTGAATTTGCGTAGCTGGTGTCAAAATGGTAAATACACCACTACAGTCAGCCAAGATATTGGCGCCTGTGTTTGCAATATCGAAGCCAAGTGAACAATCTGAACCAACAGTGGCAGAATAGATTCTCATATTATCAGAAATATGGGCCGCAGTAAAGAGTTGAAGAGGAGCTCCTAAAGCGGTCAATCGAACAGCACCAGTAATTTGTTCACCAGCCGATTGTAGTGTGCCGTGGAAAGCGTTGCCAAATCCAATGCTGAAAGCAGCCGCTTGTGATTCTGATGTTACAACAGGTAATGTGTCATAACCCCATAAACTTTCAATATTTCCAGCGTCTGGAAAGTTACGTTGAGATAGATATTGCTTTGGCTTACCCGGCGCATCAATGACTACATTGAACAGACTTGGAGCCACTGCACAGACATAATCATATGAAGGACCAGGGCTAGATGTGGATGACGGTAGTACGAACGTGGATGTTATAGCAACGAAGGTTGTGGTTATTGATCCAGAAACCACGTTACTAGCGGAAGGAATTTCAGTGAAAGATTCCTCAAGAGATGTAGTCGATAGAAGAACAGTAGTCGTCTCTTGGAATTCTACACTCTGAGTGCTAGATGCCAAAGCACTAGTAGTCGCCTCTCCAATTTCACCACCTTCGGAAGTAGATGTTGGAGAGCCAGTAGTTACCTCAACCTCAGTACTAGATGCCAAAGCACTAGTAGTTGTCTCTCCAATTTCAAGACCTTCAGAAGTAGATGTTGGTGAGCCAGGAGTTACTTCAATACTGGTAGTGATTTCTGGTATTTCTGTTGTAGAAGCAAGGCCTGTAGACTCAGCTCCTGGCTCAGTCGTGAGAGCGGGGCCTGTCGTTGTAGCCTCTAGGCCAGTAGTCAAAACTGATCCAGTAGTGGATTCTGGTCCTTCACTAGTCAAAACTCCCGAGGTTGTGGCACCAAGTCCTTCACTTATAACAATCTCCGAAGTCGTAGTTACCCATGGTTCCATAATGCTGACAGAACCTTCGGAGGTTGTGGTGGCACCTAGTTCTCCAGTGCTTACAACAAGTTCTGAGGTGCTAGTAGCCCCTAGCCCTTCAGTGTTTGCTTCAGAAGTTGTTGTAGTCCCTGGCTCTTCGGTAATAATGACTTCTGAGGTACTCGTAGCTGATGGTCCTTCAGTGCCAATAACATCCGAAGTGCTAGTGACTCCTAGTCCCTCTGACGTACTCGTAGTTGATGGCCCTTCAGTGCCAATAACTTCCGAAGTGGTAGCCGCGGCGGGTACTTCGGTGCTTACTACCACGGTACTCGTAACTCCCGGCTCTTCTGTGCTGACAAAAGCTTCCGAAGTGCTAGTCGCTCCTAGTTCCTGAGTACTTCCGACTTCCAAAGTTGTACTAGCGCCAGATGCAACACTGCTGACAGGTGGAATGCCAGTGCTAGATCCAATTGCTTCCCCGGTGGTAGATGTACTTGGTTCCTCAGTGGCAATGATTTCACTTGTTGACGAAGCTCCTAAAGTCTCGGTGCCAATGATTTCGCTTGTTGACGAAGCTCCTAGAGTCTCAGTAGGAATAATTTCTGTAGAAGTAACCCCGGGTCCCGAAGTAACGGTAATTTTAGTTGTAGGACTAACTCCTGGAGTTTCAGTAGGGATAACTTCTGTGGAAGTAACAGGTTCCTCAGTAACAACAATTTCTGTTGTAGAGCTAAATCCTGGCGTCTCAATAGGAATTATTTCTGTGGAAGTATCCCCAGGCTCCTCGGTGGTAATAATTTCAATCGTAGAGCTAGCACTTGGGCCCTCCGTGACGATGATTTCTGTCGATGTAGCACTTGGTACCTCGGTGACAATGATTTCGGTTGTAGAGCTAGCCCCTAGTCCTTCAGTACCGACAGTTTGTGTGGAGGTTGCCCCAGGTATTTCAGTCGAACTAATATCGGTAACAACAGCTGAGGTTGGTGAAACAAATCCTTCCAGTTCATAAATAATGATCGCTGTTCCGACCGCACGTTTTCTGAATCTTCTGGGTGGGGGAGGTGGTAGGGCAGGACTTCCTCCACATACTTGGACCGGATTACCTGGACATGGGTAAGAACAATTAGTGGCTGGTTCTGCATCAAGCAATCCGTTTGAGCAAAAACAGCGTCCTGGCTCAATTCCAGCATATCTGAATGGGCCCCCTGCATTGGCTGTTGAGCAGAGTAAAGCACAGCTTTGGACTGTAGCATAGTCATTTGGATCGACACTCTCAGTAATAGGTGGGGCCAATGGAAAGCCATTGGCCTCATCATCTGGATAACATTCCACTGGATTATAAGTACCAGCTGGTGTAATGGCTGATGAAACACGAGTTGGTTCAGGAGGCTGAGTCGTAGCTCCTGGTTCCTTAGTAGTAAAAACTCCTGTCTCTGTAGGCTCAGTAGTCATAGTAGGTAACTCAACCGTTGTTGATATTTCTTCAATGATAGTCGAAGATTCAGAAACGATAGTAGTCACGGATGGTATGGTGAGCTCAAAAGAGGAAGCAAATTCAGAAGATATAGAGGCCGAGCTGCTGAAAATTGCCGATGTAGCGGCAGCAGAAGAAGATGCAAGTTCAGAAGATGCGGTGGCCAAGCTACTAAAAATATCCGACGAAGGGGCTACAGAAGACGATTGTGTACTAGAACATTCAGAGGCTAATCATCATTAGAAAAAATTGAACCTTTCATCAAAACATATAAAAAAAATACTCACCATATACAGTCGAAGCTGGTTCTATCACAGTTGTTGTCCCATCGAAGATAGTTGTCGTTCTCCGCTTAACTTCTGTAGCGGTAACATATTCGGTCTGAATCGATGGTGGTGCAGTATAAGTAATAATTGAATAAGATACATCAGTATAAGTTGTATATTGTGGTACAACCGATATTCTATAACGAGTGACAGTTGAATAAATGGTTGTGGCTTGTGCGTTAGCGAAAGGAACGAGTGCAATACCATATGCTGCTACCTGCAGCAGGCATTTTGGAAGTGGAGTTGGACGCATGGTCCTGACGTAGTGTCTAGGTGAACTCTAGTAAATGATATTTGAGGCTCCGAAATGTCTGAAATAACAAATACTTGAGTTCATGTAAAGACCGACGTGAAAAGTGTGTAAAAAGATATTTTTCAGAGAACTGAAGAATATATAGAATACAAACTTTTGTTTTTGAATGTGTTACTGGGAAGAATGTGGATGACGGCTTTCCCACGTTAAGGAGAAAATAAAGTGAGGGACGTGTATAAGTTGAGGGCAAGAATAGTTGAGGAATGAGCAATGCTCGTCGTAGCTAGGCAAGATTCCCATATTGGAATGTGGTATCGGACGACAGTCCCCTGAAGTATAGAGTAATTTGACTTCAAACATGAGTACCACACCATTTAAAGTCACTCGACTTAGCAATTTGTTCCCATGAAAAAGAACCAACCACCACGCAAAATTGAATGCACCAGCCATTTCACAAACCTAACGACATTAGCAAATTATGGCAGGAAATAGATATCCGTAAACTGACCTTACAATGTTCAGTATATTCACGTGATCACATGCCTTGTTTACATGCCAAGGAACAATTGAAATGGATGAACATTCTTCACCAAATTCACGACCATGGCGCCAATAAAAGGAAGGGTAACTCGCCGGAACCACCTCCGAAAGTGTGTCTCAAATGTCGATGCGAGAACCTCATGTAAGTATCTGGAAAGAGGCAAAGCATGCCATATGAAGGATGGAGAGTGCCGAATTTTCACGAAGGATACCACCCAGGTATGAGAAGAAGAAATCCACATGAAGAAGAGCGGAAATTTAATCCATGTGTTAGATAAAAAGTTGAAAGGAAAGAGCAAGCTCGAGCTTTGCCGGCAGAAACTTGAAGGACACCACCACTCCATCATGTGCATCACTATCATGTATGTATTCACAACTCCTCACTCCCACCAAGGGAAAGAAAGACCAAACCAGGCACGGAACACCGAGTACGCGTACATCTCCCAAAAACATCCCCAAAAATCTGCACCTACCTTCTGACCCTCCCACCAACCTTCCCACCAAATATCTTTCACGCCACCGACATCAACCATCTAGCCATCGTCTTGGAGCCAATTTCCCTAATTTCGCGTTCCGTCACGTTCCGCAACATGGCTTTATGCTATGAATTGAAAAGATAGTAGTTGAGAAGCAAGGGAATTCTATCCTACATACCTAACCTTAACCTTACCGAGACATCCACCACCTCAATTGTTATTGCGCTTATCCGACGCGTTGCAGAAAGAGAAACAGATCCAATTTGTACATGTATGTGACTTTAATATTAAAGGGGGGAAGGAAGGAAGAATGTGTTAGTGAGTGAGGTCCTCCTATCTTGCGAAATGTGCAAAACCATCGCGTTAAGTTTCTTGCCAACTTCGTCAACCATCACACGCGAAAATTCGGTCGTGACACGCACGTGATATTTTTACACCTAGCACCCATACACACATTTTCAAAAGCGTGATTTTTTGAGCTATGAATTTTTTAAAAAGTCATTGAATTCAAAAATAATCTTTTTAAGAATATATAATAATGAAATCATTTTATTATTTTAAGTTTTAAATTAAAAAATTAACAAAACAAGTTTTTTATTAATTTGAAAATTATTATATGTGACCAAAAGGGTGTTTATAGACCAGCAATTGTATTTAACTTAGAATCTACAGGTGAAGAGCACCTGTAGATGGGGATAGCTACTCTATATATACACAAATGAATGGCCTAGCCGCAATGGCTAGGCAAAAAAAAGTCATATTTATTCCTCCAATGATCTTACTTTACCGATAACCATTGATACCTAGTACTTGTCCGGATCTGATCCTCAGGTCACCTAAATCGCATACTAATCTCGAGTAATCGTATCATGTGTGGACATGGTTAATGTACCTGAGGTTTCTTATATAATAAAGGTGGGAGGAAAGCAGGGATTTCCGTCACATTAATAAACATTCTCTAAAAACTATATAAACTCTATCCCAAACCCAGAATCCGCTAACCATCTTATAAACTCCATCCCAAACTCAGTATACCCTCCAATTACAACTCAGACCCATAAACCCATAAACCCATAAACCCATAAACCCATAAACCAAAACTCAATATTTCCCACCTACATATACTTAAGATTATAAGATTCTAGGATTATACCAATATTCCCTCTAAATCTTCTACAAAATACTACACACTTCGCTCGCTCTAATTATACTAGATATAAACCTCGATCTTAATCCTATGCTAGTGTGTTACAAATTGAAGTTAAATTTCAATTTCGAATCTAAGGTCAGCTATCTAGTAATACTTGTAAGTTTAATATTATATTAATTTAATCTCTTGTTTGATTTTGGAAGGTTTAAGATACTCTAATATGTATATATAGTTTTATATATTGATATATATATATATATATCCAAATCCACCCCTTTCAAACCAAAAGAAAAAAATAAATCTTTTAATAAAAGAAGACCTCAGTGGTGATTTAAACCTCTTAGAGAATCCATTCTTAAATTTCCCAGTAACCCCGGAGTTCCCTACCCATCCCAAACACCAAACTCCAACACCACCCCCATCCCCCATTCCCCCCTACTTCTCCAAAACCATAAACCCCGCACCTCCAAACAAACTCAACAAAACCGCCAACGTCGCAAACCCCGCACCAACCCTATCCCCCCTCGTAACCAACAAGCTCTCTTCTTCCCTCCCACTCCCACTCCCTCCCATCCCATTTCCACCCACATTCCCACCCCCACTCCCCGCGTTACTATCCCCAATACTCGTCCCCCCAGTCCCATTAGTAACCGGCACAAACCCCTTATTATCCACCCCGGGAACCGCCACCATCGCACTCACAATCGCACCCAACGCACTCATCTGCTGTCCTATCCCCACATTTCCATCATATTTCTCATCAGTCCACTTAAACCCACACGCATTATTCGGACCCGCGCACTGAGTACCCGCAGCTTTAGCACTAATTTGCAGAAGCGGGAAAAGAGTCTTCGAAGTAAAGGGAGCGAGGATGGCAGTCGAGGCTAGCCAGGTGATGAAATAGGCTTTGAAGGATAATTGGTCTGTATCGCAAGTATTTGCTTTTTCGCACGCTTGCTCGGTGATGATGGAGTTGGTTTTGGGGGAGGCGAAAATGTTGAGTGAGGTGTTCATGAGTTGGTTGGTGCGTTGTTGCCAGGTTGAATTACCATCGGTCTGGTTATGAGGAAGGGTATCCGGTTAGTTTTATTTTCTTCTTCTTCTTCTTCTTCTTTTCTTTGAGGGTAAAAAGGCAAGGACTTCGAATTAAACGAGAATTCTCGTTTAATCTTCCAAAGTAAATAGAAGAGAATAAGGAGAATACATACATAATTAAACATATTCGCCGCTCCATGCAAGTAAATACCCGCATTATAACTCCACTGCAAGTGATCCACACTCGCACAATTATCCACATCACTACTCCCATCGAAAATATTATACTCACCATCAATCAACCCTACACTCTGCTCCCACTGCCAAATCCTCTCTGCCCAATCCGCATACGTTTGATTTCCCGTATATCTAGCCAATCTAGCGCCTAGATTAAAAAAACATCCATTCGCAATAGAATTCTTATATGTGTAACCATTATTGAACGGAAAAATCTGCCACCTTAAACCACCTCCACAAGTACTAGTATCCCAACGACCAGCCATTTCGTTAAAGACAGCTTGAGCTAACGCAAGCCATTGCGGTTGATCTGCAGGAGGATTTTGAAAATTTGTTTCCGCAGCTAACATGGCTGCCATTCCCCAAAAACCTTGATCATCATTTCCTTCATCTTTGGTTTGGTTTTGAGGCATATAATCAGCCATTGGACCGGTTTGGAAGAGAAGCGCTTCAGAGACGAGATTGTTATATGAGGTGTCTCCCGTATAGCGCCAATAATCTATTAATGTCATGAACATGCCACCACCTTCCCACCAAAAGTAAGGAGGAGGTAAAAGTCCTGGGGTTTGACCCTATAAAAAAATTAGGAGGGAATTTAATTAAAGAATGTGAAGACGTATACACACTGATTCATTTCCATGATAATATGAAATCAAATTTGTAGCCACCAAACTCGCGGCACTTTTTATTGAATCTGAAAGATTGGTTAATTCAATCCATTATCCCAATATATATCAATAACGATTTAAACATACCAGACTGTGAAGTATCCACCGTTAAAGCACTAGCACCACTGCAGCCAAGTAACGGCCATAACCAGCTTTGAATCCTCATTCTAAATCAAGCTATAACAAAAAACAAAAAGCAAATGAAGATGAAGATGATAAAAACAAGCAACCAAAAGAATAAAACCAAGAAGTGGGAATAGTCTCGGAAAAGCTTATTTTATCAGAACAGCGCGGCGCAGATGTGAAATAGGACCGTAAAGATGACTACATGCGCAGGCAATACAAATACAAATAATAACAAGTAACCCAGCCCTATCAAAGGAGCTTTGGAATCACTTTGTATTGTAAGATTGATTACCTAGCTACTAGGTATCCCAAACAAGACTCCGAGATGAAATAGGCAAAGCCGCAAATAATAATCCGAATCTCAAGCTCGCTGCTTCAAATGAACTCGAAGAGAAGAGAAGACAGGAGAAGGAATAAAAATAATAATTAGAATCTTATATCAATATAACCCTAAAATACAGTTATAACTAGATCAAAAATTTGACAAGAGAAGAAAAAACACGTAAACCAGAAGAAAAGTTTGTTGTAAAGACAAGACGTTATAGTCAACCTCAATTATTCAACCAAAAAACCCATCAATCAATAAGGTTACCTACTTAGGTAAGGTAAGGTTAAATCATCACAAAACAAAACAAAACACAAAACCACAATCAACTTACTATTGCCTAGGTACTTATTAACATTCCCACAAATCCTACAAATCCTACAAGCATACGAAACCCCACCCGTATCATCAACCTCAAAATTTCAAAAATCCAAAATTCAAAACCAACCTGATACAAAACACCGATTCACAAATCATCCATCCTATCATCCATGACACCTACAAGAACCCAGTCTACTTACTAGATAATTATTTGATTAATAAGTTAAAGACATCTGAACTTATTATTGAAATTATTATACTCTTGTATATCAATACCTACACACATACTTAAAAAACAACACAATCTACTCAACTTAACATTACTTATTATTAATACTCTCACCACACTTACAAAAATCCCTTTAATTACAGAGTAATTATCATTATCAAAACTTTTTCTTTGTATACATAAATACATTGAATACAAGTTATTCCAATTCTGAATTCTTAATTCTTAATTCTTGAAAACTTTTATATCCATTGTCCATTATCCATCCATTGATAGATAGGTAGCCATCATCTTATCCTATCTCATCTCATTCCAACCCATTTCGCTTCAACTTCTCAACTTCTCAACTTTCCAAATCTCCCATCATCGTATCCTAATAATTGATCATCTACTAACTCCCCTCACCCACATCCACATCCACACTTCTACCACCTCCGCCCCCACCTCCACATCCTCTCTATCCAACCAAGAAAAATTATCCACAAGAAAGAGCGAAAGAGTATTATCAAAACCAAACCCAACCAAAACCTCCCGCCTCCCACTTCCCTCTCAAAAAGAACGGACAGCTAAAAACGCCATTAAATAATTCATCAACCATTCCACTCTCCACTCTCCACTCCATATTCCCTCTCCAAATATCAAAAAAACCAAAAGCCGTAAAAAATGTTCAAGCTATTGTAATGTGAAAGACTCCATAACCCAATGCCAAGTTTGATCTTCCCAAAAAATGCAAAATGTAAAATGCCCAAGACCTGCCACCCTAGCGAAAAAAGCAAACGTCAAAAAAGACAGAAGAATTTACAAAGACATCATGGCAATAACTGCCACAATACCTGCGAATATACTGCCTTTTAGTATTCGTTCTGTATTCGCAATCATACTGTCGGCACCACTTTTGCTAGATGAGGAGGAGGAAGAAGAAGAAGAGCCATCTCCTTGAGAAAATACAGTACTACCAGTTGAAGAAGAAGTACTGGATGATGATGTTGCTGATCCTGAGCTGGAATCACTACTGCTACCACCACCATCAGAATGTGTATCTGCAACACCTCCACCATTGGTACCTGTGAGTCCAGGAACAGTTGCGGCCGTGGAAGCAGGTGTGGAACCAGAAGCAGCTGGTGATGCTCCTGCAGTCATGTTTGATCCCGTAGCCAAGAGGGATGAAAGAATGGTGGCATTATTAGAATCAACCACAGTATTGTTGGTTCCTAGAGCATTGTTATAATAATACGACTTTCCGGAATTGGTTCCTGGAGCAGACTTTGCATTGTAGCATGAGATGTTGACAGATTCAAATGAGGCATAATAGTAACCGTTGTTCTTGATATCTTCAGAATCCCAGTCGATTAAACCACCTGCCCAAGCGATAGTTCCAGCCCCATTGGTGGAAAGACCACCAGGCCAGAGAGAAAGTTGGACTCTAGCAGGAGTTTGTGGATAGTTCCATTGGTTCGCGGTTGCATTCCAAGTATCTGAGCGCTTCTTTGTACGTCCGACTTGTCCATCTACAAGCCAAGTAATCTGATCAGGGGTCCAATCAATTTCGTAAGTGTGGTAATTGGCGTATGTATCGGAAAGAGTGATGTTGAGCTCATTATCGTCTAAGAAGAGATTAGTATTATTCTTGTGCCCATTGAATGTTTACTCACAATTTGTAATACCCTGGAAATAGTAATTGGATTGAGCAGTAGTCAATTCCGAACCAACAAATTCATAATCAATTTCATCCTTAACATCCGAGAAGAGAATAAAAGCCGTGATCACACCCTGACCTCTACTCGTCTTAAACTTTGCCTTGACATTTCCATACCACATATAAGTTGAAGAAGCCATAACTGTCCCGACCGAATTCGCCGGCATGGTCAACAACACATTATCATTATAAATAACTGGATCTCCACTATAAACCCAATTTGTCTTTGAAGAATCTCCCAAATATTTTGTGTTTGAAGTTATACCATCCATGCTCGTAAAAGTATATGAAGCACTTTCGCAGACGGGTTCGGGTACGCAGGAATCGAGGGAAAATGACATTCGTGGATCACAACCTCCGAGACAATATGCTCCAGTACCACATTCTCCATATTCTGAAATGATTAGTATTTTTCCTTGTAATTACCACCGAAAGAAATATTACTCACGAGAGCAACATGGAGCATTTTCAGGACAATGACTGTCAAGACTACAAGCAGCAAATGCCACTGAAGCTGAAGCCAAACCGGCCAACAATTTTGATGTTCCCACCATTTTTATATGTATATGCAAGGGTCGAAAGAAAAATAAGCACCCAAATCAATATCGAAGCGATTGGCGATATTGAGGACTTTTATGGTGGTACGAATTGTCCGATGGATGGGAAGTTGAATACGGTAGGTAAGTATGTAATAAAAGGATAAGATTAGCGGATAATTGCAGATGAATAACTTCGTATCGAGTGAATAAGGATGCGATGCGAGTTGATATTTCTCTCTTTTCGATTGTTATAATTCCCTAGTAACCCCAATAACCCTATTTCTCTTCTTGTGGTGATGTTGGTAAAACGGTTATGATGTGCATTTACTAATCCTTCATACAGTTCCTTCCCTGAAATCCGCCTCCAGATAGAAAGTTTAATAGAGTGATTGCTTGCTTGGCGATGTAGTGTAATGGAAGAGTCGATTCACAAGCGAAAGTGTTTGACAGGAAGGAGTCAGAATCTTGACGACAAATAACGAGTGATGTCGTGAAGGAAAAGTTATTGATTTATTATTCTTGAGTGATGAAGGAAAAGGGAGACAAATATCCATTTTTAATGGGGAGACTAATAACTCCAGAGTCTAGGCGTGTGATGGTAGTGAGGGTAGTGAGGGTAGTGAGGGTAGTGATGATCCATGTAATATCCCTTGGTAGTCTTAGCAACTAGTAGATGTGTTATGTCTAAGGCGGTTACATCGGATTAAGGATCTTACATTCAATCTGGGGCTTAGAATCTATTAACATATAATATAACACCAATTAAAATCACCTTTAAAGATCTTCAACTCCAAAGACATTTATCAATATTCAACCTTATACTCTACTCAAACCTCCATCAATCTTCACAATAAACTTCCATCAAAATAAACCTAATCTCGATCCCCTCCAGCCATCATACATACCATCTCGACTGAACTTTTTCTCACTCAAAGTCACGGAGCTCCCGGGATATATTCTTCTCCGTATTTCTCTCCGTATTTCCACTTTCCCCTTCTATTTCCATTTCCATTTCCCAATTCCATTTCTATATTTGGCAGAAAGTGGGATCATCCATCATCCATCACGCACCAAAAGTATGGAGAACCTCACCTCACCCACTTTTCACATCAACCAGATGATCCATCTGTCCATCCACCAATCAACCCACACAAAAGATATGGGGAATCTCGTACTCATGCCAAGCTGTTACACTGAAGGAGGCAAATAATGAAAAAATCGACTAAGGAATAAAATACCTCACACGCTCAGAGTAGTCTAAATTTGTAATCTTCATTCATGGGTACGATGAAATACAAGGTGATTCCTCGAATGATCTTTTTGGCCACCGAGGTGAATACGATGATTACGAGTAAAGTACGTGTATTAATGCTGATGAATTGATTGTACAGGTATCTATCAGATAGGTAAATACTCGAATGCTGATATTGAAATAGTATTTATGTATATGTATCATTTAATAGACAATATGATTTTCTGAATAAAAGAACAAAGTTATGAAATTGAGTACGTACACCATTTAGTATACTCAGAAAACTCTAATCCCAATGATCCCCAGGCCCGCTCCCGCTCCGCTCAAATTCCGGGGATACCTAGATAGGTCTCAAGACAAGTAAACCTTAGATTTTTACTTTTTCGGCGCTTACCTAAAATTTAAAAGTCTAGAGGCTAAACCCTTGAGAACCCTGAAAACCCTGAAAATCTCCACAAAGGAGACAATTTATCTTTTCAGGAATATATCATCATCTTCATCACACAAAGAGTGCTACCAGTAAGACTATTGATTGACACCATGTATCACCTATCACTCATCTTATAAAAGTCATTCAATATCTAGAGTAATAAGACTTGCGGAGTTCAATTTATTTTATACCCTATACTACAATCTCACTCCCTCACATATAGTGTCACTCACCCTTAAAAAAACCAAGTAGAAAAATCATAAATTATATCAGCCTTACGAGTAGAAGTATATCAATCCTGCTAGTATCGAAACCAAATCCATCATTGTGAAAGAAGTCTAGATATGTAGATGTTAATTAATATAATAAATAAATAAATAAATAAAATAAAATATACTCCAATCTCGCAATATCCATCTCGTACACAAAAGAACAAAAGCTAAGCACCGATTATTAAGTATCACCTCACCTCACCTCACCTCCTCTCCTCTCATTATATTACACTACATTACATTACATTCAGGAACATTATTCCTGTATCTCAAACTTACGCCTTATTACTTATTACTCATATGGATAGATAACATAACAAAACAGATACATCGTACACTATCCAACTATTGAAACTCAGCGTCACGGGTTCTTAAAAGGCCTGTTCTAGTTAGTCTATAGGGATGTAAGATTATATTGCTTTCACATGGATCGTAGAGTCGATACTTCTAATAAGGCCTTCTTTCTTCCTTGTGGTGGAATATTATTATATTATATTATTTAGAAGCCTATCCACCTCTGGGATACTTAGATAGTTCTAGAGAAGGGAATATATTATAATCTTGATATTGAAGAAAAAAATCTTATATGAGATTATATATTTTCAAGTAGTAAGAGATACTTAAATGGATATATATTATGAGTATTAGATTTATAAATAGATAGATATATATATATTGTAACTGAATATTAAAAGACTTAAATAAATAATAAATATTATAAATATTCTATAATTAAACCTCCTCTTTAAACTCTAGATTAAAAAATCCAAAGCAAAAACTAAAGTCAAAACGAAAGTCATAGTCAAATCAAACACAGGAATCCCATATCTCATATACAGGCAAGCTATTTCATCTAACACTAATCTGTCTATCTACCTACCCATCCACTTATACAAACTCAAAAACAAAAACATGTTCCACTCCCCCCAACTTATAATCTCACTTTCTGCGGAACCATTATCATCTTGTAGTACCTTGTAAGACTAACTTCTCATATACACTACTCATCTAGCTGATAATCTGTCTGGTTAATCTAGTCTAGCTAGCTACCTAGGTAGTTACTGGTGTAAATGTAAGGTTACAATACAATTTACAAAATACAATAGACTAGTACATACCCTATCTCATTAGAAAGTTAGTTCTATTAATCTTATTAATATGTGTTTATGTATAAAAGAACCACAAGCACCTCATCCCTCCACCCCTCACATCTACAGTAATTTCACTGTAGAAATAGGAAACTATATTATCACTACACTACACCACAATACTATACTATTTCCCCTTTACTCCCCCAACCTATTATCCCAATTCCCTCATTCCTGTCATACCCATCATTAACTACATAATGTACATATTAGGCTGTCCATACACTCTTTATGTTCTACCCTACCCTATCTTAACCTACATAACCACGCTGTCCACCGTACCAAACCTCCTCTACCAACCGCTCCGAAGAAAGAAACAATGGACCCAATACCAATTTTCAAAACGCGATTTCAATTACTCGATCCCTTAATACCTCGATATTGTATTACTTAACATAATATAACGCAACGAAGAGAGAAACCAATCAATCAATCAAACCATGCATCCTATCCATCCTTCCTCTGCTTCCCTCCCCCCTCCTTCCTGCCGTTCCTCTATACATACATATTCATTAACCCAACCAAGCAATCCAAATGGCCACCACTTTCTCGTCTACTCATCCAACCACTCACTCACCAGCCATCCACTCACTAGCTATCCAGCAATCCAACCACCCAACCAACAACCAAACTACCTCAACCTCACAAATCCAAACATCAAGCACATCAAGCACATCAAGCACAGAAAGAATATAAAGACATCAATCCCGTCTCATCCTACCCACTAATCCCATCCAATCAAACACTAACCCACTAATAACCTCACCTCACACACATCTCCCATATCCCATCTCCCATCTCCCATCTCCCATCTCCCATCACTAGATCACCAGATCACCCAGTTTCAGTTCCACTTTCCCGCACCAAAACCAAAGTCAAGATCCGAGATCCAAGGTCCAAAGAAAGATAAACGAAAAACAAACGAAGTTTCCAAAAAAAAAAAAAGAACATGAGCATGAAAATGTCAAAGAAGAGATGATAAAAAAAGTCAAACCTCTCTACTTAATTATTCAAAAGTTTCTAGAAATCTGATCCAGTTTTCCATTTTAATTTTCCAATTATCTGTTTATTCATCAACTTGTATATCAGGACCAAGATGCTATTCGTACCTAATCCGAATCCGAAGTCCAGCTCGAATCCAAATCCCACTCCCAATACCATACCAATTCCACATTCAACCCAAGAACAAACTCAACAAACTCATCAAACAAAGAAGCAAAGAAGCAAAGAAGCAAAGAAGCAAAGAAGCAAAGAAGCAAAGAAGCAAAGAAGCAAAGAAGCAAAGAAGCAAAGAAGCAAAGAAGCAAAGAAGCAAAGAAGCAAAGAAGCAAAGAAGCAAAGAAGCAAAGAAGCAAAGAAGCAAAGAAGCAAAGAAGCAAAGAAGCAAAGAAGCAAAGAAGCAAAGAAGCAAAGAAGCAAAGAAGCAAAGAAGCAAAGAAGCAAAGAAGCAAAGAAGCAAAGAAGCAAAGAAGCAAAGAAACAAAGAAACAAAGAAACCAACACATTAAAGATCATAAGATAAGTGGCGCGAAGAGAAAAAAAAAGAAGTTGGGACTTTTCTAGCAAAAAAATATAAAAAAGAATCCATGCTTGTACATATAAGATAGATAGGTAAAGCCATTTTCCAAAAGCCGTCCTCAAAACCGAACGGGGTTAAACCAAGAACCTATAGAAGCCAAACTACCATACTTCCGAGCCTTTTCCCCCAACCCTGCCAAAAAAGGTATTCCGAAGAAAATATTTTGAAGATGAAAAATTCTGAACAAGAAATATGATGAGAGTATTCCTGCCTCCCTCCTCCCCTTCCTCCTCCACCCAGCACCCCTCCTTATATTTTCCCGCCAAAATTATCTTTGGCATATTGTTCGCATGCCTATGATGAAGATGGGGAGGTTGGTTAGTCAGGGGTTTTGAAAGTTTGTTCGATGTATCAATACTACTCGTACCCATACCCATACTGATACTACAACAATATATGTATCTAAAGACAAGTATGTCCAAAGACATACATACATATACAAAAACCAAAAGCAAGGCGCGAAAAAGAGAAGAAAAAAGAAGTCTAACCTTAGCGGGCTTTCCAACTTTCTGTCCAATAGCCTTCCACTTATTCGCCTCGTAATCCTTAATGGCAGCGAGTAAAGCCTGACTCTATTTAAGCATCAGCACGTACCGTATGCATCATGATGCAAAGACAGAACGTACCTCATCTTCCGCGAATTCCGCATAATGCATGTCCTAAAATCTAGTTAGTCTATCATCCCCATCTATACTACTTTCATTCAAGCGAGACAAGTGTCCGATGCAAAAGAGTATGAGAATGGAAATATGTATTTACCTTGTACCAATGCTTTTTAACACTTCCTTCAGTTCTTGCTGGGAAAGTCTGCAAAAACAAATTCAGATTCAAAGTCTTAGTTTTGTCTCAAGGCTTTGTGCAACTTGACATGAAATCTCTTAAATTGTCCTGGTAGTTGACTTTTGCTTTATCTTACCTTTGCGATATCCGCCCAGCTATTACCTGCATCTCTCATATTCTTTAATCTTTGCTCTTCAGCAGGCGTCCAAGGAGTATTGGTACGACTCTTTTTGGCTGGTGGTGCCATCGACGGTGCCATATTCGGATCATCTAAGCCCCCTGAAGAAGGTCCCGCAATAGATGAACCTGACTGCATGTTAAAACCTGAAGTATTCGTCGCAGTCGCTGGACCCGAGGCGCGCCTCTTATTTCGAGCGCTAGCTGGAGAAGGAATCTCAGATTTGAGATTAGATGTGTCACTGGTTGATGGATGATTGTGTGAGAGAGAAAAGCTCGCGTTAGGATCGATTTCTTGTCTATCTACACGCTTAGACATTGGATGAATGGGTGGGGGTGAGTGCGCGGGAAACGTAAAGAAGGCAGAGAAATCTTCGAGGTCGGGAAGGTTGGAGAAGTTTTTGGGTGGTTGTTGCGCGAGAGAGGTGTCGGAGGGAGCTGTAGGCTCGCGTGTGGATTGGTTCATAAGATCACCGTGTGAGGCTGGGGTATTGGTACAAAGGTACTTACGTTCTCATGTACTTGGGAACGTTTGAATGTGGTCAACAGGGCTGACATCCCTTTCTCTGCATATCTTTCCGAAGACCGTTGGAAGCGCTTGGCACCACTTCGGATCCTAGGACAACCCGTAAGGCGTCTGGGGAAGTGGAGAGGTTGAAAGATATAGTCGATGGTCCATTCATCTAATATGGTGTGACGAGCAAGAATTTGTGTCAAGATTGACGACGGGGGATTTTGTTGTTATAGGTGTGATCTGATGACTAGACGGGAGGCGGCCACATCTTGACATTAAAGTACCCTCTGTACATGTTCTTGGAAACATGTGGACAAGGAATAAAACCCGGAAGAAACAATAATAAATATGCCTGTCTACGATCGGGCCACAGTACATACATGGTACCGATGGTACTTGTAATGACCTCTGGGCGGTTGAAGAGCCAGTTATAGGTCTATCGCACATGCGACGAAATTTTCGAGATGCATCGCCATAATTCCAAGGTATTGGCCATGTATTAAGATATATTTGTTAGCCCGAATGTACTTCTAAATTTCTCATTTCCAGCGCGGCTTGCGAGGACGGAAAGTGAAGGGGGTTGACCGGCTCAAATTGCTCTAACAGGCTGACAATTGGGGTGTGAGTGAGAAATGAACATACATGAATGGGTCAATATCCATGTATTTTCCGAGTGGAAAAGATCGCCAGATCCACGTCTGCGTTTATGTGTAAACCTTTGTGTTACTACCAAAACCTAGGGTTTATAGAAGTCCTCTCTAGGTAGAAAGGACGAGGAAACACCAGAGGCCCCAAAGCCTTTCGTATTTCTCCGGCGTTTTGGTTACACCAGGCAGGGGATGAACGTGGGTTTTTGGTGAAGAGGATGCAGTTGATTGCATTTCAAAATTTTCCTTGTTCACGGAGAGCAGTAAGTCATCGTGATGCAGAATTTCTGTCGGCTTTTACTTGGTTGCTTCAACTCAGCTCGCCGTGCAGTAAGATGCATGTAATGGTGTGAATAGAATTTCTTGATTGGAGGTTGAAAAAATGTCGATTGTCTTAGGAGAGATCTGAATGGTTGTAAGAATAGTCTTGTCGTTTAAACTAGAAGCGAAAGCTGCGGGGTATGCAACATTCAGTACAGTATCCCATACATCTCGCACTCTACCTAATTAGAATCATATTAACAAACGAAATTATGATCTTGGAGCTTCTCATTTAAACCCATCTCACCGATATGTCCACAGTTTCTTTTGTATTCATTTCTGAAACTGTCATAGAAGTATTAATCAATATTGCACTCGTTAGAAGAAAAATGATGTAGTATATCCTAATTCGGCGGGAATATCCCAGCAATTATTGCCCTCGTATCAAAACCTTGAAATGAAAGCGGTGTATAGAGTATTCATGTTCTAGATGAGGCTATCGTACTTCTCCCCTTCCCATCAAGATCTTGGCTTGACTTTGTTGTCACTATTAGGACAAGATGAATTGGTTCGTCACCGTTCGTGGCACCCCCCTATCTAATTTCTGTTCCCCTCTAGGTTGGTTTCCGTCCCTTATTAATTGACCATCCATTGCAGGTCCATGCGTGTACGAGGCATCATGTTGGCAGTGTTTGGTTAATCTGACAGCATTGTGCATCTTCAATCCTTTGACATCAATTACATATATCCCCGTAGGTACAGTACAAGGAATGACCATTGGGTTACCTTGATAATGCAGACAAATGATAAGGCCAAGGTATACGGCGTAAGGTGTTCATTGTGAATGGTAGAAATGTTTGCTATCAACTGCAGGGCGTTCCCGATGGTTCGAAATGGCGTTGCTTCGCCGCAGCTTGCACCAGATATTCGCCGACATAGTATTCAAATTTCCAATGCAAAATGAATAGAAAAGCGGTATATGGACTCGATGACACTTCCGTGCCGGTTATTGGATAATGGACGGGATCCTCGGGCCGTGATTGGAAAAGAGTGGTTGGGATTCATATACCCAACAACATGACTGGTGAGACCCGACCGTTTGGATTGTTTTTCCAAACAATAGATTTTGAGATTTCGAAATCCAAAAAGAGTTGGCCTAAAGCAAACAAACAATTTTAGCTTTTCAGATGTTTGTTTCAAGGGAGTGGTCAAGGAGGATTGAGGGCATCAAGAGCTGACAGGTGTTACTCATCCGAGGAACACTAAGAATCATCCGTGTTGAAACGGCTTTTATTTTTCATTTGTTTTGTTTGATGTTTAATGTTTTAAGGTAACAAGGTAACAACAGCCCCCTCAGGTTCGTTCCTCGGAGGTTTTGAGATGGTGGATTGTGTTGTTTAGTTTTGTTTCTCCATAAAAACAATTCAAGGTGACTCGTGACTATTTCCTCCTGGACGGCTATATTATGGCAGTTTGGGTTTAGCAGTCAAAGAAACTACTACGGACTATACCTCGTGAACAATGAACTGTGGTGAGACTGTCAATTGAATACCTCCGGATACATGCATGATCTTGGCTAACCAAAGGAACGGTGTTATGTATCCTGGCGTATCTGCACCTAGCCATACTTGTCAAACTATAGGATAAGTCATCGGAGGAAAAAGGATGCCGGTCAGTCGCATCCGATCATCTGCTGTAATTCATCAAAATGAAGTCCGAGAGAAAAATAGGTTGTTATCATCACGTGCTTCACACGTGAAAGATTATGCGGAGTGGAATGCACGGACTTCTACAGTTGTACTTGAGGGGGAAAGAACCTTCTACAAGATCTCACATTATAACATGTATTGTTTCAATTGCATCTTGTTACCTTCATCTGACAATACCTAGGTATTTGAAAAGATCCTTTCATTCGGATAGCTGAAGTCCGACCATTTGGGATGAGGGAGGGATGAGAGAGGGGTGAGACCGGGGCGAGAGAAGAGGAGGATAGAACAAGTTTCTAAAAGTTCCATGGTGGAAATTTGCGGAGGAGAAATGATGACAGGATTTAAGAATCAAAACACAGCATATTGACAAAATGAACCTTAACCAACAAGCCATCACATATCTTGAAGGTCGTAACCAAGGGCACAACAGCGCGACGGGCGCATAAATAATCTAAATGATTAATGATTTATTCCTCCGACCAATTTCAATCATTTTTATTGGTGATGTGTTTTGCTTACCAAGGTAATCTTCCCATACCTACACCTGGTATTATGTATGATCTCCCTCTCCCATTATGAAAATCTTTCGTTTTCATGTGATGACCTCGAGACATAATGGGTGACAGGATTTCATCGACCTTGTTTGAGGCCCACGCCACCATATTTATTAACCCATTTAATCCATTTAATCCAATTCATCCATTTGATCCAATTCATCCATTTTCATCCAATACTTGGTCGGATTTTTTCAAAGCAATCGTTATCTAGCAAATGTATTCTTATCTAATGTACAGAGTAGATTCAAGAGATGCATTTACCATCATTGGTATGGTCTATCGTATGTATATCGTATGTATACCGTATACGGGTAAATTGAATATTGTCGGTAGTATGTCCCCAAGGGGAGAGGTCGGATTCTTTTGGAAATGGCCGGATCGAGATGCTATGGACCCTCACCAATGAATATTGAACAAGGTTGAAAGTAAGCTTAACGTCGGTCAATTATTCAATTCAGGGTAGGTGTGGTAGGTGCAGTAGGTGCGGTAGATGCTAGTGAAGGGTGCTAGTGAAGGGTGCTAGTGAAGGGTGCTAGTGAAGGGTGCTAGTGAAGGGTGCTAGTGAAGGGTGCTAGACATGGGTTGGATTAACGACCTCCTCCCCCTCCTCCTTCACACGCTTGGCCAAGGCCTTCATCTGAAAAATTAAAAAATAAAAACCCAATTAGTCCATCTTCCAAGCTTGTACATTCCCACCATCCCCTTTGAGATCAATCTTTCTTATCCTTCCATGACTAATGGCCCATTTTCACACTTGAGCATACTTCCCTAATGAGTACATCAACATGGGTCATACCTTATACCTTATACCTTATACCTTTCTTTCACTTACTTTCCTATAGGGCTGTTGTGGCTGTCAAAATTAAAGCCCTTGGTGTCTTGGTGAACCAATACCTCGTACCCAGACTTGCCTAGACCTACCTACAGCAGGTATACACACCCTTAGGGTGATACCTCACTCCCAAAAGATCGGACGTTGACCCTTCCGGATACTTGCCAATCTCTTTTTTCAACACTTGTATTGCTTCAATCTGCAAAATTGAGTATCTTACATGATTTGAGACGAACAATGAAAAGAAGTTCGAAATGTCGCTTCGATCATTTGACTCGAAAAGCTCCAACCACTGACTGCAATATCTCAAAATACCTCGAAACATCTTATGCAAGAATACTTCATTAATTTCAGACTTTAACCCATTCTACCCCGACCAACCGCCTAACTCTAATCAATACCGACCAACCTCCCGACTTTTAGTGTTCTTAAGCTTCCTTGATTCAGATTGGGGAGAGAGCCAAAGGACGTTTGTGGTATCTCCTGCGAATACCATAGCTTTGAGTTAACACAACGTTTCTTAGCATCTTGGCAAGTATAGATCGGTGTCGTGCCTGTGCTTGTGCGGGTGCGACGAGAAATATAATGGCACTATCCTATTTCGGATTTGTTTGCTCCTATTATTAACCTGTCATTCATCGTTAGTCCTTTTAATTGCTCAAGTATCGATGGCATAGGGCAAGAAAGGTAGTACGGGTGAGCCGTCCAAAACGCCCTCTAAATGGTCCAAACACTCAAACACCAAGCATGATCAAAAAGGCGCGCGGCGATTGTTCCAACTTTGGTCTTAATTACGTCCGATTTCCCTGATTATTCATGCACTCGAAGCTTTTTACTTGGAAGGGGGAATGAGATAAGATTTTTAAAGTCCTTGGAATTGGTGGCTCGAGGGTCAAAATGAGGGTCAGTGAGGGTCACCCAATCCCAGCACGAAACTCTTCGAAACTCGCTTCCCCCTCGACTCCTCCAGGTGTTGTAACATTGCAGAAATCGTCAATTTCAATATTTCATACTTTGTTAAAGTTCATCGCGACAATATAATTATTACATAGCAATTGTGATATCCCTAATGAAAGAACGCCATGTTGCGGAGTCGCATGGATGCTATGGAAAGTTCAACCATCCAGGAGGTAGAATTATTGGAAATTCGCTTCCAAGTGGAAATTTTGGAAAGTTTTCCTGTGAGATGCGAGATATTGGAGCAAGTTTTGAATATCGTCGAGGTTATCATATTTGAGACCCCGCCTCAAACGTCAAACAGAGATTTGCATCATTAACCCTCGTATCTGAGAAACACTCTCTTGATGCAGAAACGGGACGAAAACTCATGGAGATATGCAACTCCACCCATGCAAAATCAGAAACTGTGACGAACATCGATTCCTCGTCATTCCCTGCAAGAACGTTTTGAACTCCAAAGGCCTCTGAACTTGGTCTTATCGATACTCCAGACAACCAAGTCGGTTCATATAATATCCATCATTCTGCTCTTTAAGTTTTTTCCTTCTTTCCATACACTTGACGTGACTACTTATTTCGCAGCTAATTTTTACTTTCCTTTCTTTACCAACTGGCTTGGCTGCTTTACATTCTTTATTGTAGTTATATCTAGTTTTATTTGCTCCATATAAGTCTTTTATAATCTCGACTTTTTGACAAAGATTACATTCTACAACAACATTTTAAAAACATCCTCAATTTTCCGATTGCCAAGTAACCATCTTTTACACAATATACTCTCCAGCTTTTCAGCACAACAGTTTCCAATTGAAACACAAATCAACGGCTATCATCATGTCTTCAAACCAAATGAACACTCAAGTGGCATCATCTACATACGTTCCAGTCGACGTGACCCAACGTCACGAATATGGCATCCAGAAGAATCGTAAAACGGCTTCTACTGGTGGTGGCAGAGCATGGAGCGAGGATGAGGTACGAATAGTATAACATTATGTCATAAAGAAGCTTATTAACCAAGTTATCTACAGGAAGTTTATCTCCTGCAAACTCGTCTTCAAAAAATGCCTTATAAGCACATAGCTTCGCATTTGAAAAAGACTGAATTGGCTTGCCGTCTTCACTACCATCAATTGTCCCATGGGAGCAATCGCCGCAAGCGCACTAATTCGATGAACTCTTCCGATAGCTCTGCATCAGAATCTTCGGTCCTCCCTCTTCGGCTACCATCTCCAATCAATGAAACTACACGCCTCCCAGCGACACCACCTGCCTACAACTACTCACCCGGATCACCTCATCACGTTCAGCTACCATCCGCATCTTCACTCCTATCTCGCTCAGCTTCCAACAGCCCTTCTCGAACTCTTGGCCAGCCAATTGCTATTCTACCCAAGCCATGTCCCTCTCGATGCGCAATTACTGATTCCACCGCCAATCAAACCCTCCGTCTCGACTGTATCATGACGTCAACACCAGTCACCATTGCCAGTGTTGACAAGGAACGTCTTCGTCGTGTTTACGAAGCTCATCGAAACTCCTTCTGGAACGTCATCGCATCTGAGTATGGTGGAGGCGTATCCCCTCTGTTATTAGAGGAAACCTGGAAACAAGATGTCGCATCCAAGGAGCCACCAACCCCATGTGTATCCCCAGATATGCCCGCTATCAACCCAGCAAGTTATCACTACAACATCCAAGCTCCTCCACGATTGCCATCGCCCGCTCAAGAAGCCAAGAATAACGCTACTAGTATCTCGGCACTTCTCGGTATCGATGCTAGTCCTCGTAGCCCTAAAGAGAGAGAAATGATCAAGAGATTGGAAGAAAGCAGGGAAATGTCTTGAATGACTTTTCTTTTTCATCTTCGCTTAGTGATTCATATGAAATAGTACTTTTATTGGCAAGACATGAACTGATGATGGAAAGGGTGGGGGAGGGGAGTTACTCGATATTTATGAAGGGAGTTTCTGGATGAAAGTATGGGCATTTGCGCGATGATTTATCCTTCCCGACGCAATGAATAGGACATTCAAATCTATCTCCTCGAGTATCTGTCTTACATATCAATATTTTCCAGCAGGGTAATCGTAAGGTTACCCATACAATAAATAAATAACAAACTTCAAACGCAATAAAAACCAAACGTAGAAAACACGTATGAAATGTAAATTCTAACCATCACCTAACTACCTAGTATTATTTCTCCGGATAGTATTATTTTGCGAATCATTTACTTATTTGTTTTGCGAACTCCGTGAAATCCAAAACATCTCTCTGGTCATTCATTGGTTTCATATATTCTTTTCGGAAACTCATAGGATGACGTTTTAAAACTTTTGGGTGATTATCCACTAATATGCATGATATTGAAGATTAGATGAAACGTTTTGGATTTTTTTTTCTTTTTCTTCTTGAGGTTTTTTTTTTTGATGGTTTTGATGTATTGATAGATGATATTTTTTTTAGACTAAAGAGGCTGGACTGTACTGTGTGAGGTTTGATGTTAGACTTGTTTATTAAACGGACGTTTATTCAAAGTTAACCTTATCAGTCAGTTGCGTCGGGACGGAACAGAATTCTTATTTAGTGGGGATTTTGGGGTTGATAAGGTTAGGGCCCTGGGAATAAATTATTTTGGTACACCCGTCCCGTGCTCATGTAGCGTGGATAGTGTCGGGTATAGAGCTTACCATTTTATTTAATCTTACCCCAGATATCAAAATATCTTTCCTCCCTCCCTTATCCAATTCTTTTTCATTTTCTTTCCTCACAATGTCACATCCACTCCTCAAGCATGGCATTCGTCATCTCCATACCATCAAACCTACAGCCGCAGCCGCATCCGTATCCGCATCCTCATTCGCCGAGACCCTCCTCCAAGACTGGAAATCACAATCACAATCGCGTAAAGATTTAATCTGCTCACAAATCCTCGATATAAACCAACTCCGTAAATTAAATGCTACGCTGCCCTTTCCTACTTTCTCCACCTCAAAGCCTATACGCATTTCCGTTCCCGTTTCCATTCCTCCATGTCATCATCTTGTATATTTCACTCCGTCGGATGCAGAGCTTGAATTGGGATCGGATGGATCAGATAGGATATTCAATCCGCCGGTACCTTTTACGAGGAGAATGTGGGCTGGAGGGGAATTGGAATGGGTTAGTGGGAATGAGTTAGTTGTGGAAGAGAAGGTAGTTGAAAAAACAAAGTTGGAAAGTGCAGAGGCGAAGAGGACGAGAAATGGAGAGGATATGATGGTTGTGAGGGTAGAGAAGAAATTTGAGAATTCGAAAGGCCTTGCGCTTGTGGATCGAAGGTATGTGGTACCTATTTTGCCATGATGTTTTATTTTTTGTATTCAAGAGAAAAATTATACACAGAGTGAAGGAGAGGTAGATTTAATTTTCATATTTCTGTACCTAATCTGCCTATACATACTAATATACTAATTCAACGCACAAACAGGAATTGGATATTCAGACGAGCAATTGATCCGAGCAATCCCCTTCCTCTTCCAGCATTACCTCATCGCATTCCATTTCCCTCGGCCCCATACATGCGCGATATCACTCATACTCCCGTATCCCTATTCCGTTTCTCAGCTCTAACATTCAACGCGCATAAAATACATTATAACCGTGAGTGGTGTCGGGAAGTAGAGGGACATCGGGATTGCGTTGTACATGGTCCGTTGAATTTAATACATATGGTTGATTTCTGGAGACATGTTATAGAAAAGAAAGAGGAAAAAGCTATAGGGGATAATATTGGTACAATATTATTGCCCAAAAAAGTCACGTATAGAGCTACGAGTCCGCTTTATGTAGGAGAGGCATATAGGATATTGATGGAGGAGGAAATAGAAAAGATCTCGGAGATGAAAATTGTAGATGGCTTTGGGAATGTGGCTATGGTAGGTAAGATTGAACGGTGGTGATATTTATATTGTGGAATGCTGTTAAATTCTGAGGACATGTTGTGTTGCTGCAACTATATCGAATAATATCGAGTACAGGATATCCCTTGCACCAACAGCACTCCTCCTAGTTTTGTGTGCATCTTCCCTCTCCTGTACCTTTTCGTCCAACCAGGCTATCTAACTTTCACGAATCCAGCTTTTAGCCAGGATTTAGACATCATCAGAAGCATCATTGGTTTAGAATCTCATTTATCAAAAGGAATCGTTGGTTTAAGATTTCATATATCATTAAGAAACAGTCTCATTATTATGCAATTACAAATTCGAATCCCCTATTCAGCTTAAGGAAAAGGCTGACAGGTAGAGGCCAAGTTTCCAGTCGACAGGAACTCAAGCTTGGAGACATTGTCTCCCTCGCCCAATACCAAGTCAAATGTTGTCGACCACTGTACCGTATCAATTGGCTTTGTCGCCGTGTAAAGATAATATCCACCAATCTCCTCACTCGCTTTCTCCATAACCGTACGTTGTACCTCCAATTGGTTTATCATTACGCCTTGGATGAAGCGTTTGTAAACCCAGTCGAAAGCTACAGGTTCCCCGACACGATCGGCGCGGACTGCGGCGGTGATGGTGAGATTCCATTGGCCTGCTTCATTCACGATTATTTGTGGTTGACAGGATTGTGGTGCTTGCAAAAGAATTGCGTCTGAGACGGGAAATCCGAGGCCATTGTTGGTGTTGATCTCATCAGCTTCGCCAGCTGTATGGATGATGACGTCGAAAGATGAGATGCTGGATGTAACATCGAAAGCAGTGTCGAATTCATAGAAGGTGAAGACTTCCCTGGCGAATCCATAGCTTTGGCCTAGTTGCCAGCGTCCGCGTTCGGTTGAGATGGTGGTGTTTGAGAGGTTGTTGTTGCGATCACGGTAGCGGAGGGATACGGTAACGTTGTCGGCGTTGCGGTGGGTGGTACGCACGCGGATAGAACCTGTGAAGGATAATGTGTTGTTTGCGCCTAAGGCGAGGGAAAGCTCGGTTGGCTTCACTTCGATGGGGGTGATGACTTCTGAAAGTGTGACGCTTGCAGGAACGGTGTCGATCATGCGGGCAAAAATGTCGCGGCACTGCGCTTGGAAATTAGAAGGATCTGCTAGAGAAGTCATGGTTTTGTTGTTATCAGCACCGAAGATACGCTTGTCGGAGTTAAAGGTGTCGTTTTTGCCAACCACAAGCACGTCGATTGATTTATCCTCTAGGTATTCGGTTACGATGGAGTTGGTAAAGTTGTCGTATTGGCTGTTAAAATGTGGGAAACTAGTTTCGTTATTATCACCAGTAATCTGAGGGAAATCGACGCCATGAACTCCTCCGAGAACATGTCCACATGCTACCATGGTAATCATCTCGGTAGTGTTGAAACCCTGCTTTGCGAAAATGGCAGTGTGCGTGGCCAAATCTTGATCAGGTTGAGGGACACCTGGTACACCAGCCTGCACGGCATCAATTCGTCCAGCTCGAAATGGAATAATTGGACCTCCGCATGCCATGGAGGCAACAACGACAGACATGGCGAGAAGATCAGAGTTAGACGATTTGATCGAGGCATAGTTGTTTGTGAATCCAAAAGTACCATTGAAAGCCGAACCGGGATTCTCTGCACGACCAAGCTCATAAGCTATCGAAGCATCAAGTCCTCCAAGACCAGTTTCTACATCATGCGTTGCCATATCATGGTAAGCCGTTTTGATCCATTCTGCAGCTGTCTCTCGATTACTACCATCAGCTGAGAAGCCACATGGTGTAACACCTATTTTGGGAATTAGTGAAGTGCTCTGATGGATGACTTCTGAAGATATATATTTCTTTTCTTTTCCAATGACTTACCGTCTCTAAATCCGTAGCGTCTGTATCCTGCTTGTAGGTAAAGAATATCCTCTAATTCGTCGTATTTTGAAGGCCAGGTATATGCTGCGTTTACTGATAGTATAGGCAATAAGCCCATACTGATTAGAGATTGTGTCTTCATTTTTATTTCTCGACTCTTGAAGAGAAAATTTATCGAGGAAATTTATCTATAATAAATAAATGGATGGAATACCAGTAGATAGGTAAAGATAAACGATCAGATGAATCACAATATCGAAAAATCAGTAGGTAGGTAGGTACTGGTAGTATAGAATGGGAATACAAATTTATATTTATATTTATTTTTTGTATTTTGTATATGCATAGATGGATAGATAGATTGCAGTAACCGTAAGGTAAGTGGATCGACACGTCTTGCTTGTAACGGTGAAGCTAGACGTCAATACGAATGAGACTTCATGTGCCAAGACGCCCCTTTTTTCTAGTCTTTTGTTTCTCGTTTCTTGTTTCTTGCAGTTTTCGTTTCTCGTATTGTGTTTTTGCTGTGAATGAAGTGAGTGTTGGTTTGTGTGTGTCTGGGTGGGTGGGTTTATTGTGTTGGTGTTTGTATACAGTGGATGGATGTGGATGGATATGGATATAGATGTGAAACTGTTTCTTCTTGGGGTTTATATTATAGAATGCGATTAGAGGCTAGATAGTTAGATAGATACTGGGTACATATTCGCGGTGTGTTGTTTGAATTTTTTTTAGTTTTTTTTTTTTTTTTTTTTGAGCGGAGGGGGAGGAGGGAGGAAACATGTCAGGGAGGAGTGGGATCCGAATTATCGGTGGGTGGCGGTAATGGGTAATGGGTAATGGTGGGAATTTATGCAATGGGCCTGGATATTTGGATATTTGGTTATTATAATAAGCCTATCTAGATGTCTATTCTGTATGGAGTATATATTGTAGTGGTACTCAAATATACTATCCCATCCCATCTTTTCTTATAATCGTATACGGAGTACATTTAGAGGGAGCATGAATCCCTATCGATACGATACGTACATATAGTAGTACCAAGGAGCTTGAGGGATATACGGGTATCGCGAGTAGTACTTTTCTTACTTTCATGAATACGCTTTTAGAGTTTGTCTTTTCTTTTCTTGTCTTGTCTTATCTTACTTGGTTATTGCTCACACAACTAGATACGAATAAGGTTATCCGTATTTTGTCCGCATATTGTCCGTATCTTTATCTGTTGTACGGAGTACAGAGTACAGAGTAAGTCTTGTAGATCTTATAATTAGCTCATAACCGTTTTAACGGCGAGGAGATCACATACTCATTGTGGATTTTATATCGTAATGGGGAGAATGTGATTGGTTCGTTAAGAGGGGATGGTATTGTATAGGGAGTAGGGAGGTGGTGTGGTGGAGGTATATAAGTGGTTAGTGGAGATGTAGATGTAGGTAGATGGTGATTGTGGGGTGAGGCAGTTGTTATTTGTATGCAGTAAAGGCGGGAGCCGGTTGCCGATACGAGGGTTGTCTTGGGAATGATGTAGGGTGCATTGATTGTGCTGTTTGGTTTTTGTGTGGATGGAATTTGAAGTGGGCTTTGCTTTGCTTTGCTTTATATCTATGAGTATAAGTACTCGAATGATGTTTAGGTAGTTTACTGTGGTTGGTGTGTTCTACTTGCGCTTAGGTTTTATAGATATTGTTTGTAGTAAGGTTAAGGTGGTTAGTGCTCAAGTAATAATTTCCAAGGGTTTGTTTGAATCGATTCGTTAATACTTATCTATTCAGTTATGATGATTCATAGTACATATATTATTGGTATCAGTTCGGGCGATACTATTCACATAGTATTATTATAGGTTTTGTATGTTGCTCATTCTTGCTCATTACACTATAAGAGGAGGGGTCTTATTTATATTAAAGGGAAATATTAAAGTTCGCTACTTCATATGAGGCTAGTCACATGATGTACATACATACGTATATCCTGTAAGATTTTAGGTTCTACAATCGAAGTGGTAATTGTTTGAATAGTGGTTATTAGTTGATGGTGGATACGGAGATGTGGAATAGGATGAGAATATAATAGGGAGTTTAAGCTGGTATTAGATATTTAACTAAGGAAGAGGCAGATGAGATGAGATGTTTTTCAGTGATGCAACTGTCGTTTAGATCTTTAGTTGACATAATACTGGTGATGCCTTCCTTGAGATCTTAGTATTCTACTGTACTAGGTACTCAAAAGGAGATACAAACATGTTTGTGTTCTTCAACAAGCCAACTTCAACTTCACAAGCCAAATCGAAAATCCATTAATCACGTGAGCAAGACATTAGCAATATATCACGCGCCCAACACATCAGATCAAATCATACATGTCTGATTCTTACACAGTGAATCAATCAAGTATCAGGATCTTACCTATCCCATCCTATCCTATCCATGAATCCAACAAAATGATGTAAGACTTCTACTTACCATCCCAGCATCCCATAAGAAACACTATAAAGCCCACCTCTGAACCGCTCTAAACCGCTCTTCATAAAAATATCCACTAAACAATTCTTTTATGCCCAAAACGCCATCCATTCATCGATAGATAAGAAAAACCAATATCTTATCGCACCTAGCCTCCATCCACCGCCAAAAATTCCCCACCCATCCAGACATTTTCAGCCCAAGATTTTCACACCATACCTAATAAATCCTTCACACATGAAAATAGATGAAGAAAAGAAGAAAAGAAGAGAAAATCATAGGGTTTACGTATCCACACCATTTGCCCGCGCCCCACGCACACTACACATACACTAAAAACACCCTGTAGATCTTCAGGCAACGGGCGGTTTTTGGGTGGCTCGGCCTTCGAATTCAGCCTCACTTGTGACTGACTGGTTGAGTGAGTGAGTGACTGATTGATTGACTGACTGACTGACTTATATTGAGCTTGTGATTGAGGCTTTATGAGACTGGGTAGAGGGGTATTTGAGGGGGGTTATCTTTTGTGTGTGATTCTTTTTTTTTTCTTTTGGTTTGTTTACTTATTTATTTATTTATTCATTCCGTTTGTTTCTATGATTTTGAGGATTTCAAACGGAGTGGTTTGATTTTTGGGTTGTGATATATCAAACATATTATTTTGAGGAGTGGAAATTTAAACGCCTAGGAAGAAAGAGATAAATTCGAGCCGCCGCACATCAGGATTAAGATCAAGATTAAGATCAAGATCAAAATGTCGCGACATCAACAACATTACTCGAGGAACGAGAGGTCGTATTCTTCTCCTCATTCCCATTCCCATTCCCATTCTCGACATGACAGTCGGCACGAAAGTCGGCACGAATCTCGTCACCAACCTCGCGATCGACATGAAAAAAAGAAAGTCACCACGAAGAATTTAGCAGCGACACTAGGGATGATGGGGTTAGCGATCGGAGCGACATTATTGGTAGAAGGCGGGCCGTGGAAAAGTCGCATGGCGGCTGCAGCGACAGTGGTAGGAATGGAACAGATGCTTGAGAATGGGGGATTTTTTGATGAGGAAAAGAGGGCAGATAGAGATAGGCCTGTGGATGGAAGGGAGAGGAGAGATATTGGGGAGAGGAGGGCTGAGAATAGACGTGATGAGAGGGACGGGAGGGATATTAGAGAGTCGCGTTTTGAAAGGCGCCGAGGGGATATGATTGATGACGATGAAGAGGAAGAATGGAGATATCGAGATCGGAGGGAACGGGAGAGAGAAAGAGAAAGAGAAAATAGGAGAGAAATCAGAGGAACAATCTATGAATATGAATCACATGGAACAACAAGACGAGAACGAGATACCCACGAAGACGAACGACGACATTGGGAGCGAGAACGGGAAAGGAGAGCTAGACGAGAGGCAAATAGACGTTTTGATGAACAGTATGAGATTGAAGAGGTTTTGGTTTGATGGGTTGATTTTTGGGGGATTGCTTTGCTCTGGTTAGGTTGGGTTGGGTTGGGTTTGGTATAGCTTGGTTTACTTACGGGAATATTCTGCCTAGGGCAGGATTGGACAGGGAGGAATCGGAGGATATTTTACGGAGGTTTTTTTTTTTTGGATTCAAGGGGATACGGACGGGACATATCAGGGACTTTATATGGGCTCTTGGGCCATGGTACTTTAGGGAGGGTATAAACATGATCATCTCCCCTACCCGCTACTGATGTAGATATAGGATGGAAAATAAATACGAGATGAAGACTTGAGGGCAGGAACGAAGAGAGCATCAGATCATAAGTTACTGGGTTGATGAACGGGTGGACGAAAAGTTAAAGAACATAGCATAGCATATTTAAATCAATTTTCTTTTTCAATAATCAATACCCATCTATCCTCTGAAAAGAGAGGAGTTGTTATCCACGGGATTCTTAGGGTAACTGTATTTTGATTCAAGACATGTACCTTTATATTAATAAAGATTTTAAAAGAGAGAAATGATTGTGAAGAATATCAAAGAATGTAAGATCTTATGACTTAATTATGCCTGCATCATTATTATTGATAAGACAGGAAATACTGCGCCATAAATCAACACATGTAATCTTACAAAACCAAGACTCAATAGTTTTCCACACCATAAAACATCTACCAAAATATCAGTAACCCGGAAACTCCCTTTGAAGTTGAGCATAAAAGTTTCTGATCATCAAAAACCACCTAGATCCCCCTGTCGTAGAAACACTTTTGAATACCTCTCCCCAAGAATACACATTAAAAGTATTTCCCCATCCTCTCTCCCAAGAGCCCGAAGCATGTGCGCCAAACACCAATATTGCACCATGCTATATATCAAAACTGTCTGGATCAATTTCCATAAAAACCTTATACACCCTCCTACTAATAGCCTTCCCAAGTCTCGTATCCGTAAGTGCACCATTCTTATTTGCCAATTTTCGACACCCTTCCAATGCCAACGGACCATTTTCTTTAAATCCCTTTAACAACGCTTGAGGTGTGGGGTATTCTGCTGCTATACCTTCCGCCATCTTCTCCGTAACATGGTGTATTTCCTCCAACATTTTAATATACGTATCCGTTGCATCTTTCCCGGATTTGAACTGACCACCTGCCATACAAAAATTCAAACCGAGAGCTTCGCGTTGAGCTAGATATGGAATCGTAGAAATGTGCTTGGTAAACTGTGAAACCCATTTTGCGCTATCTTGTGCATTGCTCGTAAGCCAATACTTTACTTTATGGAGAACTTCCAAATTGAGCAAAGAGTCCTCAATTGCACTATCTGCATTCTCAATGTATTCATCAGCTTGTGGCACTTTTCGCCTCTGACTACTGCTAGCACCAGCTGCTTCGTCTTCTGGAATTCGACTTCTGACAGCGGCTTTGTATTGCCGGTCTTTAATGTTCCGATTTTTATTTTGCCATGCTGTGAGTCCCTCGATGAGATATAGAACATTGCAAGACTCGAAGTGTGATTTGAGAATAGAAACATGAGTCTCTAAATCCATATCCCCTCTCCCTAAAGACATATCAACGAACTTCTTGGCTGATAAAATACACAGAATGTGCTTTTCATTTTTAATTTGCTGTGCTTTGGGTTCCCAGATGTCACTCTCTTCGTTGTATTCCGAAATGACCTTTCGACGCCACTTAATGACCAGGTCTGAATTCTCCCACTGGGACTGCTGAACATTTAGTTCTTTAAGTAAAATGTCGATTCGAGCTCTCAATGCCATATTACTTTTATCCTGGATGCATGAAGGTAAATCGACGATCATTTCTGGGGTCGAAATTTCGGGCTTGGTACGATCGATGTTGACTTTAGCCAAATCCTTTGCCTTTTCCTTCTCTCGCTCCTTTTCAGCCTTAGCATACTCTTTGTCGATACGCTTTTGCTCCTTTTCAGCATCTTTTGCTGACTTTTTTTCTGTTGCACTCAAAGCCTTCTCTTTGGACTTGCCAACCTTCCCTCGCCTCTTCTTCTCAGGAGTTGAATCGTCGTCATAATAATGTGCCGTCGGCTCATCAGATATTTTCGCATCTTTTGGTGGCAGATTCCAGGATTTCAAATTCTCTATGGATGGAAATTCATCTGAATCTTCGAGCTCCAGAGGGTCTGGCTTGCTTGCTTTCTTCCGTGGTATTCCCACCGTATCTTCATCATCATCATATCGACTGTACAAATCCTTTGCTTTTCCATGCCTTGAGCTTACGGCAGACACATCTGGCGAGCTTGTAAACAGTAAGGGATCTGCACCCATAGACTTCGACCTATTTAAACCGTATTTGGATGATCTTGCTTTACTCGTTTGAACGGACTCAATGTTAGAAACAGTGCGCTTGTATCCACCTGCAGCCCTAGGAACTTTGTCTTTCAATGGCGATGCTTTCCGTCGTTTCGCAGGTGGTGGGGAGGTAAATGGATCATCTGAATCTGTTATTTCGATGGGAGCGTTATCCCCTTTGCACTGCTTCGAGAATCCAGTATTCTGCTTCGCAGATGTGCTATTAACTACGGAGCCAAGTGTCGTATCAAATTCATCAGACCACAGTTGAATTGAATTGCCATCGTCGAGTTGGATTGTCTTAGAAGGTTTGGGTTTGGTAGACGGGTCCCGTGGGGGCGGGGCCTTCACTGTTCTGGTACCTATCGAATTTTTGAAATTGGCAAAACTATAGTCGAAGAGCTGCACTGTGGGTGGCTTGAGAATATTTTGCGACGTGTCTTTGAGATGGACTTTGGAGGTAACTATAGGTGCGGCTTTGGTGCGAGCCTTTGGAAGCTCTGGCTCCGGACTTGAACTTATCAAATTAACAAACTCCTGCATTTTGTTTGACTGGAATGCGAATATGCGGATAGAAATGTAGGCACTTATGTATGTACGCTCAATTCAAAAGCAAAGAGGTTGTTGCTTTGAATTCATGAAAAGCAAATCAAAACAATTAATAACATGTAGAAAGGTTTTGGAATTTGGTTGCAATCTTCTGCCGCGGTGCAAGAGGTGCTCAAGATTAAACGCGACCTGCGCACGCTAGAGCCCGCTGTCACATGTTATTCATATACTTTTCCTCGGTGTCGCCCGACATCATATATTGACGGCGTGCACTTCTTGACTCTTCAATTTCTTCTCTCGCGCAATGCTATCGTCACGCCCAAACATGTCACTGATTATATACTCCAAACGATTTGAGTTGTACGATTGTTGCGGCATGTTCAGTGGCTTAGATGATCTAGGCTGGCTAACCTTAGTCCATACAATCGTGATGCATGCTCACCAATGAATTGTGTGATCGCATGCATATGTCGAGCAACTTCACGCTGAATCCATGGCCTATGGATGAGAGTAAAGTGGCACATTCTTCGTTACCATTCATGAGGCTGCGCACACGCCCAATTGTCACCGTTATTATAAGATCTCCATGTTCTCCGCACTGCAAGGTTGCTTTATCACCATTGTATTCGTATATTTCATGAGTTTGAGCATTTGACCCGTGCTGCAAGTTCAACTCTTTTTGTACAATATATACATGTACATATATTTTATAAATCATCCGACTCTGGTAGATGGAGCCATTATCAATTTTGGGTGCTATCGCAGCCTTCTCTCAAATCGCTCAGCAAAGCTATGATGCCATTAAGTTCTTGAACGATATCAGGACGCAGATGAAAGAGGGTCCATAAAAGATTCGTAAACAAATCCAACAGATTGAACGATTCATCAACCTTCTTGAGTTAGTGATCAAGAATACCTCACTGCAAACACCCGAAATTTCTCCTGTTGTAGGGAGTTGTCTTCGCTCTGCAAAAGAACTTAAAGCCAGTCTTGAAAGCTATCTTGCTACTCCAGAAGATGGAAAAAGGATGAAAGTGCGAAAAGCATTCACAGGAACAAGAGCGGATAAAAAGCTAAACTCTATGCTTGCGGATCTCGAAAGAGAAAGGTCCTTGTTGGGCCTCTGTATCCAAAGGACTGATTTGAAAGAGTGCATGCTATAAAATGTTCAATGTACCGATTTTCAAAGATCTCTATTGCAAACAGTCGACATCCATGCAAAAGACATAGAAGTGACAGTTGGCGCGATCGCAAATGACGTTACAGACGTCAAATCTACACTTATATCAGTAGCCAAACAAACCGCCATGTTTACCTACAATTCCTAACTGACGTTTACCTAGATGAACTCTCCTCGATTGAATCATGTCGCTTCTGTAGAGATCGTCAACAAGAGTCACTTCATCGTACCAAATCGTCGTGTTAATGGCTTCATTGGTCGTGAAGATATTCTAGACAAAATAGAAAAAGGATTGTCTTCTGAATCTCAATCCCGTGTTGTTGTGCTCCGTGGATTAGGGGGGCAAGGCAAAACTCAAATTGCACTTGAGTATTACCACCGCGCAAGAAAGAACAATATCCGAAACATATTTTGGTCGATGCAACGTCCGCGAACACAATCAAGAAAGACTTTGACGCAATTTGGGAATACATTAAAATCCCGGCAGACGCGACACAAGATAATCAAGAAGTTATCTTGGTGTTAAATAAATTACGAGAATTGGATGAGCCGTGGCTGGTTGTTTTCGACAATCATGATGACCCGTCAAGTTTTTTTCTTCCCGATTTTATGCCAATGGGGCAAGAAGGGCGGATTTTAATCACCAGTAGACACGCAGATACTGCCGGTCTTGTCGGATCAGATCATCATATTAAGCTACCTGGACTCCCAAAAGATGATGCTTGTGATCTTCTCATAAGACAAAGCCGAGGAGGTGATGCAGCATCGCGCGACGACGCATACACTATCGTTGATCGTCTAGGGTACCATGCACTAGCCATTACACAGGCCGGATCATATATCCAAACCCAGAAGATTGAATTATCTCAATTTATGGACAACTACAACCACCGACGAGAAGCAATTTTAAGGGTAACTCCACGCATGTCACAATACCGGCGTAAAGTTGGAAAAGCTGCAAATGAAACAGCATTGAATGTCTTTACAACCTGGGAACCCTCCTACCAACAGCTAGAAAAGCTTGATGATGAGAATAAGCATAAGTCGGTAATTCTCGCTTTGTTTGCCTTTTTCGATTGTCAAAACATATCCCAACAGTTATTCAAAACTTATTGCACAAAAGAACTGTTCCACAGACCCGACGTGTGGAATATAGAAGAACCCTTACTCTTGTTTCTAGATGAAAACAAAAATTGGGTCCAACAAAAGTTTGTGGATATTTTGAACAACCTCTCTCAACTTTCGCTGATTCAAAGCTGGTATCGAGATAAAGGTAATCAATGCCACCTATCTCTACATCCTTTAGTTCGAGACTGGATTCGCCTGCGCGCCCCTCCACAACTATGCTGCGATCTTGCGGCTCTCAGTGCTTATATTTTGGCAACAGTAATCAAACAAGCTGCCTCTAAAGACATGTTTAGGATGCCTTTACAGTTACGGCAGGAAATACTTTCACATCTTAATATTCATGACGACAATCAAGATCTGACGGTAGCGCTCAATAATAGTGAAGCGTTCAGTAAAGATAGGCTATTTTCTGTGTACGATTGTTTCACATATTTCTATTATGACTACAAACTCTACAAACAGTCAGAAGTGATCGCACGAAAATGGGTAGAAGCGATGTCGGTAAAGTACAGACGAGAGGATGATGAAACTCTACACGCTCTCAGTGTACTATCACATGTGCTTCGATGTCAGCCAGAATCCGAAGAAGCGCTTGATATAAGCCAGCGAGTTTTTACTATCTATAGTAGTAAATATAGCTCCGAGAGCACTTCAGTATTGGAAGCTACATATTTCCTTGCAGTGGATATGCTGATAACACGAGAAATTGTTAAAGCTGAGGGATTGTTAAAACGAGTTATTGAGACAGCGCCAAGGGTTTTGGGACGCGGCCACGGGCTGAATTTGGCAAGTAAATTTGTTCTTGTTCGCGTTCTCTGGGAAGGAAGGAAATTTGGTGATGCCGAAACCCTTTCCCGGAACAACGTCCAAAACAGTCAAAGAATGTTTGGAAATAACCACCCTACCACAATCACCTGCATGTCAAATTTAGCCGATTTACTCGAACGACTCAAAAGACACTCCGAAGCCCCCCCATATATTGGAAAGGTCTATACATTTCGTCTAGAAACATGGGGACCTGAGAGACCCGATACATTAGAGGCCAAACGTGATTACTACAGAGTACGCGGGATTGTGGGCCAACAATTACAGAGCGAGCAGACAAGAGCTAAGATGATCTCCTTATCCGGAAACCAAAACACAGATCTCAAAAGTGATGCACGATCTGAAGCATCTGAACTCGATGAATTCATCTTCTCCATCTACGAACAAAATCTACTCGGGTCTTCGGAGGATGCAGAGCAGGCTCGAATCTCTATTCCTCCCGGAGGACAACATACTAGTTGTTAGTGCGGGAGGAAATGCAGACGAGATGCAAATGTTGGAAGCTGCAGGAGATGAAAGCAAAGCAAGCAAGAATGCAACACAAAAGAAGGGCAAACTTTAGGCAGATGATACTTTGGGCGGTTGAGAACAGAAGCATATATGGACGCTTCAGATGGTGAAATTTTGGGAAAGCCGCTGTCATTGACGATAAATTGGGAGTTTCTAGTTTTGACAAGGATGAAATGTGATGGCAATATTGGATTTAAAGCATTTTCTGTATTTTTCTCTTTGTTCAAGGGGGTGGTGGGTGTATTGTACAGAGTAGGTATTATTAGTGCATATCAGCTTTCACTATGCGCTTCTCACGTTTTTATGTGTAGGTAAACCTAATATCCTATTCACTATAGCAAAGTAGTATCTATATCTACTATCTACGATGCCCAACCACCATACACCAATCGCGAATACTTTCTTTCCTCGCTACCTATATATCTATAAGCACCGGTTTCTACACCCTACCATACATACACACACACTCCTAAAAATCCCCACTTCACACCACAATCTCCATATTCACTACCTAGGTATCAATCACCTCCATCTTTCATCCTAGTATCCGATATCTAGTATCTACCAATCTCTACCCCCTACAGTAGCTAGAAGACTATCTCCTACTTCTCACTCAACACCTCAATACCTCACTCCAAAGCTTACAATCACTAAACATTAAATCTGCTAACTATATCATGAAATAATAACGTAACGTATGGGGAACTCGGACATATGGGGAACTCGGACAGGTACCTTTACACCAAATTTTGTATGTAAAGGTACTTAGAGCAACTTTTTATATCTCTATGGATATTAAAGATAATTTTTTTTTTTTTGATAGTTAGGTTTAATATCTAATAAAAATACAGTATTAAAGTTACAAAACACTTTTTAATTATATTGTTCTTAAATTAATACGATTTTAAAAATTCTCATAGTAATTTTTGTTAGGCAAAAACGAAAATTTGAAAGAAACTTTAATATCTTTATGAAAAAACTTTATATCTCTATAAAATTTTACCATATTAAATATTTATATTGAATATATCAAACTTCAAAATATCAAAACTATATCTCTAGTATTTCTAGAGATATAAAAAGTCGCTCTAAGTACCTTTACATACAAAATTTGGTGTAAAGGTACCTGTCCGAGTTCCCCATATGTCCGAGTTCCCCATACGTTACGTTATATAATAAACTTATATTATATCACACCATATCACTTCTTCAATCCTGTTCTGATCAAATAATCATTGATTAATTAATCTCAACATCTCAATAAATTAATCAACTAAACACACTAATTAATTTTCTAAATCTCTAACAAGTTCTCTAATTCTTCTCGAAGAATGCAAGACTTAGTAAAGGTTTTAAGTTTATAATGAATTTAATAGAACAAGAATTATATATAACTCTCCATCAGCAATCAGATATCCATACATGCCATCCCCAAATTCACACACAAAAAGACCAAACATACACTTGCATGCACCCCTTCATTCCCAACCCACCACATCACATCACATTCCAGTACACATATTTTCAATATTTAAAAGATTTCCATTCAACTAATCTCTTCTCTTCTCTTCTATTCCACTCTACTTTCCTCTCCATCCATCTCTCTTAAATGCCATTGTTTAATCTGTGTTACTTTACATACAACTAACTGTTAACATCGGGTATTATTCTCAAATCGCTCCCACCTAACAAAAAAAAAAAGAAAATAAAAGGGTACAGTATCTCAGTACATATCATTCCCATTCCTATTCCCATTCCCATTCGCATGGCCATCCATCCATCCATCCATCTACCCACTACCAACCCTCCTTCCAATCAACCTGGTAGTTGACACCTCTTTTTCCATCCATCCACAAATCCGGTGATATAAAAGAAAACAAAAATCCTTCTTCAGACATTCCAAATCAAGGATTCCTACTGACATAAAAAATATAAAGTGATATAAAAAGTTTGGAGAGTGCTTAGCTAGCTAAACCCAGCAAGAAATCGATAGATATTGCCTCGCCATTTAAACGCCACTTCCAAAAGTAAGCCAAGAGAAATGAAGAGTGAGATTGAAGAAGTAAAGTTTGGTGCACTGTATGGGTGAAATTAATGCTATAAAGATTCTTCCATTCCGAATTTCTTCAAGAGCATTAATGGCTGTAGTGGCTAATGACCACCCAGTGCACTTATCCTGGCACCTGCAGGTCGGTGGAGCAATCCTGGCTTTCCATGCAGGCTGTGTCGTATACTTCCAGTGTCGCTTCTACCACCAATTTCTTCATCGCTATCTTCGATAATTTTGGCTGGTAAGTCGTCTCTGGGATGGTATTGTTGACTCGTTCTTTCAGGTGTAGTGACGGAACTAGAGATAGACATTGCCGTGCTAGATCTGTGACTGAGCTCTGGGGTAGGAGGAATGCTGGAAGAGCGTCCGCTTCTCGGACGAAGCATACTCTCCTCGCCAGATTGCTCGCCGTCACTTGCCATGCTTGAAAGGTTGCTTTCACGGTGTCTTCTCTGCCTCTCTCTCATAGCAAGTTCCTCAGCCTCGGCATCTGCATCATGAGCCATCATGAGACCCTCCACGGCAGCTGCGCACTGATCACTAATGTTTCGGATGATGTGAGCAATAGCATCCGTTTTGTCCCGAAGATGACGATCGGCAACGTCTGCAATGCTGATTGCACTGTAACGTTTGCTATTTCGCACACTACCAACCAATCTTGCCTCCATCTCAGGTGTCATATCATCGCCTGATCGGCTGAATCTTTTTGAACGAGATGGTGTACGAGACGATGCACGAGATGACCCACGCTCAGAAGGCTCTCTTGATGAAGATCGCATACCACCGGCTTTGCTTTCCTCAGGAATCTCGCCCATATCTCTGTCCTCTTGGTCAAACTCGGCATCGAGGTACTCACTCATATCTGGACTCTTTTGGATGGTACGGACCAAGTGTTCCAAGTGATGAGATTGACCACCAATCAGACTGCGAAGATGCAAAACAACGCGTTGTGCCTCGTCTCTTTGTCGAAGAAGAGTTGAGTTGGTTCTTTGAAGCTCTGCAAGTTCTTTCTGGTTGCGCTCACGTTCACGGGTGAGTTCTTCGCCCATCTCTTGTTGGAGAACAAGTGCCTCGAGAGCATCATCACGTTGCTTCTCCGTACCAGCAAGGCGGGTGTTAAGGCGAGCTGCATCGTCTTTCTGTTGTTCGATAAGAGTGGTGAGACGTCTGTTCTCTCGCTTGTGGGTTTCGATCTTAACCTTGAGATCTTGAGTCTCCTTGGTAAGTTGCTCAGCGAAAGCTTGAAACTTAAGGAATTGTTGTTTCCAGCTTTCGAGTTCTTCAACCAAAAAGTTGTTTCTCTTTGTAACTTTGCCGAGTTCAGTATCCATGCGACCCTTGAGGTTAATAAAGTCTTGCCACGCCTCGAGAGCATCTCGGGAGTATTGATTTCTCTCGCGGACGATTTCGTTAAGATGTCTCATTGAAACCTTAGTCATCAAAGGTTTCTTTTGGGCTCCTCCAAAGACAGCTTTGATTCCCGTGTTTCGTCCCTGGGAAAGTTAGCGCATTTCAATTGAAACAAAAATTATGATTTACTCACCATCTTCTCACAAACATGATCCATCACGGCCATGGTAGCATCCTGGTTCCACCACTCCGGGTCTTGGATAGACTCGACTTCTCCTCGCATAACAATGATTTGACCAGCTGGAATTAATTTACCACCACCGTAAGCTGAACGAAGATGTTGTGGTACACCAGAAGGTGTTACATCACCATTCAGAGCTTGAGTAATGCGGTTAACCATCTTTGTGCGTTGACCAGCGGTCAAAGCGGTAGGTGGACTGGATGTTAAAACGAAGTTGCGATCCAAATCTACAACCAAAGCATCTGTGGGTGCCGTGAATAGAGTTCGACATTCTGCTGTAATTCCGAGAATATATGGTCCTGGTTCCTGAACAAGTTCTTGAGCGTGTCTTGCGTGAACGACTGGAACATAAAGACCACTCCACTCATAAACTCGAACAAAATATCGAATAGTCTCCGATGCCACCGTGAGCATGGCAGGGTAATGGGAAACGAAGATAATGCGACGTGTGGGCGATAAAGCTGCCTCGATTACTCCTACAATGTTAGGAATAGATAAGCAAGAGAACAATGGCCACATGGCGAAGTTCTGGAAGCCTGTCGGAGAAGATGGAAACTGGTAACAAAGTGCGTAATCCTTCATGTCGATACGCACGAGATCATTGAGCCTAGGAGCTGGAAAGCTCAAGATCCTCGAGACCTCTTCAGCATGGAAAAGATTGGTAGCTTTGTTCCAATGAATCCACATTCCTCTGAGGTAATCACCCAATAGATTATACAATGGGTATCTGGAAAGGAAGGACAAGCAGTATGGAATCCAGTATGTTTCATCAGCCGAGTCGTAGAAGTCGGATTCTGTCCTCCTTCTCAAGTCACGAATTGTCTCCGCTCGCTTCTCGTCGGCTCGGGACCAAACTCGTAGTGCTATCCCATACAAAGTGTGCGAGGAATCTTGTTGAAGGACGAATGAATGGTGAACACAATGAGGTTGGCTGCGTCCTGTGCAGATTTCGACATCGTGGGGGAAGCAAGCCTATTGCCAATTAGTAAAATCTTACCCTGGGCTGGCTTTCGTCCTTACCCTCATTGCAGAGTGAAGAGCTCTAGCGATTTCATTATCCTGCTCGAGTCGAGGGCTGCTACCCAAAATCTCGGGAAGCCAAAATTGGCCAACGGCACCCTTCATATGTTGGATCTTTCCTTGCGCTGGAGCCGGAGCCTTTACCCATTGTGCTGGTTCTCGGCCAACACCGCATACCATATAGGCATGAGTGAGGGTTTTTGGTGTTCGAGCTTGAGGTTTAGCATTAAGTGTAGAAGGAATTGGTTGTGTGATCCTTGAGTGGAGGGAGGAGGTTCGGCTAGGGATTATGAGGTTGTGATCCTGGTTGTTTTCCCGCGTACTAGGGCGCTCATCACCACGATCTCTCGTTCTTGGTCGAAGGAAGTTCGCTGAGCTGGTGAGAGATGGAGCCATGATTGGGATAAATTATGAGAAGTCAAAACCTCCTCGGTCTGTAGAATCCAAGTATGCTTCCTTTGGCGAGTAGGACAAGGTTCGAGAAGATACTGGAAGTCTTGTAGAAAGTGCAATGTGTTTCAGCGAAAGGTGATGTTAAAATGTTGAAATGTCAAAAGAGTGTATTCAGTGAATTGATTATATCATTCGATCTAGGACATTCACTTTGCCCTATCAATGAAGTCCCGAGTTCGTGATATTGCAGTGGCCCCTTTTTGGTACAACGTATGTTTCTTGTCCACTTTGAAATCCAGGCTAGGAAGAATTGACGATGGAAGCCTTTGTGTCTCAATCTTGCCTTACCTTTCTGCTGCTTTCTGCGACTGCAGATTGTTGTGCAGTCACGAAAATGTAAAGAATGAAAGAAGAGCTAGGAAAACAAGTGAGTGGAAGGAAAGGTTGAAATCCAGACGATGATTAGAAATGGCAGAAATGGCAGACAAGCAGGTAAGGGAAAGCGGGCATAGGACAAAAAGAGGAGCATGCACAGAAGGTTTGGAAGAACTGACAAGGATTGAAAGCCGAAGCTCATGATATTTATTCTATTCCTTGTCCAAAAAAAATGATAGCTTTGTTTTATTTTTACGAAGGAGAGGGCGAGGAGAGTTTTCCAGGGGTGTGAGAACTTTATATGATTGGTCGACAGCATTGAAAATTGAAGAGTGGGGTCACTTTCAGGAGATTGGGACCAAAAGAACGCTATGATCATTTAATATAATAATTCACTAGTATGTAATAAAGATGAATGAATATAAATATTTGAATGTTTAATAATAAGTATTTGAACGGACATTTTTGTCATCCGGGTATATTGATAATTATATTTATATAGGTAGTCTACTAACATTTTGATATTATATCGACTGAGTATCTATCCATATAATACTATAGCATGTATGATAGTATAGTACTCCTTGCATTCAGGTAGATGAATTGAATGATGAAAGTGCTGGAAAAGAAAAGGAAGAAAAGGAAAGATGTAGAAGGTTCAAACTACTCGACAGAAGGAAATTAAACCTAGATGTCTAATTGGAGTGCAGTGACAGGCACAAACCGAGGGGTGCTTTGATACTCTGTACCTATTTCTTGCTTATGTACGACAATCAGAACTCCATTCCCGTACTCCGTTCTCTGCAGGTGTCACTTATACTTACGTATTCAGACCAATCTTAGTGTGATGTATGGTTGCATTAGTGTAATGCAGCATGCAGGTCGTTGCTCCATCAATTGGAGATTCAAATAAAAAAAGGAAAAGGTTCAGGTCAAAACACCCAATTCATATCATCCAATCAATTCATCATACACGAACCATTCGCTTCCATTCATCCATCATCCAGTCCAGCCCATCAAGGTTCGCAGTATTTTTAACGGGCATCGTAAGATTCAAAGTTACCATAATTATCATTTCTTGACTCCGCAAGCTTTGCGTTCCTTTCCTCCATTTCCTAAAGAGGCCTATAATCTGACCAGATATTGTAACGATCATAGCGCATTATACTCCGTACCCCGTATATGTAGAGGAGAGGAGAGGCTTCATCAATGCTGACTTCCAATTGGGAAAGAAAGGCCAAGGAGTCAGCTCATTGTCGGTTTGAGTTTTGTGCCTGCAAGTATCCTGTGATTCCTCTCCGTCAAATCTCCCCTCGATTCTTGATATATGATACAAAATCTTAAATCATGTACAGACACGCCCGGACGCGTACTACATACAGTCTACAAGACTACAACACATCAACAAAATCATGGTCAAAATGTGGTTTTCCGCCTTCATCCTTGATTATTCCGTATAGGTGTAACAAGAAATAAATATTTCTAACTTTCAGGGGTATTGTCCAGGCACAGGCACAGGAACAAGAATAAGAATAAGAATAAAACAGGAACAGACAGGTACACATGCACATCCACAAAGGCACATGAGACTTGCAGCACAAGCACAATTGAACCTCCGCACATGTGGCCTTTGTCCGGAGGAACTCATGTGTATGTGTGGGTCAATCTCGCCTCGATGCACTGTCTGTTTCCTTAATCAAAATGTTATTATTTTCATCTACAGTCGATCAAATTTCCCCGACCCAAATAGCTTGGACTTGTTGTTTTACTTCTGGAAATCTACTTTGGGTCATTTATGTCATTTAAGTTGCTTCTAATTCAAGCCAACCAGCTGGAAATGGGAAAATGACTTCCAAGATTTATCTGTGCTCTATTGGTAATCATTGGGTATCTGCTTGGCCCTTGCATACGTTTGATTTTGATCGCAAATTGCAAATTGCTACATAAATGGAGATAGACTGCTTCACCGACACAATGTATAATTATGAACAGTACATACTACTGACAGAGCCGTATCAATAGAATTGTGGTTCAACGGTTGCTTCGGTACGGTACTCTTTAATTTGAGGTGAAAATATCAACAGTGGGCTTGATAAGTACCCAACCAGTTGAGACTTGACCTTGAGCTCGACTCGTCATCAACCCGGAGTTTTTATATTAAATATATATGAACAGGTAGATAACCCTAATCTTCTAACTCACCCAATAGGTTTGCATGCTGTCTTCGCATGAACTTTCATTGAGTGGGCTAAACCTTCCTCTCCAGATTTGGTCATTAAGCATGAAAAACCTCCATCATCTGTCAAGTCTCTGCAGGGTCAAAACCATCAAAACTTTATTCTCATTCGTATCACGACACTAGTTACGCATTGACCAAACAACAGCAAATAGTTTGCTTTACCACGTTTACGCAAAACCCACAGATGATGGGAGATTGCTATCGCCGATTTCTTGGAGTATTCAATTCATCGAACTCATTGCCGTCGTATTCTACCTGTACACTGGCATTTACAAAGGAGGTGGCGAGTCGGAATTTCGACAAAATTTTGAAAGGCATTTAGGATCAAATCATTTAGTAATGATTCAGCTCCGCATGTATCGATGTAACAGATGAGTCGGATTCGGCTACAAGTGGAAGTCTCCAAACACACTCTATTGGTCTAGTGCTTTTGCCTCAACTTTGTCCCTATTTTGCCCCAAGATCGCTTCATGTAGCCTTGAAGGGTTGGCTCTAGCATCAAAGGGTCTTAACCGAAGTTCCCGCTGCACCTAAGCGTATGAGCAAGTGCTCTAACCAACAACTTTGCTATTGGATGGTGCATTGACGTTTGTTTGTAAAGCCATGTGCGCCGAGGCTGGCTGGCTCCTGATTTTATGTGGCGAGTATCAAGTAGAGGAGCTTGAAGGCTTAGCTCATTCTTTTTCAACATTTAAGTAAGGATATGCTTGCTCATGACCAGTGGCATCATCAATTACTACTTCAATAATCTGTTATCGGCCAGCCCATTGGTTAAGATAATCGATAGCTTTATATCTCCAAGAGTATATGGTATTGGATAAACAAGCTTGCAATCTCCATCTGGGTCGAAGTTTGAACATCAGATGAAGTGGTCTCTGATTCGTTTGTGGCGGTGAGCAATCTTCTGCGACACATCGTTACACAGTATATTTTTTTTTTGGCTCAACTTATATCAGATTGAATTCTTGCTACAGATGCACACCATACGTTCATGCTCAAACGTATCGATCGGTAAGTGCATTTACCCCACGTGCTTGTCGATATTGGCGTCCTCTAGGGGATGTGCTTGCGAGCCACAGTTTGACAACTGCCACATCAAACAAGAAGACGAAAATTATTATCATGCAAAAGATCCCTGAGTCAGGAGTTTAAGATCAGCACATATAAGGACTAACACACGATCAACTTACGCGGCCTTATGCCTTACCCTTAACTTAGATAACATAAACTTTATAAGTTTATCGCGCTCTACGGAGTACATATCCGCTAAGGATGTTTAACCGAAGCTGAGGGAAGGGAGGGGAGCCTGGACTTTTTGGTTTTGGGGCTTGGGTGAGTCGAGTCATGAAGTATGGTTGTGTGTTAATTTTGGTACGGTTTTGTTCTCATCTATAGATTTTTGAGTAATTATTCGGATGTTACTGTATCGTTTGCTAGGTATTATATGATTTATCGCAACGAAAGAAACTTTTATGGTCTGCTCATGTTCTAAAGGTCAAATAGAAGGATCGGATCATCAATGACATTGATAACATAGGAGAGTATATATATATATGTACGTAGGCAGAATATCCAGTTTCAAATCTTTAGTATACATATCACTGATAGAAAATGGACATAATTAACAAATAAAAAGTATCCTCCGTTATATCATACAAAATCTAATAAGATTACACACCGAGTTTACAAAGGAGAAGAAAAGATTATTTATTAACTTGTCACTTACAAATCTCTACAATTAGATAGAAGTCAGAAGAGTATCCCTAATCAATTCATTCATCAGACCATAGAACTTGTAAGATATTGAGAGTTTTGAGAGTATGTATCCCAGGAATTCACAAGGCCACTTGAGAATAGAGAGAGGACAGGTAGGATGAGTGGTGTTTGATTAAATTACGATATTAAGTACAAATGAATATAAGAACTGAAAATTTTATTAAATCTACCCCATACTAAATCTAAGTATCTACTATTACATTCAACAAGAATTTTTTACCACAAAATATATATACGACGATGTTATATTCCTCACCATCCAGCCCATCTCCCCTGCACCATACAGCCTCGGCAAATACTTAACCCCCACTAAATCTGTTGTAGTATATAATAGGTAAAGAACAGGGGAAATTATAATCGACAGGACCGCTGGCGCAACGGTAGCGCGTTCGACTCCAGATCGAAAGGTTATCCGTTCAAATCGGGTGTGGTTCAATACCTCCTGTGTTGACTTGTTTTTTGTGCTTTTTTGTATTTCTGTGCAAGGGAATTTTTGTTAAATGGGGGAACTGGGATGGATTGATTGTTTTTATTTTTCTCGCTGAAGGAATGGTGTGTGGGGTGAGACTGAGCTTGTGTTTTTTCGTGTGTCGGGGGCTGGGGTTGGTTGGTTAGTTGGTTTCTTCCCTGTAAAAATAGTAGCATCTCACGATGCATGAATAGCATAGCATAGTATCGACATTGGTGTATTCGAGTTCTTAAATATAAACGCACCAAAGTAACACAGCCAATCTAGATCTCGTACAGTATAAATATCATCCATACCCCGAGTACAGGTATATACGAGTAGTCAGGTTATATCACACACATCATGTGTTCGTAGTCTTATATCAGAGAAATCTTCATCAGTATTCTAGCCCATCCCATCCATATATCTCCTCATGTTTTCCTTGTCCAAGTAATTCATTCTGCCTCTCCCATTTTTTCTGGCCTCATATCACAAGTTACCTAGAAGTAAAGATGCTTTCACATTTACTTTCACAACTAGAGTTATGCTGCGCAATTCATGCCCGGATAATTATCCATCATTGGTATTCTCATTGTCAAGTGCTTTTCTTCGTATCGATGCCATCTAGAAATTTGAAAATGGCTTTATTATCTATTTGTTGATCTTAATTTCTTTGATGCTGGAATGTTATTTCAAAAATAGTTTCTTATTGGTATTATTACATTGCTTTTCAAATATGATAAGAATGTAAAAGTTCCTCGTCCTGCTCTATTACCGAGGTGGTGCTTCTGCAGGATGATGGGAATTTTGGTTATATATGATTTCGGCGAGTATGCCGGATACTCCAATAAAGTTTTTATGGCCAAACCAAATCGATTGTATGCGGATATACTTTTTTTTTTTTGGAATCATTTGCAATCTCTTTAGGTTCATTACTTATATCTTGATCTCATCGATGTCGTTGGAGATGTATATTTTACCTGGATGAATTGATATTTATTGCTTGGGAAGCTTGTGTAAGCCGCCGGATGACCATACCAAGATGCCATTTTCTTTCGCAAAGCAGTATCTAGAAGACGCGATGTTGGAAGTCCTTTGCTATAGATCTATTTGATCGGGGCCAAGGTTGTGTTCAGGGTGCGTGTGCCATTCATGCTGCCACGTCCGCGTGACCATCTTCACCGGAAATAGCTCCTGCATCCTCGATCCTGAAGTGATTGAAGGTCCTTCCTACGTCGGTGGCAGATGCCTTCGCCCTGAGATTAATGTTTGTATTAATTTCTGGTATACGAACCGTACAGGTGCTTATACTCGAGCTCAAAGCAATATCGACGCTCCATTTGCGAGAGTTATGGATGCAACATGCTTAGACGGTGCTATGCAATTTAAGGAGTTTTATCCGGATCAATAATAGGGAAGAATTTAACATATTCTTGTGGCTACACAATCGGTGACACGTAATTTTCCGAGCTTTTGTACGTGTTCTATCACTTCTCTGACCAGCGTCTTCGCAAAGGGTACCTACTACTAAGGCACAACCATCCCATATCGGTCAACATTTTTTCGATATGGTACCTTCCTCTCCATCTGCATCTCAGCACTTATCCCGTACTCAAAGAATACAAAGTTCCAACCCTAGCACAACGTTAACTACCAATATCATTATTGAGATCTTCCGTAACTATCATCAAATATTTAATCTTTCCCCAGTCTTAAACCAACATATCTTCTCTTTCCCCCTATTTTGTATGTACAAAATGTAACTAACTATTTCGGGTTATCCAGTATCTTTGTTGCACATCTGAAAATCTCTCGGCACTTCTAGCTTGATTCGGCAGTAGTTCCGGCACTTCAACGTTTTGCATGTCTGAAAGTTCTCGGCACTTCTAGATTTAGTAGTAGCTCCGGTTCGTCACTGGGATACTGTTATCTTCAGTCGCAGCTAATAATTTGGCTAACTACCGGTCTACCAGTTACTACCGCGCCATGGTAGGTTAAAAATGTCCGTCGCAACTTGAGTATAAGGATTTGTACTGCATCAGTATTCTTACCATGTTCACAGCATTGCTGCTCAGTCCGGATTATCTACACAGACCCGAGCTCACCCTAGTCAAAGCTTCTTTTTGACTCCGTCTCTGAAGTGGTTCTCCGTGAGGCGTTGATGTTCTTTCTAGAGCAATAGCTACTAAGTAACAATCACACCTTCCTCAAAGGGAAGTCCCTATGAAGCGGCGATTGCTACGAGAAGCGAGCTCCACAATGGAGCAGTGAAAATTCATTTATGCTTAATTTATGCATATGCTTCTCTCCACGTCTCTTATGTGGTTCGAATATATCTTGCACCTTTTTTGCCGGCGATTTAAAGGTTTGGGCAAAATTTGAGTTTATCAACGGCACGGAAAAACTTACGAATGTAACGCTGAACATGTTATTGACCCAAGTGATGTATTGCACGCTCTCATTCGAAGAGGCCAGAATCACTGGTGAATCGTGAACTGGCTTTATAATAATGTGAGCGGAGTATCCAGAAACGGCACGGATATTGAGCAGATGACCATAGGACTTTGGAAATGGCGGATCATCTCTCCCCAAATGTGAGAAATTGCACTTCTCAGCAAAAGATCTTTGGGATATGGACGAATAATTTAGCAAGAAGTAAGCGCCATTCTCTTGGACGCGCTAGCGCTTGAGACACGCCAATAAAAACATTGATACAAATTTGAGAATCGTTCGAGGAGTTGGGTGAGAAGCAATTACGATGGATGTAGCGCTTCTACATTTAAACACCAGCTTCGATGCCCAGTTTATGGATGTGTGGAGACCGGTTCGTAACGACAGTACTTCGCTGTTTCTACTTTCGGCTCTTAGTTGGAGCACCTGCCGCCCATAGAACGATAATGGGAAGAATGTGTTTCTTCTTAATGCTATATGAGGTCTAGGTAATGAAAAATCGAGATGAGAAAAGTGGCTCACTTACTTCCTTTCCCCCTTCTATTCGATGCGATCATACTCACGTGGCTGAGTCCATCCATTTGTAGCATCAATATTTGAGTGTCCCTTTCAAAACACACCTTAGAACTACTGGGGAAAAGATGGGCCAATTACTTAGTGAACAATTCAGACTCAAAAACCAAGCCATGGAGCTTGGCAAGTTCACCTGAACTGCTCTGTCCAAACACTTTTATTGATACTCTGTTAACTCGAGGATGACAACTTTGAGTTGGCAAGTAATCTCGGATCTGTAGGTGCTCTAGTAGTTTATATCAACTCTTTGGGAAATATGGAATATATTGTGGATGTCTTGGCTAAAGGTATCCCATGAATCAATGCTGAGGTTGAGTACTATCAGTATGCTAATATGATCAAACTAACGACTAGTAACGCAAAAATGAAAGAATTATGGTTTGAAATGGAGTAATCTTTGTGGTTGGGCAGTTTGCAGTGAAGCTCATCGGAGTCCAATTATCATGTGGTAGATGAAACCTCACGGGGAGTTGAGAGAATCGGGGCGAGGTGTTTACTCACATTATTAGACGAGTTAGGAAGTTCAACCTTTTCGATATTTTATGTTACCCTTAGCTTTTGATTGCAAAAATCATTTTATCACAAGTGAAGTATTAATTCAATCCTGTATGAATTGTATACTGAATGCTGCCATTGAGTTACCGTATTTGCCTCTCTTGAACGCATCCTAGATTATTCCCAAAAGTCGTCATAGTTTTTATATGAACATACTTGAGCTCAGATATACATGATATCCCCTTCCTGATGAATCCCATGAAATATTTCGACGAATATTTTACTGAGTGAAGTCAATGAGAAACGTTCTCAGCCGGTCACAGCTTACGTAAGCGAAACGTGGGGTAAATAAATCGCTTCCTTTTGATCACCATTCTTTGACCGCAAGCACAACTCAAATACCTTTATAGAGTCTCATACTTACACACTATTAAGTATGGAATCAAATACTGTAGTCCCAACCAAAAGCAAACGTCCCCCGAAATCCAAACCTCAAAATCCTATCGAATCCACCATCCGATCATTTTTTCAAACACTCCCCTCCACATTATTTTTGGAAATCTCGGCTTCTATCGACTCTCTCATCACCACTTCTCCAAAACGCTGGGTTATATATTCACCCATGTTACTTCTTCCCTCTGGATCCTTTTCCTCGCCACATTGGACTTCACTCCTTTCCCTTATTTCTCCTTCTCAGAAAGAAACACTCTTTACTCAAATTCTTCAGAGTGTATCAAAGAAAGAAGGCAAGGAACTCACGCATCTAGCTATTAATGCCGGGATACCTCTTCACGAGAAGGAAAAGGAGGGAGAGAACCAAAGAGAGAAAGGAGAAGATAATATATTAAGAAGCCCCAGTGGATTACTTATGCTATATGGAGATTTCGGACCTGATTTCACGGGTTACGAACCCACGGAAAAAGATTTCAAAGATGCGTTCTGGGTGAGTACGAAACAGAATGGGCTTGAACAGGTTTGGGCACCGAGGTGGACGATGTTTAGTAGAGGGAATGTGAAGGAAAAGGCGAGGTTGTTGGGTTTTCATGATGCTGTTGCTACGGTGAGTGATGGTGCAAAGAAGGAGATACGGAAGGAGGAGAGGAGGAATTGGACCGCGGTGGATTTGTATGCGGGAATTGGATATTTTGTTTTTAGCTATGTTGGGATGGGAGTGGGGAGAGTAGTGGGGGTGGGAGTTGAATGGATGGAGCGTTGAGGGGTTGAGGAGGGGAGCGGTAGCTAATGGGTGGGAAATCAGGGTTGTGAGGAGGGGAGAGGTGATTGAAGAGGTTGGAGATGAGAGAATTGTGGTATTCTTGGAGAGTAATGTAGAGGCGGAGCGGAAGTTGGAAATCATGAAGGGTCTTGGCGTGGTGAAACATGTTAATTGTGGTTTCTTACCCACGAGTGAGCCTACCTGGAAACCGGCTATGAATATCTTGAGTGAGGATGGATGGTTACATTTACACGAAAATGTTGGGATTGCAGATGTAGAAAAAAGGAAGAACGAGATTGAGGAGATGTTCCGAACCTGGCTCAAGGAACGAGTCGATGAGAGAAAAGTGACGGTTGAGCATGTCGAGTTTGTCAAGACTTTTGCTCCCGATGTTTGGCATTGCGTCTTTGATGTTTATATCAGTAAACAAGTTACATGAACTATGATGTATAACAATTGTAACTTTTATGATCTGCCAGTGGTGTTATTGTTCCCTTATTAATGGCATGGATAATAAACTTTCATTTTCTAGATTCCGCCTCGAAAATTCTCAAAAGAAACGCATATCAGTCTTCAATAATCGTATCCAAACCTTAAAAGTCAATGCCAATCTCAAATACGCTTCCTAGTAAACGCAGGAAAGAGGTAGAGCAAAAGATTCACCAGATATACCATTTCCACCCCCTCAGCTCTCCGTTACCACCGACCAACTCGCTTAAATACTCATCTATATATATATATATATATCTCTACATCCAAACAAGATCACCGTTTGCATCAGTCAAACATCCTATCGAGTCGCCTTGGCGCCTTTGATAGACAGCTGCGTTGTAACTACCTTCAGGTAGGTGGGTGTTTGATTAGCGACTGTATTGTTCGCAAATTGCACGGCATAACTGCAGATAAAAGCACACATGGAAGTGATTTCCCTGTGGACGATTTTTGGCCATTTTGACGGTTGGATTTCTGTTGCTCTACAAAAGAGTGAATCGTGCGAATTTCTTGTTAACTAGTAGAAGGGAAAGCTTTTTTTTTGATTGTTCTAATTGTAAGTTTAGAAAGCATCACGCGTTGTTGTAATTCGAATTGAGCAAACGGCAAATGGAACAATGGTAAGCGCCAGCAACAAGGGAACGACTTTTAAATGCGGGAAAGGTATAGTATTTTTGATCGATGAGATGATTTGGTAAAAGAAAACGCGGGAGTAAACCCAAGGAAGTTTGGGGAATGAAATGCCTCTATAATGATACATATATATTCGGTATCAAATCTAATTATCATCATGTCTATACTTTAAACACAATCAATCATTGTTTATCCTTTCTAAACTTATCAGGAATATTTTGTTCAACAACGGGCATCTTATCCAAAGCCGCAACTCTATCAGCTTCATCCTCCAATTCATCATGCTTCTTGAAATGTGCAATGTCCTCCGGATGTATCAAATCCTCTTCCTTCGTATTCTCATCATGGTATCTGCCACATATTAGCCCAATATTCTCACTTTATCACACCCTTTCCACCCTTCGCTCCAAAAGGAAACAAAACCTACTTCTGCCAATGATGAATCTCATACTCCATCTCAATATCCCAATGATGTCCTGGCCCGAGCCCAAAATCTGGCAACAGACCTCCAGTCCCTGAATACCTGTCCCATTCTTCCTTTTCCACTACTCCATCATTATTACTATCCATCAATCGTAATATCTCCTTCAGCAAATCAACTTTCTTTTCATGCGGCACATCTTTTGCAGTCTCATCTTCCATGCCATAGAATTTTAGGATTTCCGATTGGTCCCAAACGCCGTTGTTGTCGAAATCGTGGAGCGTAAAGAAGGCACCCGGATCGAAGTTGTCTATGTGATGTTCCTCTAATTGTGCGTTAGTCAATTGATACACAGCATTGCCGTTAAAGTCAAAAGTAGAAGAATTGGAAGGAATCTCTCTCACCGGCCATATGTCTAGTTCCCCAATCCGCGTTAGGATCCACGGTTAAAGGTTTCTGATGTGCTACACCTCCATGTGCAATAACCAATCCTACACAAGCCAAAAGTCCGCCTATCCTTCCCAGTCCCATAGTCATTATCGTAGATCGTTAAATGTGTTGTGGTGAAAGGTGTCTTTCGTCGCAAAAGTACAAAGTCGGTATCGCAATTGAATATGAATCGCATCCTTAAGGCGAGACGAGACGCTTTGACATTAAATTCAGGGGTAAGCTCCGGGTCCCGACGTCACTGCAGGGATTAGACATGGTGGACTCGAGGCTGGAACTTTTGTTTTTTTGAGTTGTGGTACAGACCGATTAAGGTTAACCTTACACATGGCATATGGGCATTTTGTATATAGCGATTTCACAATTTTTGCTTTGCGATACCCATATTTTCTTCACCTAAACATAGCTGAGCTGAAAGAATCGCAATAGCTATACCTTTTACAAAATGAACCAAGCCACCTCGCTCGTTCTCTCCAATCTCATCCCCCGACATTCTGGCACTCTTCCCCCGGAGCTCCTCAATTTAACCAGTGCTCTCATTCAACAATCGCGCCTGAAATGTTCATTAAGTCAGGAGCAAGAAATCGGGAGAATATATGCTTGTGCCAATCTTGCTTGTGAACGGTTTGTTCTCTTACTTGTACCCACTTACCATTGGTCGTTTACTAAATTTTAAGCCAGGCTTAAAATATCATTGAATCTTCCCAAAATCGAACCCCGACCCCCGGTTCCCCCGAAAGTTTATAAGAAATTATATGCATATATTGAAGATACGCTAGGTAATGCGACGCCGAGAAAACGACCGAGAGTTGAAGGAAGTGAGTTTGGAAACGGGAATGGAAATGCGACTCCAAGCAGGAAATCATCATTAGCACAATCCCCGAATAAACGTACACCAGGTCGAAATGATACCCCAATAAAAACTATTCTTCTCCTTCCCCAACGTAGTACACCCTCTAAATCCAAAAGTCTGGCAAGTTTCCGCACTCCGAAAAAGGGATTACGGCATGAGAAAAGAGATGAGACGAAGATACCACGATGGGTTGGTACAGTAGGTAGAGAACTGTGCCGGAAATTGGGGATGGAAGAGGCAACACCTCATGTATTGGCTGGAGTGGAAAGTTTAATTTTTTGGGAGGAAGAGAAGGAGAGGAGAAAGGAAGAGACTATTGGAAAGTGGCCGGCGTTGATGATGGCGGTTTGGGGTATTGTTTGGGGGAAATTGACCGCTGGCGGGGAATTGTTGAATGATGAGGATTTTAAAGAAAATAGGCTCAAGGCGTTGGAGGTGTTAAGGTCGGCGAGGAAGGACACAGAGGTGGAGAGGAAGGTTGGGATGGGAGGATGGGGGGGGTGGGATGTACCGGAGGAGGGAGAGGAAGATGAGGTGGAGGTGGGGAGGAGCAATGAGAAAGAAGTCAATATTTGGATTGCCGAGATTGCCAATAAAGGGTGTTTAGAAATGGACTGGTATCAAAATTTAGTCAAGGCAGATGCTCAAGACGATACAGGCGAAGATCAAGAAAGAGAGGATGCTCTAGATGGAATTGAAAGAGCACTGGTACGAGAAGACGAAATGAGATATGGACTTGGTACAATGCGACAAAAGAAAGTGGATTATCTGACAGAGCAGAGGAGAGCCGAGTACAAAGTGTGGAAAAAGAATATATTGGCTAAGATTGCGAGGCTACAGAAAGAGGGGAAGAACAGAGTTGTGATCGATATGAATGTATAGCGAAAGTGTTGTTTTATTGGTATTGATACCTATACTTGTATTCTTCGAGTCTTCAAATTCATAATTCTCTTGAGTTTTTATCTCATCATGATAACAGAGAATCAATTTCACAAGAGCTCAATATAGCAACAAAACAGCTTCATATAACCCATCACATGCACGCTTGATCCAACTTCACCTACCTCGCTCTTCACTCTCACTCTCATTCCAATCCTGATCCCCATTCATGGCCACTCATCCATCCATTCACTCCATCCTCTCCTCCCTTCCCCTTTCATCCAATAAAACATCATAGATACCTACCTACCTAAGTCGCTAGTGCCCCCTCCCCTTTCCCATTCCTCTTTTATAGGGGTTTGTAAATAGTGTTAGATATATAGGTATAGAGATTGAGTTCGAGTTTATGGGATATATCGATAATATTATTGTCGTCCTTGTCGTTTTTGTTTCGCGGATTTTAGAGAGTGTATATATTTTATTCTTCACATGTTTATACTTTATGTCCTTCCTGTACGTAATTATGTGTGCATTTAATTCACAATGGAATTAAGATAAATCAATACCAATATCTACCTAGGTAGCTAATAACCCATAACCTACCAGATAAATCCAATGTTTTATTGTGTATTTTTAGGTATTTTTCTAGGGATTATAGATGGTGAGATATCTCTCCAATTGAGGTTTTGAGCGGTGTTGACCTCCTGGGATCTTGGCAGCATATGCATATATATTGCATGATGCATATAAGGAGCAAACAAAACTCAACTTTTAATTCATTCTTTCCTTTTTGGTATACTGTTTGTTTGCTTTCAATATTTTGATTTCAAAGCACTTTAATTCCGAAGGCTGAATACCTAACCTTATTCCTTCATTTTTTGAATATATACTCGCAGCTTAACTGCTTAGCTAGAGAAGAAATCAATTCAATCTGATACTCTTTCTAGTCTCAAGAAACCCAACAAGCGGAGATAGGTGGTGTAAGATTTAATATATTATGTTTTAAAGTTGTTCAAGGTTTTTGTGTTGCTATTATGAGGAAATGAGTTTTGAAGAGCTCAGATTGAAGTGGATATTGGTGCAGTTCTTAGAGTGGGTGGATGAAGAGGTGGCTCGAGTGAAGGAGGGGTGGGTAGGTTATTTCTATGATGAGATGAGATAGAGGTGGCTGGTTGATGGTTGATAGATATTAGAGAGGTGAGAGAGAAAAGGCTGGAATGATGAAGAATGGAAGATAGAAATATGTATGATATTCTTAATGGTGAGTTGTGGTGACTTTTATAATTGATGGATCATGATGTAGATTACTATCTTGCTATCCTAATAAGCAACGCGTTGTCCTTGTAAGTGTGTAAAATATATCAATCCCCCTCTAAACACCTCGTCTATGACTATTTCGATAACATCCAACTTTTTCATCTACAACATAGCTAGTTTATAAATGTGTAGAGGCTAATAATATTATTCTGTATTGGCTTCATTCAGAGAGGAAGCTTGCTGCTAAAAAGAGTATGGGAGAAGGGAGTATGTAGCTTTTACACAGATATTTGACATAAGTCCTCTTGGGAAATATAAAAGTAAAGAGATGGGTCCGAGATATGGCTTTACTTCTTAGACCCCTTCAATTATGTAGTAATTACTAAAAAGATTATATCATACTTATGAAACAAAGCTTTGCTGCATACTGTGTATCGAATCACCAAGTGATGAAGATGCGCAGAAAGAGAATAAAAGAGACTGGCGGGAACACTGTTTGGACTCATGTGGCAACTAGTCCATGGATCTGATATCCCAAAGTTATTCATTTCCTCTTATGAACTTGTTATTTGGATATATAGTCATAGATTTAAAGAGCTTGCTGAGGATTAGCATGTCATATGACTGGGTTTTGTTAGCCCAGGAAAAAAGCTGCTCCGCTTCTCAATAGCTGAGAGATAGATCCATTACAGAAGTACTAGATAGGCGAATGGAAAACAAAGAATTTGAAGATTTTGTTTATGGGAGAGCAGCTCTTCGCTGACTTCTTCGCCCTGTATTGGAAAGAAATCCTTGTGGTCATGGCAAAAGATCGTGTGGCAGAGGACATGGCTTTGCTGTCACATTTTAATGCCTCCCCCAACGAAAGCTCTTAATCCAACGATTGTGAAGTTCAATCTGACTTCGTAGCATGCCTGTGCACTCCTACTTTCGGCTCGAAAAAGCTATGTAGTCAAATATACTTTGGCTAGGGACATTTCAAACGTGCACCTAGCAGTGGATCGTCATCCACTCCGTATCTTAGTTCAAGACGGCACTCATCCGACAGAGTATCCCAAAAATAGAGATCAGCTAGACAAGGTAACTTTGGTTGCAGCAGGTCGTCTCTGGGGACGCGAGGAGCTACTTTATTTAGATACTTTGCTGGTATTACTAATCCAGAACCGTATATGCCTAGGGATCGGAAGATGATGTACATTGACGTCAGGCATAAGGTCTTCCCGGCCATGGTAGCTTTCGCGGAATCCACCTTGCATTGCCGTGAACCTTCCAGTCCTCAAGACGGCATGCGGCGTACATTCCATAATGTGTTGGCCAAAGCGTAATACTACCCAGAACGTTGGGTATCATCGGCAGGAGTGCGATGCACAAAATGGGGAGGTCATGCGAAATTTATGCAGGTAAAGAACGACCTGACAATGCGATGATCTCATCTGTTCGCCGGACTGTATGCGCGGAGAATTCAGAGCAGCGGTGTGATGTGCAAGGAAACGTTTTTAAAAGCCGTCTGTCTGATAGAGTCTAGATCCACCAACATACTTCAGTGAAAAGACGAATGAGGCTGAGTGTCTCTTGCGGACTTAAGGCCAAGCTTAAGGCTATCGTAATTCTGAATAGAATTGATGGTAAGGTATCCGCAAGTAGATCATTGTCTCAAGAGTCAACCCAAGACAAAGGCGTAACTGTACAGCTGGGCGCAGCTCAGCCTCGCATCGGATAATATATCCGATGCTCATTTCCTGTACGCTTGGACAAGTTCGAGTCCGTGCTGTTGACTCTGCACAAGCCATGCAGGTGGATTGGAGCATGCAGTGAAAATGGATGGTAGAGTGTGCAGAGGAGAGTGGCATCAAGTTGTCAAGCGAGTAGAAAAGTCATACTGTACGAAGAGAATGCCGTGAATCTCTCTCTCGTTTGGTTTTCTCTCTCTGCAATTGTGCCACTGTGTAGGTTAGACGTGGGTATTTGAGGCTTGAGAATGAGTTGTTGCCACATTGGAATGATTCCACTCATATTGAGCTTGAGATTATTCTCTGGTTGGAGCAGGAGAGATTCTCGACTTTCGTGCCGTCAGATTCGTGGTAATGAAGTCTTCTCATTACACATAACCTTGAGATTAATACGAATGGTAATTTTGTAGATTGGCATTAGCACTCATAATACATCTATTAAGAGTGTTCCCAGTATGATAACATCACCATGTCAACCATAAAAACCTGTTCTCTTCCAGACTCAACATCGACAGGGTCTAAGGGGAGTTGGAGAAATCTACTCCTCCCTATGACTAGATCAAAGCGTGCATACATCTAATATGTATCGAAGGTTCATGCATGCGGTCGCGGTTTAGCGAATAAGAACGAGACGTGGAAGATGCGAATGATGAAAATCTCCATGATCAGAGGAGGAATTGTATCTCCCAACTCAATGTATATTCCGATCTATTTATGAGGCTTTGTCCTTGGCACTCGACAGCACGTGCGTGTGTATCATCGACGGCACCTCTTGGAGAATCGTTTTGAATGTTTCAATGTTTCAATGTTCCAAGCCGGTAGAGACAATGCAATCTCCGGCAGGCGTTAAAAATGTCTACAGAACAGAGTACGGTAATGTCTTCGTTAGAATAGGAGTGGACCAAAGCATTTTGGCTTTAAGTTTCAAGTTGTTCCTCTAAAAGGTGCAATCTACATTTATCCGAGCGACCGAGACGACAAGACCTCATTTCCTATTATAGCCGTTATCTTTTCTTGAACCGCGGCAGATCTTACCTTGCCAACACTTGGTTCATCTTGATTCCGTCTGGGGAGCTGGGGCACGTCTTTTTTCCTCTCTCGCGCTTTCATCATCCCATTCATTGATTGATATTAATTTGATAAGGAAGTAAAAACGTCGTAATATGTAATCTGCATATTTCCACTGCCCATTAACAAGTCACATCAAACAGCGTGCCGCTTCCTTCCATATTCCTTCAGAGCGGTGTCGCTACCCCTTCATCCTTCACTCCTTTACATGTATACTGACATATATACTCGGTAGGTACTAATTATACACAGTGTTATCAATTGGCGTTTCGAGATCGTCTGAACTTTCAGTCCCGCCAACCTGTCAGAAAAGTAAAAATTCCCGCTCTGAAAATGGAGGAAGGGCTGATCTAATTACTAGTGAACGGATCTCAACAAGGTTAACCCTCATATGGGTATATCTCGTTTACGTGATTGGAAAAGTAAAACCCCCAGATCAGAAGGGAGTCCAAGTCCTAATGCAAAACCTCCTTTTGAAAACTGGTACCCTACAGAGTCCATACTACCTACGGAGTACACCCTATCTATCCCTGGCTACCGCGTGAGCTCTCTGGAATCTGGCGGGGCCATTTGAGGACTTGATTATCAATTCAATCGCCGAACACCCGGTACTTTTTGTGCTGGCTTGATCTCTTTTTGGGATCATCAGAATGCAAATGGCCATGTATCATGTATCATGCGATGGGACTACTTTGCAGATGCAGATGTGATCGGTACTAATGCGTGCTGTGCATAGGGAAAAGGAGGTGAGGGAAGAGAGGGGTTTGTCAGGAACCCTCGATGTTCTATGATTATTGGCTGCGCTGCAGTGAAGACCTCCCTAGGCATTAAACATTGCCATCAAATGGACGACAGCCTAACACTCACTCCTGAATTAATGATTAAATAGGCACAACAATATATATGACCAGGGGGGAAGGACTTGACGATCGATCAACTACTTTAGATTCGGCAACACCACTCTCTGTACCTGAATCTGAATAAAAAGGAGCCAATCAGAGAAGGTCAACTATTTTATCCCCTGTCAACTTTTCGGATTGAGCGCTCAAAGGCAAAAAGACAGAGGGAAAGGTTCTGGGGCTAGCATGTTTACTAAGAAAGTCACAGTGGGTTGTTACGGAGGATACGATGGAATCGGATAGTAGTGGGTTCTAGAGGTGTGAAAGTTGTAATTATTTTAGGGCATTTAGAGTTAAATACCCCTGAACCTAAACTAAAAAGAACGAGGGAGCAGCGAACATTGAACAGCATAGTAGCAAGCAGGCGAGGGAGAGTAACTGTACGGAGAGTCGGGAGATGAGAAATACCATGTAAATAAACAATAATATCTACGGGTTATTATCTACAGAGTACGTACCTAGCACCTAGCACCTAGCACCTAGGATCTGGTATCTTGTACCTAGCACCTACCTACATACACCTTACTGCACAATTTTTAGCCATGTCCAGTGTCCACCTTCCGCAGACCCACGAACCGCAAATCACAAATTCCCCATTTAAGCACTATCTAGTATACGTACCATACCTACTTACCAGTTACCATACTTTGGAGTCTCCGCCGAGTTGAAGCTTTAGGATTGGCTTGTGGGAATCTGAATCTTCGTCCTTCACCCATCCTTCCTGCACAGTGCACGCATCGGGAACCAACCTTTTTAAACCACCAGCGCAAACTACACTTTTTTTTTAGTAACTCTGCTCTCCAGCTACCACTGTCTCTCTCTTCCTTTCTCTCCGAACCAACATCATCCACCTCCAATCGTTTTGTATACCTAATCAGCCCTCTGTAACACACATTATTGTCTATATTTCTGAACTTGAACTAATATTCCATGTCCTAAAAGTACTTCAGGACGCGTGAAAGAGATCTTTATATTTAACACTCTTGTCCCTGTTGCTCGACAACCACAACGCGTGTCTATCTCCAACGTTCGCTTACCTCTCTTTCTTGGGTTGGTCCTGTTGGTCAGACGAAAAAAAGAAGCAATTATACATCCTGGAAAATAACAGGAGAGGAAGAGGAAATTTATAAGTATAATATTATTTATTCACTCTCGTTCTAACAATTCTCAACCAATGAGTCGGACCTGGAGGGTAACGATTTCCAACGCCTTTTGATTACTTATCGACACACAATCACATTAATCTACAATCAAAACAACATACTATTGCACCTCGGTCTTTCACGCATTTTGTCGCAACGAAGGTTACAAAAGAGCCATGGCCAGCTCTCCAGAATCGCACCATGCGAGTCTGCCTAGGCCCGCGAGTGTAATGATGAGAGGAGTACCAAGATCGAGTAGTCGGATGAGCATGAGCAGCAAGACTGGAGGAAGTCGAGCTTCGGACGAAGATGGTAAAACTGCTGTCAAAGTCGGTATGGAGATCTTGATCTGTTTTTGCATGTGTCGTCCACAAAGGCTAATCTGAGTTACTTTTGCAGCTGTGCGAGTTCGACCACCCCTCCGACCAAACGATCCTGGCTACGATCTCATTCCACAAAGATTTCAACGACCTATGGTACAGGTTAATTCACCCACGACCCTAGCGATTGATTCTCCACAGGGAAAGAAGATATTTGTGTTTGACAGAGTATTCAGTGAAGATGTGGACCAGGAAGGAGTTTGGGAATACTTGGTAGAAAGCACAAATGCCTTCATTCAAGGATATAATGTCTCTATGCTGGCATATGGACAATCCGGCGCTGGGAAGTCCTTTACAATGGGTACATCCGGTCCAGGCGAGCAAGGAAAATCCGAGGTTATGGGTAAGTTAGACACCGTCGCACTCAATCCCATATTGAACTGCTGCGCAACGTGTTGTAATTGCTCAAATGGGAAAGATGCTAATGTACGTGCGAGTGTCTAGGTGTGATTCCACGTGCGGCCATGGCAATATTTGAGAAACTCGGCGTCGGGAAACCGCAGCACTCCAATCGAAGCTCCATGACTGGTCTACGAGCACCCAAGAGGTATTCCACGATTCCTGCTGCTGTGTCTGCGGAGGACAAAACTTGGACTCTCAAGGCAACGTATGTCGAAATTTACAATGAGCAGCTGCGAGATTTGTTAGTTCCCGAACATACACCTCCTCATGAACGAGAGGTGGTCAATATTCGAGAGAACACCAAAGGTCATATTCTTCTTACAGGATTACACCAGGTAGAGGTCAATACGGTGGAAGATCTCATGGCCGCACTCAATTTCGGATCTATGATTCGCCAGACTGATGCAACCGCGGTCAACGCCAAATCTTCACGATCTCATGCTGTGTTCAGTTTAAATCTGGTCCAGCGCAAAACCAAAGGGACACAAGGCGCCGAAAAGAGATTTTCCGTTCCACTAGAAGCCATGACTGGCGCAGACGTGGTCACAATTGACAGCAAATTCCATTTTGTCGATTTAGCTGGCAGTGAGAGATTAAAAAATACCGGCGCACAAGGAGAAAGAGCCAAGGAAGGTATTTCCATCAACGCTGGTTTGGCTAGTTTGGGCAAGGTTATATCGCAATTGTCATCCCGACAATCCGGATCCCACGTGTCGTACCGAGACTCAAAGCTCACCAGATTCCTCCAGGACTCACTTGGAGGTAACGCGATCACTTACATGATTGCATGTGTTACGCCGGCAGAATTTCACCTCAGTGAGACTCTGAACACAGTTCAATATGCTCAACGCGCCCGTGCCATTCAAAGTAAGCCTCGAATTCAACAAGTTTCAGATGAAAGCGATAAACAGGCTGTCATCGATCGCTTGAAAGCCGAGGTCGCTTTTCTTCGGGATCAGATTAGCAACAGTGAAAGCGGGGGTGATCGTCGTAGCAAGCCCACGAGTGAGAGGCCCGAGCGACAAAACGAACGAGAAGTGGAACTGCATAATCAGCTACTAGACACGCAGGAAAATTACACGGCTCTTAGCAAACGACATGCTAAGCTTATATCGGAGTTGGCTAGAGCTCGGGATGAGGAAGTTGCTGATAACCAGGCTCATGAAAATACGTTGGGTGACAGTGCCACAGAGAGACTAAAACGCTCGAACTCATTCGCCGAAGCGGTTGAACAAGTGGTCCTCGAATACGAAAAGACAATTCAAAGTCTTGAGCATTCCCTCTCCAGCACTCGATCATCTTTAGCGAATACCGAAACTCAACTTCTGGAAAAGGAGACCAAGTGTGCTTATGCTGAGACGGTCAATCAACAACTTCAAGCACGCTTACAGAAATTGGCCGATCGAGAGGCTAATACCGAAAGTTATCTACATGACCTAGAAACGAGGCTTGAAGGCCATACTTCGGGCGAAGACAAAAATTCGGCAATCGTAATGGAGCTCCGCAAAGAGATTGCTCGCGTTCGCGAAAATGAGGCTACATCTGAAGATTACATTTCAACCCTCGAGGAACGTTTAGCGGAGGCCGATCAAGATTCGGAGATGATGCAACGTGAAATTGAGCGATTGGAGCACGTTATTGAACGCCAACGGAGTCTCGGAAAATTGGACAGCCTGCTCTATGATTTAGATCAGATTCAGCATGACGGAAAAAATGGAGACGAGAAAAGAGCCATGAGCAGTAAACGATCCTCGTCTATTGACATGAACAGCCGCCGACAAAGCCTTGCAAGTAGGAGAAACCAAAATAATGTCATTCTAGAGACCGACAATGAGAGTGACGAGGATTTTTCGGTGAGCCCCGCAAGTGGCAAAAGACCTGAAACTGATGGCCCCGCCGACCATGGAGAATCTATTGAGCTCGGAACTCCCCTGCAATCGCTGAGTGAGGAGATTGGTAGTCAATATTCACCTCAAAGCCCAGCCCAATCAAAGTTTGTTGAGGATAAGCTCGAAAGCGTTACTCAAGAACTAGTTGACCTAAAAGTTGAACATGAAGCTACCGTTGGCGAGTATGATCTTCTTTCAGCTAAATATGAGGAGGCTCTTCGTACATTGGCCGAACTTCAAGACGCCGTTGACGAAGCCCGCCATCCTGTTGCACGTGATCCTTTGTCGTTGGCTCCGACACCGACATCAGCTTCTTTTTTAGCAGACGCGAGGGTGAACGAGCTAAGGGGTGGAGGACAATACTCATCCTCGCGATCGCTCTCATCGGAATTGTCCTCAGCTGGGGGATTACGCACTACCACAGAACAATCTGATGCCGAAGCCGTGATAAAAAATTCGGAGTCAGTGGCGACCTCGGAGCAGGCCAGTGACACGACAAGTACAGCGGATGTTGAAAGTTTGAGAAAGTTAGGCGCCGAGCAAGAAGAGGCACAAATGGTGCTTGCCGAGAAATACGCCCAATTAGAGGAAGAACACATAGCAGCTCTCGATCGTATGGAGGAGCTAAAGGCGGAAGTATCAAAGGCGAGAATGAATGCCGAAGCTTCGTCACCACGCTCAGTCACGCCTGTTATACGTCGCAAATCGAGTCAAAACGTTATGATTATCGATCGAGCTCACAGATCATTCGCCTCTTTAAGAAATATTGCAGCCGACAATTTTGAGGATAACCCCGACATTATGGCCAACTTCGAATTGAATTTGAACACTGCAATGCACGAATTGCATACTCGTTCGGAGCGAATTCAGGAACTTGAAGCGGACATTACTACGGTCAAGAAGGAGTTAGATACCAAGACAACTATAATTAGTGGGCTTGCCAGAGAGAGATCGAGCATGAAGGCATCGCCAATGGATATGTCGGTAGTCTCGACTATGCAGGACCAAATAATCAATTCTGAGAATCAAGTAAGGATGCTCCAGGAAACTCACAGTGCTCGTGAAAAGGAGCTACTGCAACAAATAGAATCTCTCAGGAATTCTGCCAACGCACGCCCTATAGTGGATGGCGACTCTGTCAACAAAGAAGCCAGTGGAACGGATGGTGATCATGAAGGTAAAGTTGCAGAACTGAAAGCAGAAGTTGCCAACTGGGAGAGAAGGCATCAGACGGCCTTAACTTCCATGCAAAGTTCTCAAGATGCACTCGAGACTACGATATCTGAGTTGGAACGACAATTGTCAAGTCTGACTACTAGTGGAGATAAGAGGACCCGCGAAATTGAAGATCGCCAGACTCATGCTGCAAACTTGCAAAGAGAGGTTGACGAACACAAAGCAGCCGTTGCCGCGAATATCGCGCAAATTGCCGAACTCCAGCAAGCTCATGCATCAACACGTGAACAACTTGATGAAGCCATTCAATCAAGAAACATCACATCTGCAGAGATGGAGGGACACAAGATGCTTGTTGCTCGGCTTGAAGAGCAGATTGTCGAGCATGAAAACATTGTCAAGGCTCACCACGAAGGACTAAGTCTCTTGCATGCGAACCATGCTAAGGAGATTGAAGAAATCCGCTCAAGAAGCAAGGCTGACCATGATGCTCAAATAGGCGAGTTGAAGGCTAAACATCAGGAAAACATTGATGCACTGTCAAGAGAGCTCTCTGATGCCCGTGATGATCTGACAAAGATCGCCACGCAAGTTGCTTTTGCACTTGGAGTTGACGTGAGCACAGAGAAGCTTCAAGATAGAATCACAGATCTTATTGCCAACCAGAAAGCTCTTTCCGATGAAGAAAGTAGAGCGGGCGAACTTGAGAAGTACACCGAAGAGCTCTCGACGATTAATCAAAGCGTTATGAAGGAGCTCGAAACTACCAAAGCCGAACTGGCTAGTCTTCTAGCCGAAACCGCCGACGGTTCTAGACTGAAGGATGAAAATGCTACAGTCGCAGATCAATTGGCCGCTTTGAGGAAGGAGCTTCACGACCTCGAGACCAAGAACAAGAAGAACTCAAGACTGGTAGAGGAGCTTGAGGACCAATTGGCTTCAAACTTTGATGAGCACCAAGCTGCTAACAATCGCCTCTCTACGCTCCAAACAGAGCGCAACGCTCAATTGGACGAAGCCAATGCGAATGCTCTCCGTGCCCAGACCGAGTTGGACGCCATCAAGGAGGAATTCGCCACTCTTCAAGTGAGCCACAAACCGTGAAATCTTTTATGATATATCTAACTAAATAAATAGGCTAAATATGACGAGGTTATGCAGTCTGACCTGAATAAACAGCGTTCCAACTCGATGACTTCGCGGCTCCACAAGTCCGCATCCGTGACATCACTTCCATCACCACCCCCCGCAATCCCCTTACCGCCACTACCCGGCATTGCAGGAACAGCACAGATTGGCCCAGCTCCTTCAACATCACCAGTCCCACCAACACCCACTCAAGGTAGCTTCAATAGCCGCAATAGCAAAGACATAGCTGCAACTCAAATCCAAGAGGATCAAGAAGCTCGTATCCGCACTATTGAAAAGCACTTATTCGCTGAGAAGCAACTCACATCCACGCTCGAAGAGGCTCTCACAGATCTCGAGAGACAAAGCAACAAGGTCAAAGCCGATTGTGATGCATGGCGAAAACGTGCCAACGAACTGGAATCGGAACTGAAAGCGGCTGAAGAAAAAGCCAAGAATGGTGATGCGGAGAAGGAGAATCGTTGGAGCTTGATGCAAGTTGAAGAAGAGAAACGCAAGAGAAAAGAGGCAGAACTCGCTAGAGCTCATCTTGAAGAACGTATGAATGCTCTGAGTAGCAAGAAAAAGAAGAAGGGCAGTTTGAATTGTTTCTAAAGAGAAATTGAAAGTCCTGCTCCAGGATTGTCAAGTTGCGTGTCTTGCGACGATTTTTCTGGCTTGGGCTTTACTACGATTTATTTCACATTTACCTCACATACTCTATTTCACGACACTGTATTTTTTTCCCCCGACGAATTCACGTGCCACAATATCCCAGCATGGCGAGCATTCTGCAGAAGCAGTATTTTCACATATTGCGACTATGACACAAATCTGACGTCAAGAATCGAAGTTTTTACTTCAGAACGTTTTCTATTTTAATCTTTTCTTGTACTTTAACGTCCCGCGATTTTACGAGATACCACAAATTTTTCCAACTTATTTACATTTACTTTTTGACATTTTGAATTTGGCGAAGGTGTTCAAGGGCGCGAAACGAAAATGACTATTAACGGTCATGATGTGTACCTTTCTTTGCTTTGCTTCTTTGCCAGAATAGCGGATGATCTTTCCGTTCCTACTTTTGAATCTTCTTTTTCGAATTGGGGAGAAATATCTTTCTTTTACTATTATCCTCATACAGAGATACTTAGTCTTTATTCTTCATGTGATATGTTAGAACTTGGGGGTGGCTGATGGATGGTGCTTTTTTGATGGGATTTTTTTTTGAGGAGGGTTGGAGAAAGATACACACTGACTAGCCTGGCAGTTGAGAAAGGGAGGCGGAAGACAGCAGATGGAAATTTCGAGCGTATCTACTAGACATAGGTGGAGGATAATGATAAAGATAAAGACAAAAGACAAAAGATATAAAGACATAGACCAGATGAAATGAAATTTTTTCAATCTGATCTGATCTGATTTGTATGTATACGCAAGAGCGGTGGATGAAGGTGACCTTGTTGGATTTGAGGTAAGATCTTACTGAGGTAAGATCTTACTATGGTAAGAAGAAAAAAATAACAATAGCAGAAAGGAAGAAAACTAAACTTAACTAAACTTAACTAAACTCGATTGATTAGATGGTGCTAGAGTAGAGGTAGAGGTAGAGGTAGAGGAGATGCAAATGAGAAGTGAAGTGAAGTGAAGTAGAGACATCAAGAATAAATCAGAAAGAAAGATGATTTCCATAAGATTACTACATTACATGTACGTGTTTTTTTGTGATACTGTGTGGATTGGATTGTTTTGTTTCTCACGGGCCATGTACTCCGTATATATATATTTATAGATCGAAGTTTCCAATCCTGCCTTGTCTAGATCATAGATCATGAGTTATTAGGGCATCTAGATACTAGTATATAAAAGTATTCGAGTTTTCTCAAGATGAAGAAAGTCTTTCTTTAGATTTCTGGTTCATTGATCTGTAGATCTGTGTGGTAGTCTAGCAATGTGTTTGAGTTGAAGGTTCGATGTGTTCAACACATTTCGCAGACTAAAATCATCTCAGGGAGCCAGTAGACCCGAGAGGTCCAAATCATTTGAAAGATCAATTCTAACTTAATTCTTGAGTATCAACAATTCATCCAGAAGATTCACAATTCTCCACATAATTACCAAAACAAATAGATCTGTAAGTATAGAAAAGAAGTCCAATTAAATCATCACAACATAATGCTAAGAATAGGAAATAAGTAATCAAAAGATATCAAACCAGCAGCTTTCCCAGAATTAGAAAAGGATTCAACGGAAAAAAACGGATGGTGTATCCCATCCTAGAAAAATAATTGTGTAACCTACTCTAGCAATCTCGATGTCCTTCGGCTTGTCAAATATAGGTACCATTATGCTAACCGTGTTGGACAACCGTCTCGGAAGTGGCTCTTCCCGAATCCGTGGAGACCCTGAAATTGATCCGAAAATACTCAATAAGATATTTTCAGACGCATCTTGGAACTGCGACCAGCGATCCAGTGAGATCTCATAGAAAAAGGGTGTGCAGGTCATCGTTCCACCATGATCACGCCACTTTTCACTACGTGGCTCGTGACTCTTGACCCGCCGAGGCGGATATTGCACCAAAATACTCAAAGTGAAGCTTGGTCCGCTTCGTACTGGTGGTCTATACGGTGGTCGTCATTGCTTTGAAAGCGTTGCGGCGAGGACGGAGGTTGTGTAACAGATGGCTGGCGAAGGTGCATGTCGTGGGTTGATGAAATGTCCCTGGATGTCACATTCTATACATTGGAGAAAATTGCTCGAGCGCCATGGAGAACAATTACCACTATTGATATATTAGAGTGCATTTAAGGGCTACCATGTCCGTATGTAATGTAGAAGGGCTGGATATCAGAAGGATTCGTGCATTGGGCGAGCGCAAAACAAATGGGGAGAGAAGCCGCGATGCAGGACCGGTATTGAGTCCCAGAACAAGAGCGACCACATTGTACAAAAATGGGATTGGTCTACTGGAAAGTTTGCAATTCCCCGCACCCACCTAAAGTCAGCATTACCCTGCGCAAGTATTTGAAAATAAACTGCACCGTAGCTCGATGCTGGCGTGCTTTCAGATCTTCCTTCTACTCTTCAAGTGATTGTCGAGAACTTTGCGACAAATGTCTCTCAAACATGGATCTTCCAAGCAAGTATCATCCAAAGACACATACACCAGACATAGATATCAATATCATAGGCACTCCAAGCATTGATCTCGAATCGGTGCTCAGCAGACTTGGGATGCAATGCTATTTTCATCGCTTCATGAATGCTGGATTTGATAATTAGGGTGTGGTGAAGGATATTACTGAGAAAGACATGTGAGCAGTTTGGATAGAGGAGATGAGGTATGAGAGACACTAATGACGTCAGGCAAGTACTTGGATTCCAGCTAGGTCACATAAGAGTCCGTGAGAGAAAACATTATGATCTGGACATGGTACAATTGATGTTGATCCCTATGATAGAAACTTCAGCGGGAAATTGCGACTTCGCGAGGATGGCCAAAGAATGCTCCACTAAAAGCAACATGTGTTTTTTGTGGTGGGCCGGAAAATGGAGGGCAGAAGGTAATAACAACGTCAAACAACAGCGCAGACAGCAATATGATGGACTCTTCTCATAAAAAAAAAAGTTTCTGATACCACCGGTGCAAATAGCAAGAAACAGTAACCCGATCGGTGGTCTATGGTATTGATTATTCCATTGACACCAATGGTATAGGCTAGTGAACATTTTCTTCTTTTTCCATCTGCCAACCGAATGTCTGGCTGATAGGATGCCATTTAGCTATCCCTCATCATCCGCGATCATAATGGGGTTTGGGCGAATCGAAAAGCTGACGGAAATCGTACTGGGACTTGAGAAATTGTTGAAGAAAGTGTCGAATGAAATGCGTTCTTTCGCCATCGCCATTCGCAAATGACCTCGTGAGGGTCCATATATTCATAAAGGAGTTGAATGTGGTGCTTGGACTAGGACTTCAGTTGTATCCATAAGCTCTTGGGAAGGAAGCTATGGCCATATGAAACAATGTTTGTGCAGGATATTTGATATATTCATCCAAACTCGATGTGATAATTCATGAAGGAGTAATAAAAGTTTTTGACAGGAAGAAATGAAGACAAGTGACGATGATGAATAAGTGTTTGGATGCAACGGATAAATAAATGGAAGAAGATTAAAAAGCAGAACCGAGATTGAAATCTACTTTCGGCTTGCGAGTGGTTAGCATGTTATCTAAATTCTAGGAGGAAAGAGGGACTTATAGTTAAGCTAAAAAATATCCATTTTAGCCCCCCTTCCCCACTCGCTTTTGCTACCTTCCCCTTTTGTTATGATATTAAATTAGCTCACGGGTCATGAGAAAATCTGTTTCTTAGATCATCAACGGTACTTACTTAAGTACTAATCAGGAGGTCACTACCTTCTTGGTTGACAAACACTCTGACATCGATATCAACATCATTAAAATCAAACCTCATCAACAGAAACCAATCCCCTGCTATGAAATAAGCGATCAATCAATCACTCCTCACGACCATCACCTACCGTATTTTGAGTTATCTCCTCTTTCATTGCATCAGGTTTACCTACCTCACTCATTTGACCATGGCTATTCCTAGTTGGCCCTTTTCCAGCGGCGTGCTCTGGAAGAGTGTGCCAACACTGGAGATCGCCACTCCTTGCTTGAACGACTACCAAAACACACCAAAACGCGCTTACGTTTGAACAATCCCCAGCCAGAGTTTCCTTCAAATTGCCACATCACCCATTTTTATTCGTGATGGGTGCCATAAGAAGCACGTCCATTCTGTTCCTG
>NW_001820833.1:805776-994127 GCF_000146945.2 Sclerotinia sclerotiorum 1980 UF-70 | reverse complement strand
TACTTGCGCGAAGAAGATATCAGCAGCTAAATAGAATGGCAAGTAATTTAAAATATGCAATAGTACATTTTGATCAGAACAAGAGAAATTTCAAGCTTCTTTTCATAATTTACATTATAGACAAATAGTCTTATGAGTTACATGAACGAGAGAGCAACTTGTTGAGTTGTGATCACCAATAATCTAGTTAATAATCTGCCCGGCTTCACTTTACACAGTGAAGTCATCCCATCCATCCTATCAACCAAACCACCTTCCAAAATGCCCCAGTTCAGATTATCCAAGCCCTAATAAAACTCCCTTAAAACACACCTCCCACAAACCCACCAGAAACCCTCTATCTATCACTTACCAACCAACTCCCACCACCACCACCGCCGCCTCCTCTATCTCCCCAAAACCTGGCAAGATAACTTAAACTTCATATACAAAACACCTTATACATGAAATCCATCCCCCCACAACAAATCCATCATATCTTGAAATTACATCCATCCATCATTGAACCGGTCAATTTTCCAAATAATCATATCATGAGATCTACAGAGTAGGAAGTTCATATTCCTTCGCAGAGAAAAACAAAATCTTAGATAAATTCAGGGTATGGGGATTAAGCAACTTAGGAAAAGTGTCTAGTAATTTTATTTATAGGATGGATGAAAGGGAGGGGTGTAATATGAAGTAGTGAAGGAGTTAAATCCTCTCCTCATTATCCTCAATTTTGCTTATGCCGAATAATTACAACAGTAGGAAAGAGTAGGGTATGCGCGTGTTGAAGTAGCGGCATGGCATAAAAATAAAAAAATAAAAACAATCTATCTCGTCACCATCATTCATCAGGTGATATTTCTCAGCACCAGGATACACCGTACACGAACCTCTTCATGCAGTCCATGTTGGGGCAACCCTCTTCAAATACTTCATGAACTTCCACAACCCAACCGCGTACTCGGTTGTGCCCTCTGGATCCACGACTTTCTCCGGGAACGCAATTCCAGCACCATACAATCCTGTAATCGTCTTTTCCTCGGCATCGACAAATTCCGATGTCTCGTGGTTATAGGTAATTTCCAATGGCTTCCCATTTCTCTCAATCGGTGGAAGTGGGTTCTTCGTGAACCCAATAGCCTGCACCACATATTGACACTCCGGTAAATGTTTCTCGTAGTCTTCCGTCTCTGTTTCGGGCGAGGTCTTCACTTTCTCGAGGTATTTAGAAACATCAGATGTGGGCAAGGTGTCGGCTTCGAGATTCTCCTTTGCCCATGTGGCTACTTCACCCTTGAGGCCCGTGTTGTCACGCTTGATCCATCCATCACGCTCCTCAGCATATCGAAGCTCATGGCGAGTGAGCCATTTAATGCGAATCTGACCATCTTTTTCTTTGAGCAAATCCGCAGCTTCATAGAGGTTTCGTAGTACGAGAATCGCACTGTGAGACGCACCAATGACGGCGATAGTGGTGATTTTAGTCGAGTCTGACATCGCTTTAAAATGACGACGCAATGTATATAACAACTTATCAGGTTTCAAACAGCAATCAAGACCAAGATATTGTGGCTGAGGCACCCCCTGCTTAAGTTGGAGGTTGGTCTCTGTGGGGTGAGATCCGGTACACAAAAAGAGGAGATCCGAGGATGCTGAACGACTTGGATTTTCAAAACGACCGAATTCGACATTCCAGCCGTTGGCCTGTTTGGAGTTAGCTTGTGGAAAATCAAACGAGATGCTGCCCTTACCTTTGACCAAGAAGCACTTCGCAACCTCGATTGTCTAAATCTGCTTACACCTTTAGACTCATTAAGCCCGGTTGCTAACATCAACCCTAAGTCAGCAGCTTCAGCAATATGGCAGGTCTTTTCCTGATCAAGATCTTTCAAACGGCTGTAAGCATTAGGAGTAGCAGTTTCCTTTATAACTTGTTGGAAAGGTTCTAAAGCCTCTGCGAACATAGAGAAAAATTTGACTTTTGTATTCCTATGACGATAAGAAGTATTAGATTCATACCCCTAGGTAGGCACCAAGTGGAAGAACAAAACTCACGAAGGCACAGCCCGATACATCCGATGTAATCTGCCACCCCCAAATTTCTTAACATCTGCAATCCACAGAATTGGACCTTTCTTTTGTTCCAAAAGATTACCCACGACAGCAAGTCCAGCTGGCCCAGCGCCGACGACCACAGCTCCATATCTCTTTTCCTTGGACGCGGCATCAGTAATGTAAGACCTCTGTAGCACGTGATTAAACAACGACGTTTGAAATTCACCCATCTTGTTGCTGGATCTTCCACTTTTCAAGACGTTGAAAAGAGTTCGTGTTGATACCCCTCCGGCCGCAATGGGCGGGAGAGAACTTCTAAGCAACAACATCTTTGGTGTAGGTATACGTTTGTGGAAGGAGCTCCCCGCAAACAGACTAAACGTTCAGATACAGAATCCGATATGAATGAATACTCCTGTGAAACCAGTATCTCCTGTAAATGCCTGGCCTTTCAGTAAAGAAAGCCAGGAAATCCAACCGTTCGAAGAGCACCAAGATCAATTGGTTGACGGGTGACTCAGGGAAATGTTTTGGACCTCGCGAACCTCTGCTCGTCCTGCAGCCCCAAGAACTATCTGCAGGATTTACCTTGCTTGTGAAAGCAAGAGACGGATATTGATCGGTGCAATTTATTTAATACAGAGTATAAAAATATGGTCCCACTCAGTTGGGGAGTATAAGAGGGAGTTGTTGTCCAAACTACGCGTTATGTTGAGTGATTGTGGGGCAAATCAATGATTTTTTTGAGTTTGGGATTGAAGTTTGAGTGGCCTAGGCTTTTGAAGAAATCATGCAATCCGTAACAAAATGAGGTTATGTTTAAAATGTTTAGTATATGAATTTGATCCAATGGACGAAGCAATTAACGAGTGTTGAATAGGATACTTAGGATTCTAGGTACATATGTAATGATATATTATGTTGTGTTGGGATTTCTAGGGAAAGATTGAGGTTCTTGGTGTCTGGAAACTCCGTTCGTCTCAAACAGTTACAGCCAATTATATGTTAGAAAACCCCTTTTTCATCCTGCACATATATCCCTATCGCGAGATTCTACAAAGTGGAATTCTATGATTGATTAATATATTCTAATCATTCTCATCTAGTCGAGTGCTGCGAACTTGGCTTGGCCTGGACCTTAACTACAAAATATATAGCCCAAGATATCAATGATATAAGGGTAAGAGCGAACGGGGGAAACGAAATCTTTTCCAGCTTTTTGCTGACTGATTCGTTTTGGCCCGCACACCAGTACGTAATATCCAACAGGACTATGCCAATAGTCATCAAGAATGAAGATAGCTGTAGAGCACTTTTCCTTGGTACATTCGCCATTCCATCAATCAATCCATCAATTTTCTCGGCCATTTTGACATCAGAAAACTCGTTTTTGACCCTTTCTGTACCGGCAACTCCCATCTTCTTGACCTGTTCATCCGTCATTTTGTACAGAACTTTATCCATGACAGCCGTCCATCGCTCAACATCATCGGGGGGACAAAGCCAGCCGGTCTTCCCTTCTACTACTGTCTCTAGTGGCCCTCCTGTGTTTGCAGCTAATACTGGCACCCCGGCTAACATTGCCTCCAAAGGTACGATGCCAAAATGCTCGTTAGAGGGGGTGTATATCAAAAGTCGTGCTGAATTGAGCAGCATCTCCTTCAAAGTATTTGGTACTGATAACAAGAACAGAACATCAACGTCATCAGGGACATTTAATGCTGTAACAATGGTTTTTGTCGTAGCCGTCTTCAACCCAAGCCCGGTAGCCAATTTGTCAAGCTCCTTGTGATATACGACGTTCTCCATAACTCTGTTATCATATCCGCCTGCCAATCATGTCAGTGTGATTTACACAATGGCGGGAATATGCCCTACCAGCAAGTACCAATCTCACTCCCTGCCTCCCATGCTTGCCCAATCCCGCATATGCCTTGATTGCAAGACCAATATCTTTCTTCTTTTCGAATCGGTTGATACTTAACAAAATAATTCTATCTTGCCAAACCGGAACCGCATCATCCTTGGTCTCGGTTTTCTTCGGATTCACATCCACACACGGATGTACAATCTGTAAATCTTTCTCCCTAGCCAAGTCAGGAAATACCTGCTCCACCATACTTTTTGTAAATCCAGAATTAACCGCAATGGACTCCGCATAACTCATACTCCATTGCTCCAAGAAATCAAACGGTATTCTGTATGCGCGTTTCAACCAATGGGTCCTTCCTTGCGCTAGTAACAGATCAGGGAAATGACAGTAGAAGAATATTCGAGTATTGGGATAAAAGAATCGTAACCATGGTAGACCAGCACTCAGCTGATCCACGAAGAAAGCATCGGGTTTGAGGTCGCTGATTTCAGAGGTAAAGTAAGCCCAAACGATAAGATGTAATTGTCGAAGAATGGCGCAAATGATGGAGAATCGAGACAGGATCGAGGATGGGACAAGCCAATTTCCCCGCACTCGCACATCAAGCGTACCTATCTACAATAAGTATTTGCAGTAACAGCAAGAAATCCGCCATCCAACTAACCATCTCGAGCTTCATCAAAGCAATGTTTAGGATCGCAATGGCTGGTGAATATAACGATTTTGTGTCCTCGATTCTGTAGTCCTACCGCGGCATCTATAACAAGTCGTTCGGCACCACCAATGCCTAAATCAGGATGGAAAAACACAATGCTCTTCTGCTTTCCTGCAGGAGCCATCACAACGTCGTAGATTTTTTATGTTTGGCGGTTGATCATTGAAGTGACAGATAGACATGTCTCAAGCTATTTTGGAATTAAGGTGGGTAGGCTGACAGGGATATGGTAAGGGTCTTCAGCCTTGCACTGAGATTATCATTCTTTCCACTTCTTCACATGTCAATGACATAACATGTTGTTGTCTCTTGTTGATGATAATATTGTACTCGTAGTATCAAAAATGGAGCAATTATCACATTCGATAGGCTCTGCTTGTATATTCGGGTATTGTTAAGGTAATTGACTTTATTTGATACTGAAGTTTGAGGGATGCGAACCTGCATTCCCACCAGGGGACCGAGCCTTGTTGGACCTCGGCTCATGATGATTACCGGGTTGCCAGAACACGTCGAAGTAGATACATTAGATAAAGTCTTTCAATTCCGTCTTTGATACTAATTAATCATCACTCAGTCAAGTTATATCAAACTCATACAATCTACAGCTCCATATCCAGGCCCCAATCTTCAATTTTTACCTTCCAATCTCACCACTGTATCTCAATCTCAATCTCTAACCATGGCCCAACCCACGCCTCTCTTCACCCTCCCCATCCCTATCTCCTCTTCTCTCCAGTCGCAGCCGGGCACCCTGACTTGCACGATCCCTTCTACCTTGCACCCCAATCTCTACCTCCTCACCTTCTCCTCACCCCCCGACAACCGTCTCACAACCACTTTCTGCCAAGCCTTCATGCACGCTCTCGATATCCTCGAGATCTCCTACCCAGTCGGCGCAATCTGCATAACCTCCGCAATTCCCAAATTCTTCTCCAACGGTCTAGATCTCAGCCATGCTACTGAAACGGAAGGGTTCTGGGACAAGACGCTTTATGCGCTGTGGAAACGATTATTAACGTATGTTCTGCCATTTTCTTGCATCTCTCAACCCTAGAATGATAACTCAATATCTAACACTTCACCAAATACAGCTATCCCATGCCAACTATATCTCTCCTTCCCGGACATGCCTTCGCCGGCGGCCTCATGACGGCCATGTACACGGACTACCGAGTTTTCAACCCAAGCCGAGGCTACCTCTGTCTCAACGAGCTCGAATTTGGCGCTCCTCTTAAAGCACCAATGTCCTCTATTTTCCGCCAAAAACTGCCCTCTCCCGCTACCTACCGCTCTCTCGTGCTTGAAGCGAAACGCTTCAACGGCGAGGCCGCGTTAAAGGAAGGACTTGTGGATGTTTTAGGAGGATGGGAAGATGTGTTGAAGTTGGTTGATGAGCGGAAATTGTTGGAGAAAGGGAAGACTGGGGTTTATGGGGTGTTGAAAGCGGAGATGTGGAGGGAGAGTTTGCGGTACCTGGAGACGCATGCGGAGAGTGAGGAGAGGGATGGAATGAATATGGATAATGAAGTGAAGAGGAAAGAGGATGCTAAATACAGAGTCGCTGAATGGGAGAAGCAGGCGAAAAAGACGTCGAAATTATGAAAAGATGATATTGTTATATCTAGTAGATAACGCTATACGCCTAAAGGTATCACCTTGACCATACCATGGTCAACCAATCAATACTGTAATAATACTTTACAAGATAATCCCACAAGCCTATAACTCTCTTTTGTAGAACCACCAACACCATACCTCGATGATTATCCTATTTTGTACAGACCCAACCAGCCCACCGCATTACTCGTAAATCATCCATAATTCATAACCCATGCTGCTCAGGCGAAGCTATCCTCAGCTGGCCAGCGCGATTCTCTACCCACCTTGGCCTCTTTACTCCCTTCAGCGAACTCGACCTTCTTGACACCTCTCGTATTGGCTGGTTTATTTCGACTACTCTGTCGAACAGAAGACCCATACTCATCACGGTTTCGGTGCAAAGTTAGGGGTCCTTTCGACTTCGACTCGCGCTCGAATGACTGCAGCATTTCCTCAAAATCCTGCTTCAGTTGAGCGGCTGTCGGAAATTTAGCTCCAATATTTTGTGATGGTTGCTCATAAATCGTCTGACTAGCAAGCGGGATCACTGGAGGAGGAAATCCTATCATGTTCTTATTGGTCTCCATCCGCTTCGATTTCGGGTGTGTGGACACATTTTCTCTAGTCTCCTCATTCATACGTTTAACCAAGGCTCTATGCTTCGCAACGGTAGCTTCACTCTTGGCGATAATCTTCTCCATGTTGCGTGCTAATTTATGTCTCTTCATCAGGGATGTTGGTGATGCCGAGTCAACTTCAGGCGCCGCAACATTTGGGTTTTCCCCAGAAAAAGGGGCCCGGTGTTTGGGCGTGTTAGATGCTTGACTGCTCTGAGATCGGTCCCCCGTGTTTCCCTGCACAATATCATCGTCTGTTGGAAGTTTCTCGGCATTCTTTGGGGCCACTGGATTTGCGTCAACTTTGGTTCCAGAGGTCTTGTCGCCAAAATTACCAGCATGTGGCGTCTCCGCCTCTTTCTCGATTTTCTCCACATTCTTTCCGGTAGATCCGGTAGCCTGTGAACCTTGGGCTACTCCGTGACCTTTTTTAATATCAGATTGGTGTTGTTGCCTCTCACCCCCTTTCTCTGCCACTTTCTCCTCGGTTGAACTTTTATTAGGGGTTTCCCGATGTGCGCCCTTTGGTTCTTCCAGTATCTCTTCAGCCTTCTCATTCTTAGTTTGACCATCATTTGTCTTCTCGTTAGACTTTTCGGTTTCCTTTACATAACCCGCCTCCAAAAGTCTATCCCAAACATCATCTCGAATCTTCGAAACCTCTCTATTTACTGGCAGACCATCCAACTTATGGAGTCTGGGGTTATCGCTCTTCTTGCCAAAGATCAGCATTTCGTATACGCGACGCATAGCTTTTGTTCCCATGTCTGAGCATGATATGTAATGAGCATCTCTTACTGGATCCGCATTGCCAAGCGAATATGGATCAATAACGTCTAGCTCAGTTTTCTCGAACCCACCATCTTTAATCAAACATCTTTCTAATGCTACTGGGTAGAAATTATGATTAACATGGTTATTCCTCATATCAACAGTAGTCAAATACGGAAATGCTCGTAAAGTCCTCGTGAGTCTTTCTACTTTTGACAACCGGTTTCCTGCAAGAAGTAATTTCTTGAGTCGGACGATGCCGAGGAGGCACTGGAATTCTTGTAATCCATTGAAGTTAAGGTTAAGAACCCGCACATTTGCTACCATAAGACCAAAATCATCTGGTAGGGAAGTAATACCACAGTTTGCGAGCTCGAGGTATTGTAGATTGAGGTATTCGACACCCGGATCAAAGGTTCCCAGGTAATTGCCAGATAAGAACAACTTCCTGACCTCGTAAGCATCTTGGAGGAAAGACTTGTCTAGAACTGTGCCAGATTGCTGTTTTCGTACTGAGAGGCTGTATAAATTTCTTTTGTGGAGGAGACCAGTGATGGTTTTGATGCGATTCGCATCTAGGTAGAGAATGCGGATTTCGGGTGTGAGACTTGCATCAAAAGATTCGAGGTTATTGAAGCTCAGCCTAATTTCTCTAGCCGAGCATGAATCGTCTGAAGTCATGAAACTGACCAATTTGTTATTCTCCAGATCAAGGCTCGACAATTTCGGCAGCTGACCGAGATTCTTAACTTCCGAGATTTGACAGTCTCTAAGGTCTAATCTTTCCAAATGTTTGAGGTTCGTTCCTTTGAAGTTTAGTGTCTCAATTGGGTTGCCTCGAAGCCGGATTGTTATTAATCCATCAAGAGTTTCGATACCATGAAGCGAAGTGATTTGATTGTTGTCTGCTTGCAAGGTCCTGAGATGAATCAGGCTTTTGAAGCAGGAAAGGCTTTCAATCTCGTTGTTAGAAACATCAACTTGCTGTAAGTTCCACAGGTGGCCCCAGGACGTCAGGTCGGAGAGGCGATTATGGTTAATGATAAGAGTGCGAAGGGATGAAGGAACACCATTTAACTGACTGATTTCGTTGTTGGAGACCTTCAGTTCCTCGAGGTGCTCACAAAATTCGTCGAGTTTGTGTAAATTTGTTAGTTTCTTTCGATGCAGATCGGCGCCCTTCATATGCTCCCAGAACGGCTCATATGGCTCAATTTCAGTCAGTTTCTCAACCATTGCCTTGATTGAGTGGGAAAGTGTTTTTTTCGTAGAAGCTCCTGGAATATGCTTTTGCCCATTCGCTACATAGCTCACGTTCAGTCCAAATGATTCGTCTGCTTGATGCATCGTAAATTCTGAAAGTGGAGTGAGTTCAAGGGTCCCAATTTCATGAGGGGGGCGTGGTGTAGCGAGTACTACACTATCCGCTTTTCTCGGCGAGGCGGAGGGCGTGGGTAGAAGATTGTTTCCGTGTTTGCGCGCACTAACACTTCCCCTGTCGACGGAGTCTTCGTCCTGCTCGTCAATGCGTGATACTGGACGGGGCATGAATTGTTGTCCTCCAACTGATAATTTACGGGAGGTGCTTCGATATCCATGTGTTCCGTTTCCTTGTCTAGACTTTCCTTTCTTAACCTGAATACTTCCACCATCATCACTATCAGATTCGTTGACGCTGTCGTAGTCAGAATGGTAAGGCTCGTCTTTCGTGGAACTATCATCATCATTATAAGTAGGAATCTCGATAAGTTCCGCGATAGGGGACGAGAAAGTGATTGTGACATTTCGTTGACGTTTTGGAGTTGTGGTGCTCAGGTCTCCGTCCGGTTGAAGGAAGATTTCGCCATCGGCCAATTTCCTGCTGTCTTGGGGGGGCTTGCTCGTGCTTGAACTATGACTTCCGTGAAAAAGTTTGTTTGTGTTCCCACTACGAATCTTCTTTGGCCGTAAGACACTATCCTCGCCTGTGGAGGCTGATCGGATTTTAATCTCGGGCACCGAATTATCCAGGCCAAGATGAATAGGCTTTGAAGGTGCTGTTTTAGGCCTGATATCAACAGGCGGAACACTCATGTTCAAATTGTCTTGAGGTGGTGATCGGCCAGTTAACTCGTCGTGCTGTTTTTCATCGTCAAGATATTCAGCCAATCGTAATCGTGCGTCTTCCTTCTGTTTGGCGGCAACGGCCCTTAGCCTCATGAGCTCCTGCGTTTCATCGAATGACAGATCAGGGATGTCTTCGAAGGGATCTTCCTCCGTTCCTTCGGAATTTGGGGAATCTTGTCCATCCCTTTCTCCTCTGGTAGACTTCCTCTTGACCCACATATTCCGTTCTCGATCAAAGACCATACCAGCCAATTGCTCTGGAATTAGATGGGATACTGTGTGCGGCGCAATGACACGTCTCGAATCTGAACCTCTGGATGATGTGGTCGGTATCGAGTTGTTCGAACCATGTGTGAAAAAATCAGGATCATCATATTCCTCGTCCAGCTGTCGTGAAGAGCCAGAATGTTTGCGCTTTCGCTGAATCTCCGGATTATTAGATATGCGAATATTTGGTGGGTCGCTCTGCACTGTATCAATAGGATCTAGAAAGTGACCGAGCGATTTTGAAATTGTACCATCCGCAATTCTATCGATTTCTCTCGCATTTCTGATGACCTCTTCCGCCATAGCCATAGACTTTATAGATGAAGCAATGATGCCATCCATTTCACTCTTCTCTTCATATTTGCGTAAATGATCCAAAAGCTCCGGATCTTGCGTGAGTGGAGCTCTTGACACTGGGGCTCCTTCGCGACTTGGTGGTCTCTCAAATACTTCCTGGGTTGACTCCTGGTAGGAATCCTCTAGCTCATCGTCTGCTGCAACATTAGGTGAGATGACTTGATCGCCTTCGGACTCCGACTCTTCAAGGCTTGTGAGACCACTACGAGGCCTTGCTTTACCTCGAATGCCTGCCATAATCTTCTTCGCCTCGTCCAGGAAGTCCTGGGTGGTTACAGAAGGTTTTCGGCTATCCTGCGATTGCTGACTAGCGCCGAGAGGCATATCAGAATTCGCTAGGTCAAGCTCAGCTTGAACCATAGCAATCTTTTGCTCTTGTAACATTCTTGCACGTGCGTCTGAGGCGAGTTCCGGCTCAACGAAAAGTGCTTCTTCATGCTGCTGGCCATTACGCTGACTAGGTGTGGGTGTTCGAGGACGGAGCAGCTCTCGCATCGCGAGTATTTTCGGTTCGGCAGCTTGAAACTTTCGCTCGTTGTCTTGTCGCGTCCTGCCCATCGCTGGCTGCGTTGATGGACGCTGAATCCCATTAATTGAGACTAGTAGCCCTTCAGGTTGCAGTGGAAGAGAAATATCCGCTCTGTGCAAGGTACGGCGTCTTTTTGGTGTTGGATCCTTCAATGGAGATCTGAGAAGCCGTTTTCCTTCAGCTTCACCATTCGATCTCCTGGGCGTCTTTAGGTTCTCAGTCATTTGAAAAGACGGTAAGACACTAGACGGCGTAAAAGACCCAGTGCTAGACCTTTTTCTGACGCTCAAGCTGCGCCTGCTACTGCTATTGCTAGTACTTCTGTGTCTACCACTAGTTTGCCTATCGGCCTCTTCCTTTATTTTCGGTGAAGAATCTAGTCGAAAGCGAAATCTAGTTTGTGACTTCGGATCTAAGACAGGAAAAGCCAGATCTTCTACATCGTCGTTATGTAAAATGGATCCATCCGACTCGAAGGAGACATCCTCGTTAAATCGGAAACTATCCAAATCGCCGACGCCAAAGCTACTGAACCTCTTTGATTTACGCTCCTTTAGGAAATGACTACCCTCTGATACGGGTCGGTTTTCATTTGTAGTATCCATATGATGATACGCGGTCTCATGGGCAGTGTTCGGTGGTACGTCTGGTTCAGGATCACTTCCACGATCCTCGTATTGACTCAGTCTACGCAGAAGCTTTTGACTTGTAAACGTATCATGAGTACCAAACAATTTCAACGGGCTTCCAAAACTGCTTTTGACGGGAGGTTTGGCTGGGCTGGGATGAGGCGTTGACACAATCGAAGGGGATTGTAAATTCACCGGTGGTTTCAAAAGTTCATTGGAGGCTCGTGTCTTTCTTATTTTAGGGAGTTGCTTCTCAGAGATGTCGTGTCGGGAATCATCGAGTGATAATGCCGATTCATCAATTGGTGGTAGGGAAGAGGGACTAAGCATCCCTTTTTGGAAAGAACCCTCTTCAGAACTACCGCCTCTTCGAACGTTGACAAATTCACCGTTACGCCTGAAATCATCCGTATCTGTTGTAACGTCGCCGGTTATAGGTCGCGAGGCATTTTCGAGGTTTTGAGCTTCATCGACATTCGGATCATCAGTACGAAGCTTTTCCAGGCGTTCCTGGAGTTCAGCAGGTGATATGTCCAATGGCGAATTTTCAGCTTTACCACCTTTGGAACCTTGCGATGCTAAAAATATCGGTGACAAAAACTCGTTTCGCTTATCGCTTTGTCCGCTTATGGTTCGTCCTACGTCTAGGTATTCTTTTTTGGTAGGTTGGTAGTCCGCGTTGAGAGCAGAATTTGAGGGAGAAAAGTATTCTTTAACCGGACTCAAAGTATTCAGTGTGGTAGGTCTAAAATCGCTTCCTCGACTCAAATCGTTGGTAGAAAATTCACTACCAAAATCCTCTGTCAATTTATATCTCACAGCTCGTGGCAGGCCATTTCCATCTTCTGCCACAGAATCTTCAGATGATAAGTCGCTATCGAATTGTGGAGGCTCTAATCTTGTGCGGTAGAGCGGAGGACTGGATGGCATTATACTACTCTCTCCATAGGCGGGCAGCTTTTTGATCGAACTTTCGGTAGGTGGTGGTTGAAATATCGTCTCGAGACCGGCTGCGCTGAATAAATCGCGCTGTTCACCATATCCAACGTCCCCTTGGAGGAGCCTCCTCTTCCATTCTGGTGTGTCTTTTGAGCTCTTCTTGGGCGATGCGCTGAGAGATTTGTTATGCTGGACTGTATTATATTCTGTTGTGTGTGTGCTAGAAGCTGACAAAGGTCGAGAGACTTTCCGACCAACCGGGCTCAGCGGTATCTCACTTCGCAGTTTTGATGGCTGATGTGTTCGTTGTGACAAGGGAATATTAATCTCATTCTGACTCCTTTCGCTCAACGGGTTACTGTCTGGCACATTCGACCAGGATTTCGTCTCCGTACTGAACTTCGGTATGCGACTAGGCAGGACGGTTGGGCGTGGGTTTGAAGAATCAGATGTGCCATTTGTGAGAGATGGGAGTTCTGGCTCTGGTGATTCGGATCGAGGTTGAGATACCCAGTCTTCGGATAAAGAATCTAGCCAGGCCTGATCCATCTTGAAAGGTTCGGGAGGGTGTAAGCAGTGAGCATGAATTCTGATTTGATTTTGATTCGATTTTGATTGTTTGTTGATTTTGTTGTTGATGTTGTTGTTGAAGGGTAGGATCGCGTAAAATAGTGTCGCATCTATGCATGGACAGTATTATTAATTGTATAGATATGCTCTGAGAAAATGTGCCATTCCCAAAATAATGGGTAGACTAGAACCTATTTGTGTTAAGATACTGCAGCCCATGGAAGTAACGCGTGGGTGAATTGAGATGATCGCGAAGTGGGATTGAACATTGATGAATTGTGGTCTGGGCTGGGGGTGGCACTTGGACCTTTTTAATTGAAAAGTCGTGCAGGAAGTAACAAGGGAACAACAGAACAGGGGCCTATCAAAACAAAACAAAAAGTAAGTAAATACTAGGGACAAGGTAGTATGTACTCTCAAAGCCACAGCAGCCACGAACCCCACGTTTAAAAAGAGAAAGACGAAAATTCATGTGATACCGTCCGTACGTATCTAAAGCACCTAGGATACCCGTGGACAGCTACGAAAATACTACAAAAATCATTTCAGTTATATTACATCAATTCTTGGTGCAAGATGTTCAGTTGACAGATATTCCAAACCTTAAGTCGAGGTTGAGCCGGGCTTTCCATCGTATACAATTCCTTGACATATTTGCGGAGCTCAATTGAGTTGGCAATGCAGATAATCATACTCAGTACGGAGTACACCGAGTCCTGCAAACCAGTTCGTCGATTTGCTCCAGCATTTTAATCTTCCGATAACCTTATTGAAGCGGATCTCATTGAAGCAATTGATTGGCCAATGAACTTTGATTGTCTAAACCTCACTCTACCAGTATTGAACGTTAACATTGAAAAGTATAGTTAGTCACAGCTAACACTTACGAGACTATCTGCAAGCAAGGGAGATAGATGCTGGTAGATACCTGGTTTATCATGGCTTGAAATGGATTTACTAAAATGTTTTTGGGTTTGAGGCAAGGCCTGTGGGTGAAATAGCTATTATGCATATTCTGTGGAGACATACTCGAGTATATAATTCAGGTTAAAGAGAAGAGGCTGTTTGGTCGTCACTGGTGAGATTACTACTGATGATCCAGCTCCAAATTGACTGCATATATAACATTCTATACCAACTCCAGCTTGCTTGGATCATCAAGGTATTGTCTGAATTCGAATCATGAATTTTTGGACTGAACTCGGATATCTATGAAAAGCAAAAGTTTACAAACAATCTCTAATCCAGTATTTTGATAAGAACACTCACTCACTGCTGGTCATAATTATGCGTATCAAAAATTATCTCATCCTCAGACCCTCTGTTTGTGACGCCTCACACCTTCGGGTCACGTGGCATGCCCCGTTTGTATTTAATCACAGGAAAACTCGCTACTCTTGTTTTCCTTCTTCTTTTCTCCTTAGCTTAGTATTTTCTAATACAAGATACTCTACCCAGTATTCTTGAGTGTGACACTGTTTCGATTATATTTTAGTCATTTTATGGTAAATGCACGGATTTTTACTAATTATTGTATAATTAGAATTTAGGTGTAATCCGGCCAATAAGAACTCGGGGAAGGATAATCTCCTCGAAGGTCTGAGAGCTTTTGGTCGTTTTTTTTTTGTGAATAATCATTTTTGTTTGATGAGAGTATTGTCACGATTCACCATTAGGGTTAGTGTCCTGGGAAAGAAAGGAATCACGTGATAAGGAGCCCTAGGAGCCCTCAAAGTGTTACGAGGTTTGCCGTCTAGATCACGTGGAAGCGCTCTAGGCTCTCGAGGTGGTTTATAACTAGGCGTCAAGCAGGGACTTAAGTAATGACAATGATGATATACAATTCGTAACTAATAGTAGAGTATACTAAATGATTGATCTTGAGCACGAAGCTCCATACAAAGGAAATCCATCTTGATTATATAGACCTTCGTGTTCCGAAAGTCGATCGACTCTTGAAGGGCCGATCGATTCCTACGAAGTCGGTCGGCTTTCGGATCAGGTAACGCTTGTCACATGATCCTGTTAACTAATTGGTCACCTGATGCGGGCTATGTTACGCCGTCGTAACATAAGTTATGATTATTGATGGTTTTTTAATTATTAATTGAAAAATCGAATAAAGATCAAAATGTTATATTTTATATTAAAGCTAGAATCAAAATGTTTCAGACGCTTTGGAGATCCTATGGTGGTATCTTATATGCCTTTTATTGGTTGGTTTATGGTTTTTATGTTTAGGTAATCGGAGAAGGGTCTGAGGATGAGATAAATCAAAAACAGAAAACCACTTAAGTCTGATCCACATCACGTGCTTTCGTATCACTCGCGAAAACACGCAAACACGAAATAGAGTTGCCGGGTCAGCCACATCAAAATGCGATAACTGATTACTTTTGTGATTGCATTCACACCAAGCATGCAAACTTTGAGACATAGGCCAACTATTGGAATGCAGCATATGGACTATTTGCAGGAATGTCTCACCATATGAGCGGGCGCTCGTTCACTTCCGATGATGATGAACCTTTATATTTCACGCCCACATATAAGCCCGAAGACCTCATTTGTGAAGGCTCCGATACTGAGGCAAATCCCAGAGCCATAGTCGAAAAACAGCGGCGATATGAACAGTGTGCGGAAAGGGTGCTACGTGGACAACTACCAATTATTCAATCTGCGGCACTCAGGGGACCTTTTTATAAAGATAACAAGAACGAATGGGTGAACCCATGGAGACATCGAGAGGGGGGCTGGTGGAAGCCTGGATCGAAAGATATGCTATTCAGAAGGGAGGACGTTATGCGACGAGCTAAAGAACATGGCAGAAATGGTATGAGTCCTACGGAAGCACTTGCTTGGTGCCGACGGGATGCTAAACGACAGGCCAAAGAAATGGGAATCGACGATAATATGGATATAGATAGCGATTCTGCGACTCATTCAAATAGACTAGTTGTGGATGAGACAATACACGAAGATCTATCAATGGAAAAGAGAGGGGTTCTACCTAAAGGCGAGGGGACGTTGGGCGGGCCACTATTACCACGGGTTTCGTCGTCGACATTTTCTACGCGCGCGAATATTGAAGATTTTGGGGATACGCCAATGATAGGAGGCTCGGTTCTGGATAAAGATAATGACGGTAAAGAGTTGGAAATATGGGCTGGTGTCAAGAGACCTGTAAATATAGCTTGGTTGAAAGGCTCACATATCTCGAAGCGTGCTCGTTGGGAGGACCCAGCAGTTTCATCGCCAACCCCGTTACCTCATGGAACAGGCCAGAAATATCAGGAAAAGGTCACAGGAAATATTGCCGTCGCACAGAATCGAATTTCGCATGCAATTCAACCGCGATTGGGTCTGTCTCTGGAGACTCCTCAGCACGCGCCAGCTTCAGGAAAGAGCTATGTATCTCTACAGCAATCAGGTACTACATTCGATAGGGAAGGTTCGTTTCACACGAATATCGGACAACAAGTGCAACAATATTTTAGCTTTACCGCATCCGAACCCGACATCAACGCCACATATCCATTTGAGGAATCCCCCAAGCCCTATCCGACTGTACCACTCGACAATCCGGCCGGCCAGGAAGCTCGCGCCTCACAGCATTCAGCAACAAAACTGGTTACTTCCCCGAAACTCCCATCGCATCGCAGGATCGGTGCTGTACTTAATAAAAACCACGAAACCCCAGGAAACATTAGTTTTATCACCGACGTTGCACCATCGTCTGTGAACTTGGAGCACTTTCAATTTCGAAAGAAGCGTAGACGCAAAACTGATCCCACAGAGGTAACCAATCGACCTCTGAGTGATATAGGAGAAAAGATTGGAGCTCCATTATCCGAAGGCAACATGCCAGCTCCAAGTGTCCAAAGAGATACAATAATTTCGACCCCCTTCATCCTACACCCTGTTCAGGGGGAAGGTGGGTCATCAACATCACTAATTCGACGTACTGAATTTCCAAGGTCGAAAGGTTCATCTGGCAGAAGCTCTCGAGTGGATGAAAGTTGGCTTACTACACAAGAAGAAGTTGGATTTAGTCCATCGACAATGACTTCGGATAGTAAGAGAACAATGGAGAGTGAATGTTCTCCACAACATGAAAACTTCGATAACAGTTGGGTCACAACACAAGATGACTTCCATCACGCTCCAGCATCGTCTGCATCAATGGACTTAACGCAGATCTATAAGATTTCGAATTTTTTGCCACGCTTGAATCATGTCGAGCATATTGATGCTCCTGCATTTAAAGGCCACGAGCACAAAAGTAGTTTACAATCATCGCCTCTGAAAGACCCTTCTTCTGTACTTTCTGTACGCCCTCCCACTCAATCACCACATTCACCTGCCCTTCCGGAAAATTCGAACAAACGAGTTCCAATGCAGTATAATAACCTCGATGGATCGAGTACACAATCATACAACACCAGTCCAGTCAGATTAGCAGAGAATAATCTGAGCTCTTCACAGGCCTGCATCTTACCACAAAATCTTGGATCAAGCCAACAATTGCCGCTTAGAGTCACAACCACACCTGAAGCAGAATTTAATGAAGATACCCGCGATGACAATCCTAGATGTTGCCAGTTAGTACACGTGCAGAGATCCGACGATAAGAATGGGGATCATGCCCAAGTAGCCTCTCTGGAGGTCAATAGTGCGCTTGAGGGTGAGCAAATCCAGGAGTTTACCGTGCTAGAGACTAGTCGAGAACCTAATATTGATATGGTACCTCGAGTCAATTTAGAAGTTTCTGTAATACTTCAAGATGCAGAAGATATGCCGGGTGTCAATCAAGAAGAAAAATTGCAGGAAGGGGTGCAGGAAGCTATGCGGGCCGAGCCGGGTGCCGGTGACGTTCTAAAAAATTCGGTTCTTTCTAGCGGCCAACCATCAACGTCATCATCATCAGCAACAAGAGACAACCTCACCATACATAGCCCCACATCAATTCAAAGAGCCATGAGCGTCAATCAGATTCCTAAAAGCACTATGTCCAAACAATTCACACCCTTGCTGCTTAGCGAGGAGGATGTCACTTCACCAGCTAGCACCCAAGATCTTAATGAACACGTTTTAGAAGCAGCTGCTGTAGAAGAAGATGTAGCTATTCCTTCCAGAGATGCAGGACCTGTTAATACTTTAAACCCAGATCCGGATAAAGATAAGACTACCACACGAAATCTCAGCCCACAGAGTCCCTGGGGACCAGGTGAGGCAGGGCTTATGGTCTGTCCAGAAGTAATTCCAACTACTGAAAAGGCCGAGCGATTATCCGATGCCGACTCTCCCAATTCCGGGTGGCAAAAGGAAGGGCATCCAGCCACACCCGATAATGACATTATTCGACCTTTCCGTGATCTAATGACTCCAAGTCCTCCACCGGAAGCTGAACAACAGCCATCAAACACACAGCTTCTTGTAGAAGCAGCCACACAAAATCCTTGGGTGAAGGATTCCGAGAAGAATTTGAAACGCAAACGCGTATTATTCGACCTATTGGATGATGAAGATCCAGTTCAATCTCAACACAATTCGCAGCGTCAACGTCGTTCTCCGTCTCCCGAGAGTACATATCGGTCAGGGTCTTTCGGAAGCAAAGTGGCTGAATTTGACGATGGTGTCACAGATATGAATAGCTTTCAAAATCACTTTTCCGCAGTCCACAGAAAGCCTGTAAGCGACGATTCTTTAAAGGCCAATGGCTCCGTCAAGCGCCCGTTAATCGCACAATACAAGTCAACCATTTCAGATGCGACCAATCTGGTTACTAGTAGCCCTGCAATCGATGCAATGGCAGAAGCTTTCATCGCAGCTGATCGCGATTCTTCACGAGAGAGAGAACGTCGCTTCGCAAACAGCCCTTCACCAACCCGAAAATCCAAGAGGAAAAACTATATAACTTTCGAGGATGAAGATGAAGATGGAGACGATACGGTGTTTCAACCCCCAAATTCCCACATCTCTACAAATGTAGCTCTGAATGAAAGATCCAGCAACGCAAAACTGGGAGATCATACACCAAAATATTCCCTCGATGAAGTGGAAGATTTCTTAGGGGAAGATTGGTCGGTCGAGGGGGAATTGAAGAAAGCTAGTCTGGAATTTGAATCGTCGACGCCAAGACGGGAGAATAATGTACATTCACGAGGAAGTCTTTTTGCTTTTGAGAATATATGGACATGATAGGGTATTATAGCAAAACAGGTTAATATTGAGTGTGTAAATAAGATCTTGTAAATTGGCTTGGGTGTTACGGATGCATGGATGAAACGGATGGGACGGATGGGTTACGAGATAAAGATGTACCTACCCTTGCTTAGGTATATAGCATGAAGGGACAGATGATCTTATAATGAACTTATTACTACAGAGTACTAAAGTAGATATCTAAATACGATAGGCAGGTAGCTACAACTAGCTTGGAAATATCTACCGTCTATAATCTGACCTCTTGCTTTTTAATACAATACAAGTACCTACCTAGGTAACATAAGTATAAGATTAATACCTATAAGAAGATCACACAAACAGATCAGATAGATAGCATTGAAAGTTGAAAGTTGAGAGTTGAAACACTTTGTGGCCCGTAGTACTCCGTAAACAAGGTATAATAGAACGGAAATCCACTCGTTTCTTTCCCCGCAAGCTCAATTACTATTTTGGCTTTAAACTTTTAGACTTTCAAAAATCCAAAACTTAATTGTTTGTTTGACCGCTTCGAGGTTTTGGTACCTTAGGTACTTAGAGTTCTGTGGCCAATAGAGTGATTTGTTGTTGCGGCGTGTGTATGTGTTGTGATGTGTTTAATGTTACCACGTTTTCTGTTAGGGGTTGGGGATTGGTTTGGTTTGGGGAGGGGACGGGAGGTTTCTTTTGGGTGTGAGACATTGGACATTGGACATTGGTAGGTACTAGGTAGGTGGGTGTAACGTGGAGTTGTGAGGGAGGGACGAGGGGACTGATTGATGATGTGGGATGGGATGGGGTTTTGTGTGATGGTTTGATTCGTTCGGGAGTCGGGGTGCCTGTTGAGGTGTTGTGCAGTGGTGGTTTTAAGGGGGGGATGGATGAGGGGTTATATAAAGGGAGATATTGGGGAAGATTTGAAACTTGGGTATTTTAAAGTAGAATGAATACCTACTTAGGTACAAGGTAAGATCTTGGATAGAAAATAGATGGATTGTGAAGTGAAAATGATCGGAAGTATCTCTATTTGAAATTGGATAAGAAACGAACTGGGATTTTGGTATCGTGTTGTATCGGCTTATCATGATGGAAGCTAGAAAGCTAGGCACTTACCTAAGGAGTACTCTCGCTAGGTACTTTTACCGTGCAAAATATCCCATTTGATTACCATACCATCGTCACCCGGCATTCACGATTGATAAGGATGGATGCAGAAAGGCCACGAGATAATGGAGTCGTGGTGGAGAATGGTCTGCTGGAGATGTGATCCTATTTTAATCTATTTAATCTATTAATCCAACTGTTGATCTATTAATCTATTAATCTAATTGGGACCCGCGTGTCTCCCTGGTCATTTATATCCGCAAGGTTTGGTCCATTTCTTTCTTTACATCGAGATGATCGAGGACGGAGCTCTGTGCTGTGTAGGTAGAACGATCTACCTACGGAGTATTTGATAAACCGGTGTGATGGCACGGATCGATGTCAATATTTCCCTGGTCTTTTGAGATCTAACCAATATCATTCATTCAATTCATCAGCTTCTGGAATCTAAATGGAATCTCGCTCGTTCAATGCATCGGCTTCTGGAATACAGGTGGAATCCGATGATACCCTGTGTATTTCTCATGTATTCCATTCAATACCTACCCTGGTCTGTCATTCAGTCAGTTATCACATTTTGAGGTAATCGATTCTTACCGTCATCGTCATACCGTTACTGTTACTGTTACTACTCTGTGTAATGTTGTACTAGAGTAATCAATTCTTATAAGACAGCCCTGTACCGTTTAACCCTTCTTGTCATTCGGTGGTGCAAATGCAGGGAAAATGTTGAAGGGTTAGATAAAATGCGCACATGTTTTTTTTTTTTCATCATTCATCATTCATCTTTGTCTCTATTATCCTCATTCGTCATAATTCTCGGCCCAAATTACGTTTTTATTATTCATGCCCAGCTAATCATTAATATACTTTGGGTCAATCTCTTCTCTTCACTGATGTCTGTCTGTCTGTTTGTTTTATATCTAACTAGGAAATAAGAACCCAAGGTAGTAAAGTAATCAGTCTTATTTTCCAAACTCCCAATTCCTTTATAATACTTTATACTCTAGGAAAGCGTTTATTACATATTATTTCATTTCGTTCCTGACCTGGATATTGATTTTACTAAAAACTTTAAACTTCACTTGTTTTCTTGAATCATCGGACAATTCTATCAGCTTAACCCGTACTTTCACCTATCTTCCGTTGCCCACTTTTTTAACCTCTTCTAGCCTTCAGCCCAATCTCATTCGTACCTTATATTATTACTCATTCCTTCTTTCTTCCATCAAACAATAAACAATACCAACAACATTACAACCACTATACCACCCAGAAACTTAATAATTTCCTCCAACCACCATTCCATCAATTAATCAATCGGGAAAGAACAAGACGAGAGAATCCAAAAAAGCTTATCAAAGATCACAAGAGGGGAAACCAAAAAGGAAGAAAGAAGAAGCAGCGGCTGCAGCAGCAGAAGAAGAAGAAGAAGCAGAAGAAGCAAGAGAAAAACACAGGAAATCCATCCAATTCATCAAATTCCATAGAATTTCCTTATTTTCTAAAGAAGAGAATTCCACGTGTTTTTATTGTTGTTTCTTAGAAATTATTCTTTCTAACAAACATTACATTTTTCTCTGATCGTAAATCCTTGTCTGATTGATCCTTGGCTTTCAATCCTCTTCTTCCCAGGTACAAGCCATTGAAAAGAAAAGGGTTCAATACCTGCGAATCATTTTCTCACACTGTCACTGGATTCGATAAATGTGCGCCTCATGTCAAACTCCCCTACTGACTCCAGAAATGCCGCACACACCTCTCCGGTGAGTACTGAGCAAGGTCAACAAATCTCTCAGGATGGCGATCAAAATAAAGCACAAAGATGGGCCAGCGCGCCACCAAGATCACCAAGGTCTACTCAAACCTCTTTGTTAACCCAAGCTCTATCCACGACTCATCCAGAATCCGCGGCAGCCCAGATCGATCCGACTTCTCGCAGATCTCGAAATACACTCTCCAGCACAATGCAACCGTATCCTTCTTCCTCGAACAATCAATATCAGAATGAAAGAAACGCATCCCTGGCAGAGGCATTGAATGATATGGTGATCGGCACAGCATCTATTCAACTCAATTCAAATAGACCTGTCAGTGCTGGGGCAACTCCATCCGTGTCCACCGGATTTCTTTTCGATATGGAGCAAGTCAATGACATTCTCTCTGGCCACCGGGAATACCTCAGAAATGCAAAAGTCAAAGGAAGAGGGACCTCTCTCGAACGAACGGCGAAGGAGAAAAGAGTTCAGGATTTACCAAAAGGATCTTTCTCAACCAATCCTGGTGATACTGGTATTATTACTCGACCTTCAACACCTCTGCAAGAGCCATCCCGCTCGCTCTCAGATACCCCTCCTATAGATGGCGTCCGAGCGAGCTATCGATCTTGGAGAGATGCCAGAGCAAGCCCACCTGTGGAGAAAGCCTGGTCAATCTGCGAACAAGGTGACGATGACCAAGGTGGATCAGTTGAAAAGGCTATCGCAGAAGCTCTATCAGGAGTCGAGCACAACAACCGCAGCCGAAAAGCAAGTCACAGTTTGAGGTTTTTCAGAGAAGGTCTGCCAGAGGACAAAACAAAGAAACGCGAAAATAAGAACAGGCCTCAACTCAAAGATTCGAACTCTTCTACTAAAATCAGTAGCATTCCAGAACTTGAGCAATTGGACATAAGAACAAAGTCGGCACCGGGTTTGAGACATGAACCGTTATCACCTTTCGCAGATCCGAAGATGGGTTCTAAGTCACCAACTCACAGCAAGGGTTTTGATCCTACCTCTAATCCGACCGAAGGACTTGCTGCCGAAGCTGGATACTTTGATCCATCTCGCAATATTGAAACACTTCCTGCAGAAAAAGTAAGACGGATGCCTTCTCAACTACTGGCCGATATCCGAAAGCACCACAATTTAACACCCGGCAATGCTAAAGGATCTTCTTTTTCAGGAAGCATACCAGCTCCAGAATCTGAGAAGTCGAAGTCCGATTCAGGGGAGGAAAATTCAATAGGCAAATCTCACGTAGATCAAGAGGGTAATGAGGATGGTGCTGAATTAGAAAAGACCAAAAGTCGTGATGAGGGTGATGAATCTGGTGAGGAAAAGATTTCATCTGCATTATTCGTTCCTCACAAAACTGCTCATGGTACATCTGAACGAAGGGGAGATGGCCTGCGAGACAGACTAGACCTTGTTGTGAGGCCTGGGAATAATGATCAACTTCAATCAGATGATTCTGACCCACAACAGTGGCTTGAAGAACACCGAGTTCCATCCTGTGAAGTAGATAACACTTATGACAGTCAAGAAGGTAAATTACGACCACTGCAGTCGCCACGTCTTCCTAAGCAGCATGAGACCGCCGCAGAAAGCAATGGCTATATTACTTCCACAGATACTTATGACCCAAGTCAAGATTCATATGATGAAGGGGGATCGACAACTTGTGAAGAATCAAGCTTAACTGATGATCCTGAGGCAACGCCTACATCTTCAAGACGCCGTCGTCGTAGTTTCATGGTTCCAACGCCCAAGATCCATGTTACCGAAGACCAAGACGAGGCTAGAAAATCAAAAGGTTCAGTTGAATTAATCCCATATAAGCATCAAGTTGGCGGTCACACAACTATGTGGAGATTTTCGAACCGTGCAGTTTGCAAGGAACTTAATAATGGTGAAAACAAGTTTTACGAGATATGTGAGCAAAAGCATCCCCAGCTTATGAAGTTTCTACCAAGGTATGTGTAAATTTCATTGACTCAACCCCGCTTCTGGCATCGAAGCTGAATCTTCATCAAGAGAACACACCCATCCTGCCTTTCGGTGTCATTTTTACTTGGGCTAATGTACTTATGTTGGTTGATTTTAGATATATCGGTGTTCTAAATGTGACTTTGGAGAAAAAGCATAAAGTATTGCCCAAGGATGACAAAGATGCTCTGGTCGAGTCCAATGGGACTGATGGGCAATTGCTAAAAGATGAGACTGCTACCTCTACTGATACAAATGGACATACAACCCCTGACAAGGCTCCAGAGCCCCCAAGGATGATCAGTCAGTCACTAAGGACATCTGCTATTCCTATTGCAACTGTCAATTTTGCCGACAATAGACATATTATACCAAAAAGCTTCCTACAACCTCATCCGCATCTCATTGATCCCGTTGAGACAACGAGTACCAAGGATTCTAATCAAGCTATCCAAAAAGGTCAAAGTCAAATTCAACCACCGCCAAGTGGCGATTTTACGTTTCGGCCGACTTTATCAGACAAGCATGCAGTCAGCTGGGGTGCAACCACCATCAATAAGGAACTTCGAAACAAAGTCTTTGGAGAAGCATTTCTACAACAACCAATTCCCATTCATCGACATAAAAAGCCGGGCTCACAAAATCGAGCTGTCCGAAATGGTTCTTCACTACGAAGTGCAAATTCGGAATCTAGCCTAAAGTCAGTCCACTCGAGTAAGATTGCTGATGGCCAGCCACCCAAAGACTCAATGCGTACAAGAGCTATCAAGAGCGCAGCTGAGCAAAGGACTGGACTCTCACCAATGACGCCTGTCACAGCCGCCCCACCAGTTTCCACAAACGACGACAATGTAAATGTGAATGGTCATATTGGAAATGGAGAAGCTGAAGAGGAATTTGATCATATGGCCGGGACAAGCGCTCCTGAACCAGAGATCGCAGGGCCTCAGGATTCGCCAAAACGACCAAAGAGACGTTTTTCAAGTGGTGGCCTTCGTCGCAGGCCCACGGAAGTAGCAGATGGCCGAGGAAATCTCAAATACTTTGAAGAGGCAGATGATGCTGGCTACAAGGGTGATGAAGAAGACGTTTTTACTATGGATCCCGAACCGGCTGGTCAACAAAAGGCATTACCATCGTCTATGAAGGAGGAGCCGACGGCTAAAACTGCAACTGCAAATGCGAGTCCTAAATTGACCTCTGCTGATTCGAAAGTCATAATAAAGCGTCCAGTTACTCCGAAGGTATCGCCAAGCCCTCTTGTGATTCCTCCTCGACCGGTTAATCCGAAGGAAGCTCAGACGCAAGGGCAGCGCATTCAATATTTCCTACTTTTAGAAGATTTGACAGCTGGTATGAAGAAACCTTGTATCATGGACCTCAAGATGGGTACTCGTCAATACGGTATCGATGCAGTTGAGAAAAAACAATTATCTCAACGTTCCAAGTGTGAAGCAACAACATCTCACGATTTAGGTGTTAGAGTTTGTGGCCTACAAGTTTGGGATGTGAAGACTCAGAAGTATGTTTTCCATGACAAGTATTTCGGAAGAGATCTTAAAGCCGGACCGGACTTTCAAAAGGCGCTCACTCGTTTCCTGTACGATGGCGTTGATGATGGAAGTATTCTGCGACACATTCCGACTCTCATACATAAGATTTCTACACTTGAAGTTTTGATTAGAGGTCTACCAGGTTATCGATTTTATGCTGCTAGTCTTCTTCTGTTTTATGATGGAGAAACGGTGGAAGAGGAAGAGTCTGATAGCAATGCATTTGAGCCATTGAGCAGGAGAAGAGAAATCGATCTCAAAATGGCAGATTTTGCAAATTGTGCAATCAAAGAAGATTGTATGGCACCAGGAAGACATTGTCCACCTCGTCACCCTGATCAACCAGATTTGGGTTTTCTCAGGGGATTGAAAAGCTTGAAGAAATATTTCTTGGCAATTCAGAAAGATGTCCGAGCAAAGGTGGGAATCAAGACGAGGGATTTCCTTGATGAGCAACGAAAGATTGATTTGGAGGATGAGTATGATGAGGATGAGGCAAATTTGAGCTATTAGTTTCGCTCTAATCTTCCTTATTGTGCTAATATAATTATTTGGTCGGGGATGGGGAAACTTTGTTGTGATCACAACAACCACTATATTCATTGTTGTATAACGGGTTGAAGCTTCTTTCCACTCTCCAATTCTGTCTGGCTGGAAAAAACAATGGAGGGGTTAGGAGGAAAAGAAAGGACCTGGATTTTTTTTAATTCGCGCTTTTACTTTTTTTGCATTCATTCGGAGTATAGGAAATGACCTTTCTTTTCTTCAATTGTTTTTTTTAAATGATTCAGGACATGGGGAATGCTGCATTATCATACCCTGCATATCGGTAGGTGTTTGGGTTTGGGTTCAAGATGGAGATTCAGATTCAGATTGAACTGTTATTGGTTTTTCGCTTGGGTTGGTCTGGGGGAGGGGGTTGTATGAGGATAGGGAATGGGAGACTGATATTGGAGTGGGTAGGAGGGGATGGTGGACTGCTTTTATTTGATTTGTTTTTGTTTTTCTGCTTTGAAGAGGGGTCGAGGTGTAGGTGAATGGGGTGAGGTGCAGATACGAGGAAATTGTGAGGAGAGTGGAAATGCTGCAAATATATGGTTAGCGTTATTGTGGTTAGGCCATACCTGGGTTTCTTCTATCATGCATAACGTACAATACTTTATTGGATTGTCGACGTTCATGGGGAATTGAGATGGTTCAATATCAAGGGGGATGAGCGGCAGTGATGAAGGATGAAGCAAGCAGTATGTGTGTGTATTGAGTTAGCGGTTACCTACCTAGTTGCCTTGTAGTTATGTATTATATCTTCGGAATTTATGGAGTGAGTGAGTGAGTGAGTGAGTGAACAAGTCAGTAAAACACTCAATTATGCTTCAAGTATACACTCTAAGAGAGTGGAGTGAAAGATATTCTTGAGGGTATGAAATGAGGGCATGAAATACATTCTATTTATTCATACTAAATTCCCTCACTAAGTACTTAGATATATATATACAATAACACCACCATAAACCAAACCACACACAAAATCAATCATCCTCCATCCCAATACCCTCCACCTCACCCAACCACTCACCCTTAGCCCCCTTCAACAAATCATTAACATTAACCGTTCCACTCGTCAAATACCTCTCACTAACACCCACATTAACCCTCTGAGCCAACAGGGCTCTCAATTCTGCTCTGAGGGCCCCAACCTCCCCTTTACTCATACCCCTCGCTTCTTTCTCCTTCATTCTTCTTCCCGTTCCTCTCCCCTTTCTTCCTCCGCCTAATGCTTCGAATTCCTCACTGTCGTATTCAACGCCTAGTTCTTCCGCTGCGTTTTTAACCCAATCGTCATCGTGGCCTTTTTTCTCTTTTGCGAGAGCGCTATCAGCTATTTTTTTCGCGAGGGTAACGCGCGGTTTTAAACGAGAGACTACCCTGCGGTCGATATCGAGGGAGCGGATGTAGAATTTGGATTTTTTGCCTTCTCCGTGAAGAGCATTTTGCGCGTGGACCTTAGCTACCAAGCGGCGGGTTCCGACTACTTCTTCGGGGCCACAGAGGAGGATACTGGATCCGGATGCGGCGGCACGCGCGGTTCGACCGGAGCGGTGCACATACATGTCTGCGGTGCGGGGAAGGTGGTAATGGATTACTAATTGGACGCCTCCGATGTCGAGACCGCGGGCTGCGACGTCGGTTGCTACGAGGACTGAGCCGGTGTTGTTTGTTCGGGAGAATTTTTCAATGGACCGCATGCGTGCTTTTTGGATCATTTGGGAGTGGAGGGAGTGGGCTGGGATGTTGAGGGTTTGAAGCATAGGGGTTAGACGACGGACGGAATGGATTGAGTTTGTGAAGATGAGTGTACGTTGATTTGGATGATGTAGAAGGAGAGAATATAGGTAGAGATCCTATGGAGTGTTAGCCAAAAATTTACTTCAATTGTAGTTCCAAAATCATTACCTTTTCTTCTCCACCACATTCTACCATGCCCTCTTTCAGATTTGCTGCCATTTGCGAGATAGGGTTGACATCAACAAATTTAGGTTTTTCTTCCCTGAAATTGAGCTTCTTCAAGAGGTACTCCATAGATTGACTATCATCCTTGAAAGATTGTTTGCCCTTGCCTGCAAGTTTCTGTTGCAATCCTTTGTGGAAAGTGGCCGAGAAAACCAAAGTCTGCCTGGGAGGTAATGTGTCTTCCTCGTCATCATCTTCATTCCCGTGCGTGCGATCCAACGCATTTAGAATCTCCTCTGCTTCTTTGAAATGCCCGTCGGTCAAAAGTCTATCCGCTTCATCGATGACCAAAAATCTAACCTGTTTCAAACCAGCTGATAATTCATTGCTGGAGCTGATAACTTCCCAGAGTCGACCGGGTGTACCGATTATTATATCTGCCTTGGATAATTGACGTTGTTGTTTTTGTACAGAAAGTCCTCCAGTAACAGCAGCTACATATGGACTTGTAGGCATGCCCTTACATAAAGTTGTGATATGTTCAGTCAATTGATGCGCCAATTCTCTCGTAGGCGAAAGAATTAAAGCGGTTGGAGGTCTTGTGCTCTTCTTGAGTTCATCTTCATCAAGTTCTCCATATACCTCAAGCCACTTTTCAACTATCGGTATTCCAAATGCCAATGTTTTTCCAGAACCTGTAGATGCCTTTCCAACAACATCATGTCCCGCGAGTACTTCTGGTATAGCCTCTGATTGAATTGGAGTTGGCTTTGAGAAGCCCATTTTTGATAATGCCATTAAAGTATTTGATGAAAGATCTAGCTCCACCCAACCTGAAACCTCGACTTCTCCTGCGGCATCTTCGTCAAGTGCCTCGAAGACATTCTTAAGAGGATCTTGTTTGAGGGTAGCATCTTTATCAACTGGCTGTTTTTGCGGCTTCTCTTGTTTTTGCTTCTTCTCCTTTTTGCTTGGTACCTTTTCTTCTCCTTCTTCGGTATTTGACCCTTCTTTCTTGTCTTTCTTCTCGGGCTTTGCTTTCTTCTCTATTTTTTGTTTGTTTCCCTGCGGTACGTCGTTTTTCGTGCTTTCTTCCGTAGGTTTCAAAATTGGCTTCACTTCGCCAGTATTATCCGTCGCGGCATTCCCACCATCTTCAACTTCATCCCCAAAGCCTTCGAACTCTTCATCCTCGTTGTTTTTCGTCTGGATTTTGGAAGATACCTAAGAAAAATGAGCATCCTTCCTATACTTTCCCACGGAGAATACATACAAATGTAACAACATCGCCATCCCTTACAACCTCAACATCGTCTACTTCCTCCAATCCATAGAAACCCTCAGCATCTTCGAACATATCTGGCATGGTTACTTCGTTCCATGGTAAGGAATCCACGGCAACTGGCTTCTTAGGCGCGGCTTTCTTTTGCTTCTTGGATGTCTTTTGAATCTTTTGACGTTTTGGAGCTTTCTGAGAGCCATTGGTCTCTGAATGAGAACGCTTCTTCTGCTTTGTATCCATTTCGAATCAAAGATAGTCGAGGTCGATATCCTTTTATTTTCTTGTTGTCTCGAATCAATTCTCTTCTCTTCAGGAAAGCATTATCATAACTTTTTTTCTGGAGACCCTGTCAGTAACCCTGTCGGTCTAGCCTCTCAGCCCCGCACTAGTTTAGTTACTCAGCCTTGTCGCAAAAAATCGACTGAATTTCATCGATGACTTCAATTATTCTCCACAAGTTTGTTCATTCATAGTACTCGTCCTCTGGCCAAGATGGGAAAATCCTCAAAGGATAAGCGGGATGCTTACTACAGACTCGCGAAAGAGCAAGGATGGAGAGCTCGAAGTGCTTTCAAATTACTACAACTTGATGAAGGCATTGAACCCCACTACACTGCTGCAGTCTTGTATTGCGCAAAGTACCTACCATGACTAACTCAATATTAGAATTTGATCTCTTCTCTGATGTCACTCGAGTTGTCGACCTTTGTGCTGCCCCAGGAAGTTGGTCTCAAGTTTTGTCCCGAGTCTTGATCAAAGGAGAAAAGTTTGGTCGAGCAGCATGGGAAGATAAGGAGGCAAGAATGCGGCAAAACATACTTGGAATTGCAACTCAGCCTATATCAGAGGAGCAGCAGACGACAGGTGTGTCCGAATTGAAACCAAAAAAGGATGTCAAAATTGTGGCTATCGATTTACAACCCATGAGTCCTTTACAAGGAATCATAACACTCCGAGCAGATATTACACATCCGGCTACAGTTCCATTACTTCTAAATGCTCTCGATTCGTCATATGATCCGAAATCCCTCTCTCAACAAGCCTCCAACCCAGTGGATCTCGTTATCAGTGATGGTGCTCCTGATGTTACTGGTCTCCATGATCTAGACATTTATGTTCAATCACAATTACTTTTTGCGGCTTTAAATCTTGCACTTTGTGTCCTTCGTCCAGGTGGAAAATTTGTTGCGAAGATTTTCCGGGGCAGAAATGTTGATCTTCTCTTCGCACAATTGAAAATATTCTTTGAGCGAGTGGTTGTTGCAAAACCAAGATCAAGTCGTGCAAGCAGTGTAGAAGCTTTCATTGTCTGTCTAAATTTCCAACCTCCGGAGGGATTCAAAGCTAGTATGGAAGATCCAATGGGTGTTGGAGATAGATTATCCAAGATGGTGGATACAGTTGTTAGTCAAGAGCCAATAGTTTCACCTACCCACTCACAAAATCCTGAAGATGGGACTTGGTCGGAAACTCAAATCAAGACAATGACACTAAGAGAAGATGGAATATGGGAAGTTAAACTTCCTACTGATGAAGCCAAGTCTCGAAAATCGGGAAGATGGATAGCTCCATTTTTGGCATGTGGAGATTTATCTGGTTATGACGCTGATGCTTCATATCATTTACCAAAGGATCGAATTACACTTGATCCAGTACAACCTCCAACAGCACCTCCATACAAGAGAGCTCTTGAGATGAGAAAGGCTGCAGGCGGAGCATATGGAAAAACTACCACAGGATAATAAAAGTGAGAATCACAATGTTTCAAAAGCATAAGAAGGGATAGCGAGGCGTTAAGGTTGGCGGACAGATTTTGAATTAGAGGAGTTTGCATCACTCTCAAGAAAAGAAAGTTTAAGAGGACAAGGTCCTCCTTTAGGAACAAATGAATCAAGGAATCAAGGAATCACCATCGAAGTTCATGGTAGGACATTATCCCTCTAAAGTGAGACTATGTCTTGTTTCGACGAATCAGAAACATAGAAACTTATCAAATTCAAGATCAAGATCAAAATATGTTGTGTGATGGGGACTTTTCAACGATCACGTGAAGGAGAGGGTCCCTCCTTGGGAATATGTTCATATCACAGGCCTGAAGTACCGGTGACATCAAATAGGTGAGATGCCAAGTTGGTCTAAGGCGCCAGGTTAAGGTATTAAACTCTTAACACAAGGTTGTTTACAATCTCCTGGTCTAGTAAAAATTTCAAGTAGCGTAAACACTCGGCCTGGTCGTCCGGTGAGGGACCGACCCCTTTTCTGATCTTATATATCATCAAGACCCTCGATTTAATCAAAGACTTTCAATTTGAACAATCCCACATCAAGATACCTTTTGATTCTTTTTGGACATTTTGAGGAATGACTTTACAAGAAACAGCTAGTTCATAGGTCCTGACATGAGATCGAAAAGTTCTATCTAGTCTTTTACTCGAAAAGTCGATGCTCATCTCAGTCTGACAGAATTTTTCACACATATTGAAAAAGCTTGATATAGCACCCACTTCGGAGCCTTTCTGTTACCTTTTACCCAATTAGATCCACTTTGAGCAAACATACTCCACAAGGCGTTCAACCCTACCCACAATCGCTAATAAATCCCTATTTCTCCACTACATCCACATTCCTTTGTAAAGTACATGGAGGAAAGTAAGAGAAATGCGAATCACCAAGGTGAAGGCTTCAAATGCACGGACCAAGATATTGCTCCCCTGCTTCCAGTATTCTTCCACCAAAAAGATCTATCTGCTCTTCCAAGATACAAAAGTAGACAATCACATCAGCGGGTGAAGGAAAAGGAACGCAAAAGAGCAATCTCCCTCGGGTGGGCTTGAACCACCAACCTCTCGATTCCGGTCTTCGTGGTTCAGATGAACCCAGGATAACAGTCGAACGCGCTAGCCAATTGCGCCACGAGGGATGTTTTGTCTTGTTATGGCTTACAATCGTTATTCTGGTATATATTGCACATATTGCATTGCATCACGAAGTAGAGCTCTGGGAATAGGGCAAGGAAACATGCTCAGCTGGGATTTGCCACAGATCTATCGTGAATCTATAGGTACTTGTGATAGATCTTGTGAACTTCATGTTCCTCTAGATCATTGCAAATCATGAGTTAAGATTTCATCCAGCACTTTGAGACGATAATATAAACTTACAAAGATTAACCAGAGACTCAGCATACTCGCCTATGCTGGACATGCCTGATCGACTGCCTTGGGGATCATATTGCAATCTATATTACAGTATCGGAATTGAACCCCAGACCATGAATACTTGTGTGGCTATTAAATTGTTTGGATTCCCTACAAACACTGTTGTGGGAAGCCGTCAAATAGAGTTGTTGTATTAGGTTCATGAATGGGGAAAGAGAGCGAGTGATACTAAGCTCTGCAGTCCGACAATATGAGTAATAGAATCATTTGAAATACTCAAATCCATTTTATAAAAAGAATTTTAAAAAAAAAGCCTTTTTAGGTATGACATAGTAGCACTTACAACTGTATAAAAGTACTTAGTCTAAGAAGCTTTAGGTGGACTGCCACAAATAGCTCACTCAGGAATATATGAGAAATGCACACCTCTTCCTTACATAAGAAGTGAATTAAAACCTAGATCTTGGATTTAATTCTAGATAGAATGGTATAGTATTCGAAAGGGAAAAATTATCCACAGCCAATACTACAGAAGCATCACTCCCGTCCTTGGCTAGGTAGTAAAATTGTAAGATTATCAAAAACCCAACCCCACGTCTCACCCACCCAAATTCCCGCCATCAAATATCATATCAATTAGAGAACTTAAAAAAGAAGTCACAAAAAGAATAACTTATTATAATAGAGCAAAAGCTCATGCGTTCGCCGATGATCGAACTTGGACGGTGCTCACGTGACCGTCCACAGTTAAATTCTGAATTCCATTTGGAATGGATGTTTCTCTTGGGAGGAGTCTCATTCTTGGAATTCGCATTTAGATAACCAACTTTCGTATAAGTTTGTTAATAATTATGACTGTCAAAAACCATAACAAATGTAACCCAAGCCGGAATTTGATTGGATGTAAGATTCTTACCAGCAGATTAATAATAAGGTGCGTTGTCACCAACCAAATTCGCCTTGCTGCATAAAATTGCCTAAGAGGCGACGAACCCATCAGCAGAATAACGTCATTCTTTTTATCTTCTTCCTCAACTTTACAGTTTGTTGAATTAACTTTGCTGTATTGAGGGGCATTTATATACTGCTACGCGTTTCTTTGGGTTCACTTGAAAGAGGAGGAATCTCATCAATAATTGCATTCAAGGTTGTGTTTAGAGCGTTGTAAGTATACCATGTAATATTCCTATCACCATTACTGATTATTATTGCAGTTAAAAAAAATCTTCGACGCCAGTGCATTGGATTTGAGAATCCGTGACGGTTTAGAATCCAGCTTATTACGTATACAATACAATGCCTGAAGTGAGGTCGCATCTGACCAAATCATATTCTCCACAATCCTAACGCAAAAGAATATAGGCAGAGCAAACTATTGACTCCGACTACGAAGAGATCGGATGGTATACTTTCGACGACATTGATGTGGATAGGTGGATGTCTTGGGAGGGTCCATGTAGCTTTGATTTATCTGGTCCTAGTCGTATCTCTATTGGAACGAACGGAGTAGTTTCTGTCAATTATGACACAGATAAGCCACAGCAGGATGTTCATCTTCCTCCGGGATGGTATGCGGTTGTCTGTAATGCGAAATTCAAATTGGTGTTGGGAACCTAGTTGAGCTACTAGGTAATGTTCAGCAAGAGGAAGGGCATACCGACCTCTACTGAAACACAACATTATTCCTACCTTAAAATCACTGTCATCGTCGTTGTTTCCGAAAGATACCTCAATGATGGGTATCTGTAAACCTTCCCGTTCAAATTCCTTTTTTCCTCTGATCGCAAGCTTCGATAGCATCCTCGTCTGATCGTAGCATCATCGATCGGCAGAAGCGAGTGTAGTGAGTTTGTTATGTGAGTGCTGCCTATATTCTTAAGTGACTGTTCATCAGTGGAAATAACTTCATTCGACGTGGAATGAAAAAAACCAAGCTCTGATCCGATATCTTGTTCTTGCGCAAAAGATAATGCTGTCCGAATAACCTAAAGCGTGGGAGTTTTAGACTTGAGCTCAGGCAGCTGGGTGTAGGCGCACTTGGTTTCAACGTTGGCGCCTCAGCACAATACCCTCCAGGGGGCCTCAAACATTCGTCTTTATATAGGAAGACCTGATCGTTGTTGTAGAAATATATTCTACCATCGATGGCGAATTATTTCAAACGTAGACGGCTGGAAACGGAGGAAAAGTACTGAGATCCCTCGGAGTTTAAAGTCTTAGCTGAGTCAATCTGGTTTTACTTTACAGTCTCCAACGACGGATGGATAGGAAGAATGTTTACTTGAAACGAAGTGAAAGACAGAGTTAGGAGTAGTGAGGAGTAAAAACGGGTTGCGACGTTATGAGGGTTGCTCGATGCACCCAACTGCCTTACTATTGAGCATGATAGTGCTTCTGGCTCTACTCGTAGCTTTGGTTCTACATATGAAATAGATCGAAAGTACAAGTCATTATCCGAGCCATGGCTTCCGCCAGAAAGATTCCACAAAAAAATATTCAACTACAAACCGATCTACGCGGCCAAGAATGGAGAGGAGGCTCAAAATGCTTGAACCAATCTGATACCCAGCACGTTGAAAAGAGGCTCCGCAAAGACTATTGCCTAACGATATTTCAGCGGGAAAGGATTTGTAGTTATCAAAGATGACACGGTTCTTCCAGATATGCCACAGCTATTTCAATCGCTACCAGAGCAACAAACCATGGTATCTGTGATTCCCCAGCTTCATTGTCTCGTTAGTCCTGATACCTCGAATTTCCTGATCAGAGTCTACCATTATTGACTGGGCGCATATAGTTCATTGCCTACGAGGTTTTTCAAACCAGGTGAGGTGAACCTAAAACATTCGTAACATTATTGGAATTACCTGAGGCAAGGAATTATGTGCTCAGCAACACGTCGCCGGATTGAGTGTCGGCGCCATCCAATGATACGGGAGAGTACTGGATCGGGAGAGTACTGGATGGGGATACGAACATATTTGTCGCGATTATGGAGGAGTATTTGACTGGGCTAAAAGAAAAGAGTTGACAAATCATAAGATACATTAAATGATGCAGTAGGGAATGCAAATTATCGATGGAAGTGTACAGACGAAATGCAAGCAGTATCTTCATTACCACATAAGTAATCGAACTAATTCTCTGCCGAGAAGTGCTGAGCGCCTCATCTTTTACCTATGCAAAGATTGCTTAATCGCTATCATCTAATAAATTTCAAAGGCGTCAGTTTCTCTAAAAGTCCGTATTTTATTGCGCACAGTAGACTCTAATCTACTACTAGATCGATGACCACATTCGGTACGAATGATATTTGAAAGGCCCTGTATAAATAAATGAACGGTGAAATCTTCATCATAGTCATGATCTTTAGCCATGTGTGTAGATATGAACCTAAGTCAAGGGTGACAAGAGTGATAACAATAAAACCAAATGAGAAGCTACTAAAGATATATCATGTCGGCTGCCAATAAGTGAGATTGCCCGCTTGGTCGCGACAATTAAGAACGCAAGATCATATATTTCAAGCCAAGAATTGACGAATAGAAATACTGGCGATGAGGTAAATTTACACAATATGTTAGTGTGATGTCTCTCGAATCTCATGTTCATCTCCTGAAAGAAGAGAATAATTCTGAATTTCCGATAACCTCCTCTGGAGTTCCAAGATGTGCAATTGAGACCTTCTCCGAGATCAATATCTTATCAGACTGGATAGCAGCCTCAAGATGATACAGATCCGAGATCGTCGTTTTCCCGTGCTGTCTTCTAGCAACAATATTCATTATTCTTCGCTCGTTGAGACATCGATGCTAATCAATATCTTGGTTGTCATTCGACTTCAAGAGACGGAGTGGTTTCATCGAGAAGTACGACACCACCTTTTTTGGAACTTCCAGCATCAAGAATTATTGTTCGGGCTAAAACAAACAGTTGAATCTCGCCAACGAGCAGGTTTGTATCACTGAAATTGGCAGATAGAGATGCCACTGCATTGATCTTGTCTAATGAACCACAATCACGCAGGGCGTCATTGATGGTCTCATCAGATAGACTTCCAGCACGACCTAATGCATCGGGAACGGCTCATGTGTGAACTCATCTTTTGAGATAACATAGAGTCTGGATCGTAAGACCTATGCCTCCAACGTTCATGCTTCCAGTCTTAAGTTCGATTTCCCCAAGGATTGCTTGTAACAAGAGAGACTTGCCACAGCCGACAGGGCCTGTAACTACAAGGGCTTGGACTGTACTAACTTCAAGATTAATATCACGCAGATTAGTTTCAGCGCTCCGGCCAAAGCTCGGGTGATGTGTGCATAGGATTGAGCAATCTCCTGACTTTAGTACATATCCTCCCTTCTCCTGGTTCAACATATCTTTTCGACCTGCACACTCAGCCTCAGAATCATCCTATCTGTGTGTGGCCTCAACAACTTGACCTTTTTCGTATTCGGTGTCTGCTTGCTTCTCAAATAGCTCTTCCACGCCAGAGGAGCATCCAAAACCGGCCCCAAAATACAGAGAAATTTGTAACTTACGGAGAAGCGGTGATGCAAGTAGGTTGATGAGGTGAGGGAGCCCAATAATCTCGAGGCATTCAAATCTCCTATTGTAGCTTGAGCTCCATCCTCAAGTCCACACCTCACAACCGGCTATGCATTTCTCAAAAACTACCGTCCTCGTCACTGCCTTTCTTGCCAGCAATTACATAGCAGCTCCAACTCCTAACGCATGTCGCATAAGCATTGATTTGAGCATTTATCATTCATCTAATGTCATCTCATGTAGTCTCCCGGCAGTGGAAGCATCGCCCGAGCAGAAGCTGAGCCCATCGATGATTAGATTATTCCCATCAAGGAAAAGGCCAAGCGTGAGGATGTTGACTCCATCAAGGAATGCATCATCCCATCTAAATCCCATGATGTGGCGGAAGCCTCTTGACTAGGATGGATAGAAAATGCGTAGGAGTCATGTTTCTTGGAAATTTCGCAACGGCTCATGGATGATTCAATGAGCTTTAAGAGAGATGGTACTGGATCATTCGTTTATAGTAGATATCGGCCTGAAGGCAATGATGGCTCTTCCTCAATTTTGACGTGTTATTGTGTAATGAATGATCTTGCATTTTGTGTCGTTCAAAGTGATCCGATTTAAACGCGGAATCTCAGGCATCTGGCAAGCAAGTATCTTTCGCCTAAATAAACACCCATCGAAACTCTCAGCATATAAAAATTCAATGTTTATAACCCTGTTCCCAAATCAATGAGTCGTAGTTGATCAAATTTGCAAACCTCAAACCCACAGATATCATGCAACTGACAGCTTCTTATTAAATGATACCAAATGGTACTATGGTAGAGATGTCCAATTTCTCATTGTCGGCTTGGATCATGCTCCAACGGGATATCTTTGTATGCAAGTTAATTGCGCAATCTCCATTGTTGTAATGTAAGACCGTATTAGCATAACGTTCGTCTACGGAGGGTGTGCCGCCCGGAGGATGCATTTACTGTTAAGGCTCTTGGTAGCATTGCATTTGTTGAACCACTTTCTGATATTTCAAATCGCAATTTGTACCTCCAACCGAGGCGAAAGATGCTGAAAGGTTCAATAATGCATGGATACGAAGAAGAATAACCTTGAAATTTCGGTCATTTCAATATATCCGCTGCAGTTGATTCAATGCGACGTTCCCTAGGTGTTATTACCGAGCGAAGTGTTAAGAATGTACTGTTTTGACCACTTCCTCAAGAAGCCATCATAACGAGACAACCATAACATCAATCAAACTTTGACATTGCTTCCCAACTGTCATTGTCTCCAGGGTATCTGCCCGTAGGCTTTCGCTCGAAGAGAATTGAAGCAGCCTTCGCCGCTGTTTCTTACGTGATTACCCGAATAAGTGTGCTCTGGATTTGAGCAAAATGCCTCTTATGACCATGAAAATGTGTCCACGAACCTTGCTTGCATGACTGACGCATCGAAACACTCTTCCACGTATTTACTGCAGCCAAGAGGTTCTTAAAAAAAACTTTCTTGTTCACGACTAGTTGATGACATGCTGTTCGTAGTTTGAACATGTCCAAGTCGCTCTTCTCTTTCTTTATGACTTTGAAGAATAATCATAGGATTATTTATGAACTCTGTTTAATGCTTCCACGAAAGGCACAGTCTCATTTCAAAGAATATGTAAACATTTCAGAGTAGCTTAAGAATCTAAGTACGTCAGTATTCGGATCCCATGTACCAAATGGAGTCGATGTTCGAGTGGATCTGATAGTCAGGGTCAGGAACTCAAGAATCAGGAATATCGTACGGCTCCATATGGCATCTTAACCTTTTATGGTTCGTGCGTGTGGGTTAGACATCTGTTGTACTTACCGCCGGAAACAACAACTAAAGAAACTAGCGCACGAGAGCGGGGTGTACGGGTCACGTGAAATAAATGGGCTTGGCATCTGTGCTTCATCGCCTCTCCCACACTCGACTCCACTCTTCGCATTTTTAATCATTTCTTTCCAGAGTGAGCGTTTCTGATGCCGAATCGTCCTCCAGAGACGATAAAAAGAGTGGTCTGAGCTATACCTCAAGCTTACCAGTACTCTGGGATGTCAGCGGTTGGCACAATCCTGCATCTGCGCTCGCGTTCATGAACTTTGAAGTTATATTGTCGACAGTTTTCTTTTCGTCTAAAGAGCTAATTATCTAGACTCTCAAACACATCAATGAAGCCCCATTTTGTCGACGTAGACAGTACTCCTCATTCGATGACGGAAGACAAATCGGTAAACGATATCGGTACTAAATGAGGTATGGAGTCTGGACAGTGGACAGGACAACACTGACTAGATAGTGGACCTCGGATGGAGAAGAATATTAGCTTGAAGTAATCTTGGTGACGTCAAGTTTTCTCTCATTTATTCACTGTGGCAGGACCAATAATGAGCTCCAAAATGTGCATATTTTATCCTCGAACTAACAAAAGTACCTGCATTCAATGAATTATTCCGCCAACTGCGCGTTCAGTTCCAGATGCTTCAGCAAACATACTTTTTCCACATGCACGACCGGACGGTCAACTCAATTCGGCAGTTTTGGCCGGACTGCGGACCCGGGCTTCGATGCATGGTTCAGTCTAACTGCGGCTGGTAAATCCTCCGGTTTACCCCGCAGATCTAGTCAATTACCAAGATCAACCTCTGTATTGCCGATTGGAGCGCATGGAATACCATTATATTTGGACCTTTTCGTTACCGGTATTGGATATGAATTATCTGCAGCTGTAAGATCCACTCTTTTAGTCAGGACTCAGGAGATCTAACTGCTAACATTTAAAATAAGGTGGCGTGGGTTACTGGAGTGGAGAAAAGCCTCTCCAATCATTATGCGCGGAGTATAAAAGCTTTTTCCAATACTACCTACCATTATGCGGGGTGCATTCGGGGCGGTCCGGCTCAGCATCGAAATGGTGCTGTTGCTTTTTAACATTTGTACAAACAGGCCCTCGTGACACACATAAGACTGCTTCCAGGGAGCATCAGAGGTGGAATAAAGCACTCCATCTAACGCTTTGCCTCGGGTATTTCCATGGGTGACGATTTTGTGCATGTACTATGCGTGCCAATTGGGAGCACGCAAGCTAAGTGTTGCAAACTAAATGAAGCTCATAAAAGGCACGCCGGTCCCCAAGCCTACGATGTGCTGTTCTGTGTCGGTAGCTATCAAAGCTTCTTGTTGCAAGTGTGCCCATCTCAACGCCCCTCGGAAGAAAAGTGATCAACATGTTCTCACGACCAAGACACCAACGCGCTCGCGCTTTCGCTCTCGGCCTCATTGGCACTGGCTCCCTTGTTGCCGCTGGGCCATGCGACATCTACTCGTCTGGCGGAACACTTGTGGTAAAGTTTGACCGGTTCATTGATTTCACCTTCTATAATCCTTAAATCTGTTCTTTCATTTTAGAACCTAGTTTTGTATTTATCTTATGCGTTCCCTCCCTTTTCCAAATAAATCCGATTCTTTATTTTCTATGTAAAACTTCTTTGGGATACGCAATTGCTGACTCTTCATCTTACAGTTGCTGCACACAGCACAACTCGCGCTTTGTACAGTGCCTACAGCGGCTCACTTTACCAAGTAGGTGATGGATTTTTACATTTAATACTCGTTAGTAGGCAGTCACTAACTCTCATGCGTAATAGGTGAAACGCGGCTCTGACAACACCACGACAAACATTTCGCCGGTATCCGCAGGTGGAGTCGCTAATGCTGCTGCTCAAGACACTTTCTGTGCTAGCACGACCTGTCTAATCACAGTCATTTACGATCAATCCGGCCGCGGCAACCATCTCACTCAAGCTCCTCCCGGTGGTTTTAGTGGCCCGGAATCTAATGGTTACGACAACTTTGCCAGCGCAACAGGTGCACCAGTTACGCTGAACGGTCAAAAGGCATATGGTGTCTTCATTTCACCCGGTACTGGCTACCGCAACAATGCTCCTAGTGGAATAGCCACAGGTGACGCAGCTGAAGGCATGTACGCGGTTCTCGATGGAACTCATTACAATGGCGCCTGCTGTTTTGATTACGGTAATGCCGAAACTAGTACTCGTGATACTGGTAATGGTCACATGGAGGCCATCTACTTTGGTGACAGTACTAGTTGGGGAAGCGGAGCCGGCAGTGGTCCTTGGCTGATGGCTGATCTTGAGAATGGACTATTCTCTGGTGTGAGTCCTAGTACCAACACAGGGGATCCATCTATCTCCTACCGATTCTTAACTGCAATCGTCAAGGGAAAAGCAAACCAATGGGCACTTCGCGGCGCTAACTCTGCATCTGGCTCTCTGTCGACATATTACAGTGGAGTGCGCCCAGATGCTAGTGGCTATAATCCAATGAGCAAAGAAGGTGCTATCATTCTCGGAATTGGTGGAGACAATAGTGTTGGTGGTCAAGGAACATTCTACGAGGGCGTGATGACCTCCGGATATCCCACTGATGCTACCGAGAACTCGGTGCAAGCTAACATCGCCGCTGCCAAATACGCTACCACATCATTGACCAGCGGACCTGGTCTCACCGTCGGTTCCTCGATCTCTCTTCGGGCTACCACACCTGGGTACACAACACGCTACATCGCGCACACTGGCTCTACTGTCAATACCCAGGTCGTCACAACATCCAGCGCCACCGCCCTCAAACAGCAATCTAGCTGGTATGTTCGCACTGGTCTTGGAAACAGCGCCTGTTTCTCATTCGAGTCAAACGATACCCCCGGTAGCTACATTAGACACTACAACTTCGGACTTCTCCTCAACGCCAATGACGGCTCCAAGCAATTTTCTGAAGATGCTACGTTCTGCCCACAGGCTGGTCTCAATGGCCAAGGTAACTCGATCCGGGCTTGGAGCTATCCTACCCGCTATTTCCGTCACTACGATAATGTGCTTTACGCCGCGAGTAACGGTGGAGTCCATTCGTTTGACGCTGCCACTTCATTCAATAATGACGTAAGCTTTGTCATCAGTAATGGTTTCGCTTCTTGAGTTTGTCAGTATTGAGCGTCTCTTCGCTTACAACCTGTATGAGGTGGTAATTCTTTACTTGTTATCGCCATTGGTGCGTTGAAAAAAGATGATAGTTCTCAATGTGCAAATCCCTTGTAGCACATCTGTATATATATAGGGGTTTTTTAGTAGGATATATAATAACAAAAAAAAATCAAAATTTGCAATCAGACTTCTAGTATCCCATATAGGCATAGTAATAACTTGAAAAAACAAATGTCATTGAGTAATCATATCCCAAATGCAATGATGGGTAAAGTTATGATGTTTTAATACTGCAAATTCACAGATGTATAAAAGTATCAGGTAAGGTTGCTTTAATGAAGATTTGGTAGTAATAATTCATCAAATGAGAAGTCATATGAGATTAGGTACATGTAATGACCTCAGCATGATGTAGGTAAATGGAAATGAAAGTAAGATCTTATGTTTATTTTCTTCCTAATAGGGTATCAACAAAAGGACCCATGACCATATCCCAATAGAAATCCTAATGTAAGTATCTCATTACAAAACTCCAAACCAGCTGAAGCAAACTTTTACAAGTACAAATACAGGAAGGAGTATACAAGCTAATACGTCTCAAAATCGCAGACGAGAATCTACTCACTCCTTCATAATGGGGCTTTCACTCGCGTCCCTCTCATAACTAAACGTGCCCATTTCTCCTCTCTCCTCTCTTAACGCTGTCGTCCTTTTTTTCCCCTTCCACGTCACCAATATTATCTCCAGTAGCGCAATAACGGCATATACACCTGCCATAACAGCTATATCGAGGATCTGGTCGCTAACAGGATATTTACTCCCCTTACTCCCATTGATTCCAAATTGCTGCTCTAATGCAATGACTTGCACAACACTCACCGCAATGCCTCCTATCCAAACTATCATGTTTATTCCCTGCCACCATTTTATACGTCCTTGCATTCCTTCACTCCAAAATAAGAAGGCTGAGAGAAGAAGTCCGACGTATGCGAATGGGATTAAACCAATGCCGTAGTGAAGCATTGATAATCGTACAATTTCCACAGTGAGCATGATAATGTTGGCAACGATGAGGAAGTAGTAGATACTAAGGAATATGAGGTAAGGCCATGAGGAGCGGCTATTGGAGCGTAGATGTGCGGTGGATGGGTTGTAGTTAATTTTGCGGTTGTGGAGTCCTAGAGCAAAGAGGATGGGTATGAAGACGAGGGCGAGCCAGGTTGGGAGAGGAATGAGGACGACGTCTGTAAAACATGTTGTGGGGAGGGAAGAGGAATTTAGTTGGGAGTTTGAGCCCTGGATGATGTCAGTGAGGGTGAAGCTGAAGGGACATGTATGGGAACATACAAAGGCTTCTGCCCTGTTTGTGCAGAGCATTTCGAAAATTTTCTTGCTTGTGACGTTGATAGATAATGCGCAATGGATTTTCTACTCTGATACAATCTTGAGGCCGTTGTTTCGTTTCGAGGTCTTGCAGCACTCGTCTGAAGTCTTAAGGTACTTGTGTATCTTTGTATTGAACAGCTCAATTGTTCATCTGATGTCCAAAACGATCAATTCATTCCTAGCCAAGGATCCCTTCCTGTGTGAAATGTTGATCGTCGTGTTCGTCTCAAATCCTACCCGTCGTGTTTCACAATTCCTTGTGCGTGCTACGAACAATCTTCTCTTGGAGACAAAAGGAACCTTGTGATCATATCATGCAGACAACGTAGGCATAGGAAAGGAAAACCAGAAAAGAGGAAGTAAAAATGAACATATAATAACCAACAGAAACGAACACAAAATATCAAGAAAAGTCGACGACCTACGATTTCCACTAGAGATGTTCGGGATGTTTCTCTTCCGGAAGATCAGCAATTAGTGAGCCTTAGTGAATGTTAGTAACTCGGAATTTAGGATATTAATAAGCTCAGAATAGCATTCGAGGGACGTGGGATGTGTGGGTCCGGGGACAAAACTTCTATCAAATCTATCATTCTATCATTCTATCGATTGATTTGTGTTCCAGTTGTTGAGAGCTCAACTGACTCTCTGCAACATTCTTGTGCGAAGGAATGAAACTGTGCCGGCATGACTGCCTGTGCGAGAAAAAGCGACAGGAGCGACTCCGAGCGAGGGATGAAATGTCATGTTTTCGGTATCAGAGACATCCGTGAAGATACCCGTCAAGGTAGCTATCTTGTTGATTACTATGTATCTGTCTGTATGGACCCCTTTGGTGACGTTGGAAGACATTCCAGGGAGGAGCGACGAGGGGCATGATCGGCAGGATCATTCGTTACAAGTTACGACCAATTTAAAGTAAAGCGGCGGTAGATTCCTTAGATTCTCGCCCATATCAAGTTGCTATCTTAAAGCGGCACGCATCACCCCGTGTTTTACCCGTATCGCCAAGGCAAGAACAAATGAGACGAAATTTTTGGAGGTCCAAGTCCTGCATTTTGAAGGCTTCTTGATGTACAGTAGCCTGTATATCATACTGACATACCATCACGATGCCAAAATTTACCCGCCTCCTCCGTCTAGTGACCTGCTTTAACCTTCTTTCCCTTCCGCTTTCATCGTCCGAGTTCACAATTTTCTCTCTTCTGATCCCTCCATGTACTGCAGAAGAGGTATATGCATCTAGCTGAGTCAATGATAAGTTTCAATGGCTCTTGCAAGCTTACCATTTTTATCAGAGGCCTCCAGTCTACCTTTTTTGCAGATTCTTTTCAGCTCTCGGTGAGCTCCATTGCTGCTGTCAATGGAAGTTCATCTACAAATTTTACCATGTCACAATCCTCCGAGAGAAGCAAGCGTTTACTCTCGAAAGGCCTTTCGATACATCTCCAGCGAAACAGTTGGTAGCGTCACTGATTTGTAGAGACCGCTTCCTTGCCTTACTCAAGATGAAATCTCTGTTTTGTCATTGTGGCGCTAACAACCCTAGTGCAGAAAATGGAAAGACAATAGCTCAGCATGAGATCTGGCAGTTTTCACACTGCTGATTTTAGGCGCATCCAAGGCGCATTTGATCTTCCAATTGACCAATCATCATGGCAAGACGGGCAAGCTTCAAAGTTGAGTTCTTTTGACTGTTGAATCTCGCCATCGTCATGCTGATTTCCAATGCGCTTCTTATGGATATCCGAACTTGAGTATATTATGCGCACTTCTCATGAGGTGGATTCTAAGGCGTTAGAAAGCAGTACTATGCCTTTTTAGTATGAGAAAGGCTTTCTTGGATCATTGATTTCCATAATGACCAAGGAATTATGTTCACTAACGATCATAATCGGATTTTGTATATAGTGTTGATCGATACATGAAGCAGTCTTTCCCTAAGTAAAGAACAGAATCAATTTCGCAAGTTTGCTGGATGTATGTCGTCGAGATTTTGTGGTGCGGATAACAAATATACCCATGATAGTGCATATAAAATCTCTGATTATGAATTTTGATGTCTCAACCAAGGCGTTGAAAACTTCTGTTTGTGGGGCTCTGTGAATGTATGTATAGAAGCCAAAATAGAACCGGGTTTATGCTTCTTCGACTCTGTAAAGTCAGAAATTGTGTTGAAAGCTATGCACAATCACGCCATTGAGTCGCTAGATTAGCAGAAGATTTATTCTTGGAATCATTTAGTATGACTATTATACCTACCTCGATTGTTAAGTCTACATACTGTTGAATCAGTAGCAGGATTAAATTAATCAGGATGAGGCCAAGTTGGTTGACTAGATGAGCTATACCAGTGCCCTGCCAAAACGAGACTGTTGAGCATCGGACTAGGTAGGTATGATTAGGCATATTTCCACAAATTAAATATCGGAAACCTCATTAGGCAGTTAGAATCGGATGAAAATTGACTCTTTTAATAACGGAGTACATGGAAATATTCGCTTATTTGTTGGAGTGAAATACTTCCAACCCTTAACTGGTAGCCAGCGTACCATCCCCACCAGGCTTTGTATAATAATATATAGTGCATTAAGTTATTGCCAGCGCCACGCAAAGATGAATATTTGAATTTATTGATTTTTATTCACTGCAACAATTAAATAAATTATCCATTCACCTCTAAAGTTCTACCATCTAACTTCCCCAATCCATAATTCTCCACAACCTTGCAGATATATGGATCCTAGCTATTTCATCCGTCTGCTATCTTGAATAGCTCAAAAGCTCTTAATCCTGTCTTTCCCTTCACCTCCCTGGGTCTAGTAATAAATACCCAGACCAAAGTCCCCATCACTGTCAGCAAGGAATTCCGGATGCCCTTCTTCCAACTCTAGACTCTCGCTCAACGGCATGAATATTGGGGACAAAGGAGGAGTAGCAGGGGCAGAAGCAGATCTATTATCGATGCTTTCGAAACTTGCTCCAGCTTTCAATTCGTCTTCCATCTTTATTATCAAGTCTTCTTCCACACCACAATTCACTTTTCCACCAGAATCGCGACCACACACTCGGAAATTGGCGCTAGTGAACGGATACTGACTAAGTCTAGGAGTCACATCTTCCTCCTCATCTTCCTCCAATCTTAATTGTCTCAAAACCTCTCCCCTCTCTCCTCTCCTCTCCGCACCGCCCTCTCCTTCCTCTCTCTCCTTTCTCTCTACCACTCTTGCAGCCACTGCTTTCGTAACGCAAGAAGAACAGCGCTGTCTCAATCTCAACCTCTGAACTGATATCTTTTTACCATTCCCACCATCTTCATCACTACATCTATCATTATCCCGTGGTAAATTTTCGGTATCGCGGAATAATTCACAACGTACCAATTGCGGCGGTTCATTTGTTCCTGTTTTACACTGCGGGTAGCAGCTGTATGTGATGTGGTAAAGTTGGCATATCTTGGTGGCAGGTGACTGGGAGTGTGGAGGGGAATTTTTAGGTATGGATGTGTTTTTTCCCAGGAAGTAGTTAATGAGACGATTCATGTGTGAGAATCGGAAGCTCTGAATGTGGATTTTTGGAGATTGTTGCTGCTAGCTGTTAAGTTGATAGCGCAGCCAACGGGGAGGATGGACTATCTGATAGTTTAAATACTGATTTGCTACCAATGTAGTACGAACTGCAAATTCCCTGGATAATTGTTGTAGGTATTGCAATAGCATGCAGTGTGTGATTTTGTAAGAAGAAGAAGCATTAACGCCGGGAGTTTTAAACATAGTATAGGTACATGTTATAGTCAATACAGTCCAAACACCGAATACGTTCATTATAATGCATTAGACTTACATCTCTAGATTTTACTGTGCCTCCTCCGCCGTACGCAACTAAAAAATTTAGCGCATGTAATTTGGACGTATTAAACATTTGCCATGCTTTCTGTTTTATCAATATACGGTTTTTAGGGTATATACGGTAGGTGAGATTTAGTTTTAAATATTCAATATAGTGAATTTCGTAGAGCATAAATCTTAGATTGAACACCTTAGTCGTAATACTTATGAAAATCTTTCCAATAAATAGATAAGAAATCACTTTTGCAGTAATACCAATCCTGCACAATCCAGCTTATACATCGAGATAGATTGTGGAGAGACAAGTTGGCCTCTCTGCGGGAGTGTAATTCGTTTTTTTATTGATATCTCGCTACTTCGAGGATGCGCTAAGTGACCTCTTCTTAAGCAGGCTAGTATGGGAAATACTAACTTCCAACAGGTTGCTACCTAGCTAGTCATCTTCAAATATCTTCTACCTCCATATATTCATCCTCATCCTTATCTTCACCTTGTGATCAAAGCAAAAAACCAACTAATATCTCCGATCTGTATCGATATATATATAGAATATCTATTCCTATACATTTCTCCTCTCCTATCTGAAAATAAATAGTCAGAATGATTTGTTTGTGGGAAAGTAGGCAGCTAGAGGAAGGATTCTTTTTCGAACTGGTACTAGGGGCACGGAGTTTGAGTCTAGCCTTAGGGCTTTGTGAGGAGCTAGATCTTGCTTTGGTTTGCTTTCTGAGCACACTGGAATCATACGGTTTAATGATGCGGTTGAAAAAGCTCTCCGATAATATTGGAGTTTTAGTGGCTTTTCTTCTTCCTTTTTCTATATATAGGATAATTATACCTTGATGGCACTTGAAGAATAGGTTTGAGGTAAGATCTTAATTCTTTTGAACTTTTTTTTAAGAGTAGGAAGATTATTTTACTATTTTCTATTATTTTCAGTCTGCTATTTGAGGAAGGTAAGAAAGAGGTTAGGAATTCATCCTCAAGGTCCAAAGGCAATACTGTACCTCCAAATTTCGATAGATAAGATGAGGAATTTCATTCTCGTCGATGGTTAAGATTACCATCTTCCATAGATCTCTTATGCAAGGAATTTCTACCTCAAGTGCTCCATAATACAAATGGAGGTCAAGGGAATTAAGGAACGGGAATAGATCTCTTCGATCTCTTTGATAGCTCTTCTAGGTATATATATATGATCAACAAATCAACTCGGGAAATAGGAGAGCTTTTCATGTTTAATCACATAGCAGACATTCACGTTGATGTTACGCAGATAAAAATGTTAAAATATAACGAATAACCAATAATTATCATACTCGTAAGTACGATTTCAAAGCATCAAGTTATATATATAACTAACCATGCATCCCATAACCATAATCATAACCATAACCATCCTTTCCATTCTCCCAACCCAACTCCACCAAACCATAAAACCAGCCAGCCAGCCAGCCATAACACTAACCCCTACCTCCTAACCTTAAACCCCAAACCCGGCACGCTACTCCTCAAAGCCAAACTACTCAAAACCACACTAATACTACTCAACGCCATAGCCAAACTCGCCCAGACCGGATCCAACCTGACATGCATACCTCTACTAACAATTGGATAAAAGACTCCCGCAGCGACAGGAAGTGCAATAATATTATATATCAAAGCCCAAGCGAAATTGAATTTAATTCTTCGAAACACCACTTTACTCAAATCCAACAACGTGATTAAAGAATTGAGATTACTAGAAACGAGGACGAATTCTGCGGATGAGATGGCGATGTCAGAACCGGATCCAATGGCTATTCCGACATCTGCTACTGTTAGAGCGGGAGAATCGTTGATGCCGTCTCCGACCATGGCGACCAGTGCTCTCTTTGTAGAAGAGTCGTGTCTTTTAGAACGATGGGAATGTAGCGATTTCTGGAGATAGGAAATCTGTTTTGCTTTTTCTGAGGGGAGGACACCTGCAATGATGTTGCTGGGGGGAATACCGACTTGTTGACCTATGGCAATGGCGGTGGTGGGGTTATCACCAGAAAGCATCCAGACGTCTGTACCACGGGCTTTGAGCGCGGAGAGAATGGAAATTGCCTCGGGACGAATGGGATCGGAGATGGCGAAGATGGCTACGAGTTCATATAGATCTCCAGATAAGGACCAAGCAACTAGAGCAATGGATTTGCCTTGTTTCTTCCAATTATCGATGCTGGATTGTTGACTAGGGGTTATCCCGACACTGTAGTGTTCCATAAGCGGCTCGTTGCCTATTATGAGGATTTGTTTGTCGAATGTAGCTTTCATACCATAACCAGGGATCTCTTCGATATTTGTAGGAGTGGATTTCCGATTGCTCGTACAGAATGAGACTATGGCCTTAGCTGCCGTGTGGCTACTATTCTCCTCGGCCGATTTCACCATACTGAGGAGATTCTGTTCTTTATCATTCAATGGATTAATGTGGCCTTCTGGGATATTCTGATTGTTCGAGGCATTAACATTGCTTTCATCGTCTGGAATAAATACGTAATCGGTAACAGTCGGTTCACCACCTAGGGTTAATGTGCCAGTTTTATCGAAGACAACACAGTCTAGCATACTCGCCTTCTCAAATGCCTCACCACCACCTTTCACTAAAATGCCATGGTGCGCTGCAAGACCACCACCAACAAATAGTGCAGTAGGAGCAGCTAATGCTAGACCACATGGACACGCCACAACAAAGACAGCAATGGCAAATTGAAGAGACCAAACAGCCCACCCGCTGGAACCACGGTAATCATCTGGTAAGGCTCCTGAAAGTCCTAGGGAAAGCCAGACAATGAAAGTAATGATGGCGATGAGAGTAATGAGAGGTACAAAGTATCCAGTCAAAGTATCTGCAATTCGTTCCATGGGTGCTCTTTTGGTTTGACCTTCACGAACCGCTTTGACAATTTGATCAAGCATTGAAGATCCGGCGACTCCAGTAATTTTGACAGTCACTGGTGATTCCTTGTTGACTGTTCCAGAGAACACTTCATCGCCTACAACTTTTTTCACCAACTTTGCTTCTCCTGTCAAACTTGATTCATCGAATTTGGTCTCTCCCTTGATAATTCTACCGTCACAAGCTGGAGAACCACCATGTAAGACCTTAATGGTATCACCAAACTCAAGTAAATCAACATTAACGCTTCTGATAGACGTGTGGCCATCTGAGGCTGTTGAAGTTTCGTCAGAGTATGGGACATTTAGATCTCTGACAAAGTCCCCGTGATCGTTTGATGAAGCCGGGACAATCAAAAGCGCTTCTGTGGGTCGTAGCTTTCCTAACATGGTAACTGCATCGTCAGTTCTCGATTTGCTATAAGCTTCGATAAGACGTCCAACGAGTAGAAACAATGTCAAAAAGACAACTGAGTCGAAATAAAAGGAATTATCATCCGCCATAGCATTTGGATGAGCTCCTGCCGCAATCAATTGAGCCACGGATGACACATAGGCAATTGTAGTACCCAATGACATGAGCATATTCATGCTTCCAAAACGATAAAATCTTTGAAGAATTGGTGTCGTGCTGCCAGGTCTCCATAATGCTCGAACTTCCTTCAGAGCTCGTCTATGGAAGACATCGGCACAAAGAAAGTATACTGGCGTAGCCATAACAAGAAGAGACCAGTGCGCACGATCGACGCCGGCTGGGAGAGGTTGCATAAGATATTTTCTGGTAGGATTAGTTGATGGCACCACACTCATGAAAATAATACCGATAATCAGAGTAGGAATGGCAATGATAAAGGTGACGATAACTCGAAGCAATATTCGTCGTTGCTCTCTTTTATGAATTATACGAGATCGTTCCTCGATAGTAGGTGGATGATATATTGTTGGTATGAATACTTCTTCGATGCTGGAGAGTTTGGCGAGAATCTGTCTAATCGTGAAAGTAGGTGCTGATGGGATGTAACTTATTTTCAGTACCGGATTCTGCAAACTCAAAGCTCTCTCGATAGTAATGCGATCATCGAAACCTTTCAGGGTATCATTGATTCGTGAAGGACAGTGGTTACAATACATGCCATCTACCTTGATCTCCACCGTTCTCACCACCTTTTGCTTCTGAGGCTCCGGCTTCAAATTGACCACACTATCCAAAGCAGCGTCGTAGCCAAGATCCTCGATCTCTCCAACTATTTGAGACGCGTATTTCTCATCGTCGAAGTCAACTGTAGCACTATTCGATATGAGATTGACCACCACATCCTTGATCCAAGATTTCTTCTTCAATCCTACCACAATATTATTGACGCAAGCGGCACATGTCATTCCACCAATGGCCAATGATGCTCGAAAGGTTTGGGATGAGATAGAATCAATAGAATCAATGGCGACCAAATTTAACTTCCCGTTATCTGACATTCTTTTGCTGGAAGTCTCAGTGATACCATCCACACCGCTTGCTTGGGACGGCCGTTCCAAGGGCGGATGTATATTCTGTTGTCTCAACTTCTTCGAAATATTGTGTCCAGCCCCTCCACTGGTGGCTTCTTGACGACATATTTCGCAATTCTCAAGGTGACGATCAGAGTTTGAATCAAAGTGAGACGATGGAAGCTGGCTAGGAGGTCTTCTGGTAGCTGACCACTTTTGAAGTACTTGATCTAGGTAACCTGTATCGGTGTCATGTTGTATGTGTGATCTTGCAACGCTACCGTCCTCCTCTGATGTAACATCGCACACGTCAAATCCAGCGGATTGCAACGCCTTTCGAATAGCTTTAGTTGATAAATCTTTTTGGTGTCGAACAGTCACCCATGATGACATGAGAGATGGTATAACTTCTTTCGGCCGAGGACATAATGCGTAAAGGGATTTTTGAATATTTGATACACAAGAGGGACAATGAAGGTTTGATAATAAATAAGATGTTGTGATCAATGTTGGGTTATGAGTTGAAGGGATATCCATTTTCTCGAATTCTCCAGAATTGATGCTTTCTGGAATATTGTTGTTGGTTGTTGTTGGACCGGCCATTTCTTTTGTTAAATCTATAATAACTTTAGAGGAAAGAGACTTCTACTAAAAGTCAAGTTTGGAAAAAAAGGTAAACTCTAATCAAGGTTAGAGAAGGAAATAGAGATATATCAAACCGTATTGCTATCCAAGAGGTGGCAAGCCATTGCAATTGATCTATACCGCACAAAAAACGCAAACCGCAAAAAACACTCAAGACCGCACAAACCGCGCAAAGGGATAATAAGGAATGCCCTTTCTCATTGGTCCTTGAAATCATGATTAGAGATCTTCAAAGGACTTATTAATAAGTTGAAAGTTTGAGCATGGAGGTAATGCTACGCAAGCCATAAGGTAGCAACACCATCTATCAATAATCAGTGAATGTCGAGTCAATCTATAACATAAAATTTCTGTTAATGTCGTGAAAATCAGTTGACAAGTAAATCTGGTGGATGACTAACAAACACAAGTGCTAGGTCATTTATACAGTTCTATCTCTTAAATGTATCTTTTAGAGATTTGTATCGCACTGGGACTTTCTCTACCCGATACATATATGGATGATGTAGGGTGGTCGATGGAGTCACATTTCAATGGCTGATCATGAATAAGTCAGATAGATATACAAACAAGATGTATGTGTGTGTGTGTATAGATAGACATACACCAACCAATAAATTATGTAATCACGCGGGGATATTGCCACCACAATCAATCAATAACAATAATAGATAAGCAAGCCACCCAAAGCCACCCACCGACCGATAAGCAACCAATCCCACCCACACAAAAAGTGCAAGGGCGAAGAAGACTCCTTCTCCTTCCTTCCTTCGTTCCTTCCCCTTCAAGAAGGGAATAACAAACAAAACTTCAAAAAAAAACATTTCAAAGGGCCTAATCCGGGATCGAACCGGAGACCTCTTACAAATTAGATTTCACCAACCCAAAGCAAGAATTCTACCACTGAACTATCAGGCCGTGAGACATTCAGGCTATTCTAACCTGATTTGATGCAGAGATCCTGGTTATGTTAATATAAAACTCAGAGATTTGTTGTGGAATTTTGAAAAGTCACGTGACTTTTGATGATTTGCTTGAGACTTGGGAGATTTAGTGTCTATGTTGATGTTAGTTTTGGAGTGATGGGGGTGTAGTTCAGTTGTGGAGTTTCTCTTCTAGGTTGTCAAAAATCAGAAAGGATGGTCACGATTCCTGGAAAATGATGATGTTGAGTGTGGGCGTCCGAATGAGCATGATATATCTATCATCAGTCGCAATGAATCACCACAAAAATCTAATTACCAGGAAGTTTCCCAGCTGTATATATTCCTGTAGTAATACTTCGGGAAATATGTAGTATTATAAAATGTCAAGCTAGGAATAACCTAATACACATCTTCCTTCATTACCCCCTAAACATAAAGAGTAGACCTCTCCGCCAGCTAATCATAAGAGAAATGTATGATCATGAGCTCAGAAGTGTGGACATGCAAGCACTTCATAAGTATAGGAATAGAATATATGATATTGAGGCAACTTGAAATCAGTATTCTAGATCACGACGAGTCTTTGAATGCACATGGAACATTGAAGGTCTGCGGATGGAGGAAATACCCAAAGCCAATGCCAGTAGATGTGTACTTAATGTCTATTATGCGTAAACCTGCGTCGTACTGCTACGAGCAAGACAGATCGCTATAGTATATAGCCCTTAGCTAAATTTCCAAAGCACATTAGGTACCATTTCCATGTTAATATCAAAAGATATCAGAAAACCGCTGAGTCACTGACAATTTCTCAACTTTTCATTCCTTCACTGTTGGTATAATGAGCATGGAATATCTCTAACTTTAAATGTCCCATATATTAGATAAAGTGAACATTATTCACATCGAGGATGATATCTCATAAAGGATGAAGGATTAACAAATGATCCCGCAGCAGGTGTCCAGACAAAAATGCGCCAAAATGAAGCTGACGCGAAAAAGCTGGGCTGCACCAATAATAGTCCCCAAAATTGTGATAGATTTAGTGTGCTTACATAGCATCAAACTGGGGGTAATTGAAACGAAGAATTGCGAAAGATTCCGAATTCGTTGTATTTTGGACAACCCCATGATGATGCAGAGGTATAATTATAGCTCTAAGGCCTAGGATGAAACTAAAAGTGAGTGAAATTATCTAAAGAAATTTCTTCACTGTTGAGTTATTGATATTCCTGCTCGAACATATCCCACAGATCAACAAATGGATACTCAAGTCCATTTATAAAACTTTCGGTATCTGCGAGAGAAGGTATGCTTGCCGGGTCTCCTAGGTCTTCAACCCCCGTTCCTATACTGTAAGCTTGGGCGCCACCTGTCTGAGCATCTATTGCCACTGATCTCGACGAGGCGTTCAATCTATCAATAGGTTCTGCACATTGAGCTAGGCAAATCTCTGCTAAATCCCAATGATGAGTAACATATGCCCAAGTTAACCATTGCTTTACTTCTGATAAACAAGACATGCAAGAATCGGCGGTTTCCCTATCACTTGCATCAATTGCGCAACGAAGGAGGATTATTGTTGCTGAACAAATATGATATGCGCTGTCTGGTAGGAAACTTAGTTATTAACTGCACAAGTAGGCGGCGATAATGCTAGGTACATACATGGCATCCAGAACTCGTTAAGATTCTGCTCCGTTAGAGAAGTTAGAAATGTGATTATTGCCTTTGCTGACTCGCGTAACATTGCGTGGTGGTAAGCTCTAACTTCCGGCAGGCATTGCTCGGAAGAATGAGTTGCGCTCTGGAAAAACAATCAGTATCCAGATTTCTCTAGGATTATATACGAACTGACATGAAACCCTATTCGGCACACTAGCATTTTAACGGAAAGAAACTCGAGTCTTAGACTGCTTAAGCCTGATACTAGTGCAGAATTGCTTTGATTTGCTGCCCATCGTGGAAGGGATTCCTCCCACTCATCAAGATCGATTTCAAGTCGACGTAACAGCTTGTTGGTCTCTGTAGCTGGTCTACACCTACGGTCATATAACGGTGGAAGTATGTCGCCAAGTACTTCAGTCAACGCACATAGTAGGATAAAGCATTCTGCTGGCTTGTTGCGTGGTGTTGTGTAGTCTCCATCTTCTCCTGTCAGAAGTCCATCGAGTGTAGGGAGTGAGACGTCATATTCATTCTTTCGGATATGTGCCGGAACACCATGCGCAAGGCTCGACCTAACATATTATTTTGGTAAGAGGCTAATCAATTGTACAAAAAGGGTGAGAAATAGGATACCTACCAACGGTCATGGATCAAAACACCCCACCAAAGACGAGTTCGTAAATTTTTTTCATGATTAGATATTCTCCATTTACTAGGATCACGATTTAATCCCAAACTATGAGCCAGAGCAACAGTCCTTCCACTAGTAAGCGTATTGCCTGTAATAGAGACAACAGGTCGCCCAGATAAATCCAGGAGTGCAGTATAAAGTGTCGAGAGGCCTGGTGCAAGAAAGTCTCCTTGAAGTGACTCTACGGCCAGGTTCCAACAATACCGCTGGTCTGGAACAGGAAATTGCTTGAGAATAGGGGATTGCCTCCAGTATACCAAAGATGAAGCTAATATATCACAAATCAGGGCAGGCGATAAGGTTTTATCGCCCTTTGAATACAGTTGATTGAAATTATGCTCGTCAATAATGGGAAAGCTAGGATGGATATGACGAAAATAACTGAGAAGAATTCAGCACATATAACGAGATATTGGCAAAGACCATACAGCTTGACAACTTCGCCGACGTTTGGTCCTAGGATTTGTTCCAATATTTCCTTCTGCTTTTCCCCCGGTCGCTCACTTGAAGAAAGTCCTTCCCTTCGCCGGGAAACACTGAGATAAATCACGGGATCTTTCGGATTGTCTGAAACAGTGTCATATAGACGTCCTCTTTTAGATGTTTTAGGTCCAGATTGAGATTCCATGTATTGCTCCAGTACTTGGACATCCTCTGCAATAGCGGGACCAATAATCATAGAAGATTTTGCATTAACAATGGTTCTTTCCTGTCGACTATACTCGGGATTTTGGAGACCACATTGCTCGGCAACACTTTCTTCAATAAAAAGGTGGGAATTGTCTCTAAGTCTCGGAGAAGCAAGAGGACTTGAGCCAGCTGCAGGCAATCTGGGACGTTTGGACGAACGCACTAATGGTGTTTCTATGTTACCCGTGCTATTTGTGGTTGGAGCGCTGCGTTTGCTGCTTCTGGGAGCTTCTGACCTAATACAATCTACACCTTGGTCCCGGCAAATACGGCATGGCCCCCCCGATAAATCAGCTTCACATCTCAATTTACGCTTTCGGCATCGATCGCACGCTGGGATTTTGTGGGATCGATAAGGTCGGGATCCATTTACTGTAGCGGGAGAATCCATTGGTTGACAAGTATTTCTGTGGGAATCGCTCGCGTACAAAAATAACCATATACACAATGCTGTTAATACTAAACGTTGCACATGTGCAAAGTAAAGATTTTTTGCAAAACTTGATCATGAAAAGGCGAAAGCCAGTGAGTGAAGTTTTCCGAAGTATCATTCGGGATAATTTCGGGTGTGGCTTGGCTTGCACGGTGTACCTCATCTGTGGCATCAAGCAATTCTACATCATTCGAGATCGTTTGTGCATTCACCATATATAAAAACTGTTGGAGCAACCAGTATTGCTTGAAGATAGAATTGATCAATGGGTCTAGTTAAGTTAAGCATTTATGTTTAGCTAATCTGCATTGTACCCGGAGTGGTTCTCAAAGCCTCCTCAAAGATTCGAATTCCAGCCATCAACTCTTCGTCCGTAATAGTGATAGGAGGAGCCATACGAAATACACCTCCAAACGACTTCATGGTCGATAGATTCGCAGATAAACCGAGTTCACTCATTCTTCCCGTTAATGCTTCTCCTAATTCGGGCGCTGGCTCCTTGGTGATTCGATCCTTCACAATTTCTACTCCTGCCATTAAGCCCCTACCGCGAACATCTCCAATACAACCATACTTGTCCTGCAAACTTTTCAACTCAGCTTGTAGTTTCAGGCCCGCGACGTGAGAGCGTTCGACAAGATTATCTCTAACTACAATATCTAGAACTTTAGCACCCACAGCAGCAGGTAACGGGTCATTTACGTGGGTAGTGTAGAAAAGGTATCCGCGGGCGAAGCAAGTTTCTTCGATCTCTGCCGAGGTAACAACAGCTGCAAGTGGAAGTCCATTGCCCAATGTCTTGCTGAGGGTTAGGATATCGGGTGTGCACTCATCGTGCTCGATTCCAAACATCGAACCACATCTCCCAATCCCTGTTTGTGCTTCATCAACGATGAGAAGCATGCCGCGTTTCTCGCAATGTTTCTTCATGGCTCTCATATAACCTTCTGGTAAAACATGCATACCGCCAGAACTGAGGATAGGCTCGAGAATAACTGCAGCCAATGATCCTGTCGATTGTTGGTCAATCAAATTCCACCCATAATTCAATTCCGTTTCCCAATCGTATGAGCCATCTGTATGGCGAAATATGGAACGGTATGCGTTTGGAGATGGTAGAATAAGATTTCCTGGCATCTTTTTGCAGTTAGTACTGATATTCTATGCAACTTTGAATATGAAGGCTTTAATCTTCCGAGATAACAAACGAATGGATTCGTCAACGGCTCTGATTATAGGAACACGGAAAACATACACAAGGACCATAACCCGTTCTCCCAGAGTGGTAGGTTGAACCACTCGCGCTTCCAGTCATTCCATGCCAACTCGCCCCCAATCCAACTATTTCATACTTCCCAGTATATAGTTTAGCCATTTTAATCGCCGCTTCGTTTGATTCCGCTCCAGTATTGAGGAACATAGCACGATCAAGTCCAGGTGGTGTCAAAGACGTCAGTTTCTGTGCGAGTTCTACCACAGGCGGACTTAACATGCCACTGAACAAATGATCCAATTTGGCAGCATGAGCAGTGATTGTCTCGACGATTTCGGGATTTCCATGACCAACAAGACAGCTCATTTGCCCAGAAGTGAAGTCGAGGATCTTCCTGCCATTGGCGGTGTAGATGTAGATGCCTTCTGCTCTTGTAATTATATCGGATGAGAAATTTCCTCCATATCGTATGAGAGACGAATTTGCAGCTTTTCTCATGGCTTTTCCGTCAATATTGTAGTAAAGAGCTCCATGATTCAAATCTGGATCAGGCTGGCATAATTCTTGAAGCGGCATCATTATCGTACGTTTTGGCAAGTGAGAATATGGAAAGTAGAATTTGAGTGTTGGATCTGAGCTGATATCTGGAACTATCGCAGTTGTATAATTGTCATTTGGGGCAGACAAGGTGTGTCTTATATAGTAAAATTATCATCACATATCCCCCTCCAATTCACTACCAATCTCCTCAATTTTTGTTTCATATTTCCTGATATCATGATATCTCGGAAAACATGGCTCCATATTCGATAACGTTTCCCGTGTGGGGTGTTCGGGAAACTTTGTAGTTTCCCGTCGGCCATACAGTTAGTCTATGCAGACGTTACACAACATACAGCAGAAAGCTGTGATCTTATTATTCTGACGATTCGTCCTATCTTGATTTAGTCATTTCCTTATAGAGTGACGGATAATAACTAATTTAACCAGTTCGCCGAAATATTGATACTCCAGAGCAACTCTATCAATACCCTCGACCTCAATTTCATACACTGGTAGGGGCTTGGCAACGAGCTCCCTAGCGTTTAACTACAGTGATAACAACATGGTTACGCTCATGTGACCACCCCTTGATATCACATGCTTCTCTTCAGTATCATACAAGTCAGGTATATGAATTGATGTCTTGAGGATACAGAGTGGAAGAGGATACTCTCCATTTACTTCATGTCCACCAGAAAGAGAACTCCATCGTGGCTGCCCTATTAAGATTCATTAAGATATTCGGAATTTTTTATTATTTCATTTCCTCTATGGATCCCAGACATTGGGATTTGAGAGCCGATCGACTGCTTCCTAATCATCATCTTTAATTTTGGCCGAATAACTTAATCCTCACTTTTCCGTTATATCCTCCCACTATACATCTTCCACCTAATGGAAATACTTGTAAACCCCAGAAATATGCTTCCACGCCGCCTCCAATGCCTCCACCACCTCATCCGGCAATTTTCCCTTCTCCAAATCCACCAAATTCTCCTCCAACTGCTCTGGACTACTAGCCCCCACAATTACCGCATCGCCTAACTCATTTTTCATCACCGAATGATGCACCATCCATCTCAATCCACACTCTGCCTCCGTGAGTCCATATTTCTTACACACAGGTCGAAGGATATCTTCTAAAGCGTAGAAATTTCGCTCATTAATGTAACGACCGTGGTGCAATTTTCCTTGAAATTTGGCAGGATCGAAACGTGAGTTGGCTTCATATTCGGTTTGATCGCGGTGGTATTTGGAGGTTAGGAACCCTCCGGCTAGGGGTTGGAATGCGTAAAGGGCAATTCCATAGTAACGGAGACAGGGGATAAGTTCGGCTTCAATGGATCGATTGAATGCGTTGTACAGGCCTTGATAGACGGATGGTTTGATCCAGCCGTTTTTCTCGGCAATATCACACAGTCTGGCTACTTCCCAGGATGCATAATTGGAGATACCGAAACGGTCGAATTTCCCCTCTTGGTGGAGCTTGTTAACTTCGCTGAGGGTTTCTTCGAATGGTGTATTACGGTCTGGGCCGTGGAGGTAGAACATCTCAATTTTATCGGCTTTGAGCGCTTTCATACTGGCTTCGAAACCGCGACGGATATCGGCGGCTGAATGGGAGTATTCCTCTCTGCTGAGTGCTGTCATGCCTTTTCCCTTGGTGGGATAGAGCTTGGTTTGCATGATGAGACCACGATCTTGCCAGCCGATTTCTGCGAGTCTTTCTTCGGTTGAGCCGCCGCCGTAGGCTCGGGCGGAATCGACCTCTGAATGTCCATGTTTTTGGAATACATCGAGGATCTTTTGGGCACCTTCAACGGTTGTGATACGAATGGTTTCGCCTGGAGACTATGAGCTCGAGTTTATAAAGTTAAATAAGGGGGGATGTATACCTGGTCTACCAACGGTCATGGAACCGAAGACAACCTTCATCGCAGTTTTTGGAGTAGCCATATTTATCAGTGTTTAAAGTTAAGTTTTGCTGGGGGTGGAAGAGATAGATATCTGTTTTGTTTAAACTTGTTTGTTAATGAAGACGAATATGTTATAAAGCGTCCGAACGAAGATGATATAGTAAGTTCTCGGCGGAGTTTACGGTCGTAGCAGCCATTAATCCCAAAACAGATGCATTATTTTGGACGAATCATCTGCGTCCTCCTTCCCCCTTGGTTGCAGGTACTTCGCACAAGCGAGAAGGCCGGCAGCCTAGGGGTGCTGTAGGTATCATCATAGAGTAAACGCAAAATGAAAATTCTGACTATCCTTTAAACTCCGTCAAAACGCCGAGTGTTAAAACCGGAATTAGCAAGAAGTATCTCTTTTCAAAGTCTTTTGATTCTGGCTGCAAAGAAAAGTGGAAAAGTATGAATCGTGGTTTTGACATTTCGGCCGAAATTTGCTGGAAGTGGCTGGTGCATGTGGCTTGTAGCCCGGATTTAACAGCGAAAAGCGAAATGACCTACCTATGCATATTGGATAGATCTACCGGCATTCAATATCAGCTGTTGACGCATGATAGTTGGGCTCTACGTCATATTTAAACGTTCTGGAGACAGAGGCGGCACTTTTTTCTATTCTAGCACTCGATATGAAATTCTCTGGAATCCAGCAGGTGTGCAACAACACCAGAATTAGTCGAGTTGGAGCTCTTACTAAAGGAGAGGTGTATAAAATATGGTATGCTATTTGGCCCATTCGCTTGCTTGTGGTCAAACCGTGGTGAATCTATACGAAATGCTTTTACCCTGGGTTTATTAACTCAGAGGTCTTTTATCTAAGCCTTTCAGTTTCGAAGAAACACATTGTGGATTTTGAAGCCCTATCGAAATCGTTACGGCAGAGGCTATTACGCACAGAGGATGATGGGAAAGTCCACATATGCATCTCCTCATATCATCGAAATATCATATCCCCAAGTTTCAATGGGATTACAGCACTGATCGTATACCGATAGCAAATATAACTAGATACCAAGTAAATTCCTTTTTGTTTTGCTTCCACAAAAAAAAGGTCGGTTTTTGTCGAGAATTTCACAGAAACCGATGACAACTTGGGTGAAATGATCGATGGTGGAATAGATTTGGCAGATAGATTTAGAGGAGATTCAGAGTCAGTGGTTTGATGACATCGAGAGTACTATCAAAAGACGACCTGTAGTAGATCTTTCATAAGCACTTCCGGTAAAATCGACAACACCTAACTTTGGAGAACAGCATCTATTTACTCTGTTTGAATTTTGACATCGGAGAATAGCCATTGAGTTTTTTTTTCGGTATTCTTGAGGGCATTCGGATGATGGTCCTAAGCTGTCCGTCTTAGGAGGAAAAGATATACCTCAAGACCATATTATTGATTGTTTGTCGGAGACCTTTAACAACGACATAGTACCAAAGTCTCTTTACACTTTCTTGTACAACTATTGTTCCATCCCAACTTAGTACCTTAGATCACCAGTTACAAGTATTTTATACTGGACCAAAAGATTCAGCCAATCAATTCTGGTATAATTTTAATAGAGACTCCGGCATATCGAAATTAGATAATTACATAACCATTCTCAATTTCCTTTTAAAATAGGCCTTCTTTTCTTATAATTTTATTATTATGATCCTAAGGATTTGTTCAAATTACCTAAATATTGAAAATGATAAAACCTTAAAGGAATCGGGAAATATCCAGTCTAGTAAAAACCTATCGGCTCTAGGGATTGTAGCTCTCGCTTAAAACTCTGTCAGCAAATTTTCCCCCTTGACCACACACAGCATACCCACATTTAACACCATCATTTCCAATGCAACAGCGAAACATCCACCATAATAAAGCGTCTAACTTGACTCCACAGATATCGCTTAAATCTCTGTATCAATTTTGTCCCGCACATATGAATACAATATACTATCATACAACCGTCACCACCCATCGAATATAAAAGATTATCCGGCATGGTGTAGTGGCTAGCATTTCCGCCTCTCATTCGAAGCTTCTTAAGCTTGAATCAAGTCGCGGGAGACCGGGGTTCAATTCCCCGTACCGGAAAATATATTTTTTTTTCCTTTTGCAGTTTCGGCGTCGTCTCGGCTCCACATAGGCAGAACTTTTACTACCCGTGGAGTGAGTATAAGATATAGGATTCCTTTTTATACCTGGATTTGAAACCAGAGAATGGTGTCGGAATATCCGTGTGAAGTTTGGCCGCTGGATCTTGCACTACATTTTTGACCGGAAAATAGTCCGAAAGATATCCATCTTTCCCTTATAGAAGCCTGGGATACGCTCAACCGTTGACATAAGTGAAGTTAATGTCACTCATCTCATTCGAAAAATACAACCGAAGCGGTAATTTCTGAAAGTCGGGAAACCCAACGATCATCGTAAACAACAACGACGACACATACCAGGACCTTGCAAGAAGGAACTTTCTCGCTGGATATCACATGAAATTCCAGTGTTTCTTAAACTTCACGTCTTCTTTTCATCGACAGGAGCTCTAAGACAAATATTTGGTTGTAATAGAGCGAAACAACTGCAGTAGAATAATTTCGACTTTGAAAATCAGAACTTTATATATCTCCACATTCAATACAAGTTCTACCTAGGAAATATGGCAAATCCTAGTAGGATATAGCGATGACGTATATATCTATCTAACATGCACGGTAAGCATCGATCATCAATGTCCATCCAGCTCAAGATTCAAACACCCTCCTAACCTCTGCTACGGAAGATAGAAACTGATTCGAGTCTATAAACCTCGCCTCAAACCATGGAGTAGAAGATAAAAAAAACAATACGAAGCCCAAGCGAGTATAACTAAGCATAGCGGTAATCTGCGACTTTAAGAGCTGAAATTGGGTTCTAATATCACGATTCAAAGAGGAACTATTAGGATCTCTAGCAAGTATATAAATAGCACTCTACTCTACTCTCCTCTCCTCTATATTTCACAGTAAATCTCCCCCTTGTCCAAACACACACACGAAAAATGAGATCATTCTCAGCACCTCCCTTCACCTTCTCACCACACAACTGAGGACATTCTTATTCAAAGAATGTCAGTATATATCAATCAACCAACTACCTAGTATACTTGAGGTCAACATCGTTTATCCTACCCACTATGTACCCAAACTACCCACAAACCTTTAAACCTCAAAATCTACAGACTACAGCTAAGTATACGACCAAACCAGACTAAGAAACTCATCATAAGATTACGTTCCTATCACATCACATTCACCATTTCGCATCACCAAAATCCATAATCCATAATCCATAATCCATAATCCATAATCCATAATCCATAATCCATAATTCACATCTTCCTCTTTCCTCCCCCCTCCTTCGTACATCCTCAACAACCACCTCACAAACTGCGATCTCTAACTCCCATCACCCATCTATACCTACCTATCTATTTATAGATATCAATCTACTCACAAATCTACACATACAAATCCACTTCCCGATATTTCACCCACACTTTTCTCTCCCAAAAGCAAAAGTTATCAACTTACTAATTATCAAAAGTAACAATATAATAATTTCACATTCTGAAACCCTTTACCCTACCATAGCTACTACCATCATCATCATCATTATCACCATCGTTAGTCATCCCAAGAAAAATCCACACACAGCCAGATTTATATACCTGATACTTGCTTTGTGAGCACAAATAGTATTCATCACAATCATTTACCTTACCACGTAATCTGCACAACCGATCTACATGTATCAAAGAGAGATGAATTGAAGAAAGAGCCTTCCACGTTTTGAACTACTATCAGCTATACTCATTCAACAAACATCTAATCCATTTTCCCTAAACCAAAAGGTTAAAGCACATCCCTTCGATATCACCCTATCAACTCATCACACTATCACCCCATCCGAACCCATTCACTGTCCCAGCCCAAAGGAAAACCCCCACACCGAATAATACTCATAAGAAAAGTCCACGAGGATGATCAAACAAGGCTCCACCATTAATACAAATGCCCTATTCCTTTCCTACACCCTCAACTTCTATTGCCATCCTATTCCTCCAAGCGTTAAGGTAAATGCAAAAGTAAATTTTTTGATTTTAATCAGGATATCATATATTCGCCAACCATCCACCGCCGACCAAGTCTTCTAAATGTGTGTCATGATGTCTTTATCCAAATTCAACGGTGGTTCCAAGTCCTCCCAATCTCCTCCACGGAGAGTCCTACATTTCATATATGTAAAGGAGTTTTTCCATCTCCACCTAACCAGAAAAAGGAAAATGAGTAAATTTGAACAAAGGTTTGTGTTATGGCTTGAAGGGAAGAACAAAATAACCAAACTTTGTACTTGCAAATACAAGCTTTTGCTCGCGATGGAAGGTGGTTTCGCTTCCTGCAAACGCTAACATATGATGCGATAAAAAAACGCTCATGATCCAAAAACTCTTGCTTCCCTTAGCTTCGCACACCATATATGCAGCTATGTGCATCAATCTATGACGAGCCCCGAAACCAAAGAACCAAAAAAATACTACAAAGTAGAGGTAATGTAATGGCTTCATGTGCTCTATCGAAAGGTAAGAAATATATGCGACCAGCAATTGAGGCCATTCCTTGCCACATTTCGCCATAGAACGCCAGGGTGAGTCAAATCATTGCTCCAATGCAACATTGCAGCGCCAACATCATGTTTTGGGTTCATCATTCGTTCATGATCTAAATTTGTGAAGATCATGATAGTGCCTTCTGGGCCTTTTCCTGCGCTCGGGCATTGCGTGCAGATCGTACCAAGGGTGCTAATTGTACGAGTTCTGTGCATTGTTTCATGAAATCATGCTAGAAAAATATTTGTTAACCTCGGTTGATCTTGGATGGGCTGAAGGAATGAACTTACTCTTAATAAATCATGAGCACTAGCTCGCTTTTCTGGGTCGACCTTGAGCGCAAAGTAGAGGAAATCTCGGAAGACAGGACTCAAATCCTGTTCATTCTTGATAGCAGGAGTGCCATTTGTTGCGATCAGGTATAGAGCTCTCAAGGGCGATTCCGTGAGGTAGGGCGGCTCTCCTTCAATCATTTCAATGGCCATGATACCAAGAGACCAAATATCAACCTTGCGTCCATATTCTTTGCGTGTGACAACCTCAGGTGCCATCCAGTAAGGTGTACCAACCATGGTAGTACGTTTGTTATGAGCTTCGTTAATTTGGGCGCAGAAGCCGAAATCGGCTGCAAAAGACATTAGGGTTGGGGTTACAGATCTCGGAAGCCAGGAAACTTACTCAATTTGATGTTTCCATCCATTGACAACAGGATATTATCCGACTTGATATCACGATGAATAACTCCCTTGGAGTGTAAATGTTGTAAACCCTTCAGAGTCTCCCGGCAAACAGCTGCAATTTGACCCTCAGACATGATATTGAACGTGACAACATCCGTCAAACTTCCACCCTCCATATATTCCATAATAACCCAAAGTTCCCCAGTAACTAAGAAACTATCAATAAAGTTGACTATATTCGGGTGGGAACTGTCTTTCATGACAAGAATTTCATTAATGATTAAATCTTTCTTTGGCTGTTGTTCGAGATTCATTTGTTTAATGGCAACCAATCGGTTTGTCCCCCTCTCATAACCAGTATAGACACCACCAGATGCACCTTGACCAATCTTAGTGAGCTCTTTGTAAATGTCTCGAGGATCACCCTCTGTGCAAATTTGCTTCAACCTTGCAACTATATCAAAACCAGTGCTTTGTCGCGTTCTTTGTCTAGGACGCGGGCCTGGTACTTGTCTAGGTTGTTGGGCCGGGTGTGGAAGACCATTCGCCGAGAATTGACCTTGAGGTGTTGGTGGAGTAGCTTGTTGAGTGGGCTTCTTAACGCTGATTGACCGACTCATTGCCTGTTGGGCCTGCTGCATTGCTTGCTCCTGGTGATGCAAAATTTGTTGTTGATAGACTTGTGGGGATGCTGGCACTGGTGTTGCATATGGCGATGTGCCATTGACTTTTGAATTCGATCTTGACCTTGACCTGTGTTCCTCCGGGAGCATAGGACCATTGTCCTGCACAGTCGGGGGGACGTATGCCAATGCCGGTAAATCATCACTCTGACGAGTCATTCCAATTCCAGAATCTTTGCCAGCGGCAGATGGTGGAGGTGCAATTCGAGACGGTCCTTGCATCGATACGGGTGGCCTAGGTGCTGGTCTGTTGGGTATGATTCCGTTGAGCTCAGGCTTGGATTGAGAACCCATACTTGGTGTTCCGCGCGGGATAGGCGGCGGTGATCTTGGATTCTCGAAATTCGACTCGTTATTTGCAGGGAATCGAGGACTCGCTGGAGGACTCATCATCGGGGTCATTGAGCCATAATTCGGGGTGCTGAAGCCCGGGGACAATGGCGGCGGCACAGGACGCGCCATCGCAATCTCTGGCACTTTTGCATGATCGAATTTGTCAAATATCTCTTCGCCGCCTTTATCCGTATTCTCCTTGTAGAAACCCACGATGTCGACAATTGTTTGCGGATGTTGCTCTTGTTCCTTTTTCGTGATTCCACTTTCGTTGATCATACGCTGCCATTCCTTCGGCAGCCCCTATGAATCAGTCAGATATGCAATAAATTTGAAGCGGGGCAATTCGTCACTCGAAATACTTACAGTGAACTGTCCCGTTGTATTATCGTACCCAACATGAGTAACGTGTACAGGATTCTCAGGTGCGGAAATTTTGACTCCTCTTGGCGAGCCAACACCAATACTGCTCATAAAACCAGAGAACCCTGACTTCTTTCTTAGCATTCCAGTTTTTGGTTCCTTGGTTTCGTCAGAGTATCTTTTCGGGCTGATGAGCTGGTTGTCGCCCACGCGTGGAGAGGCTTTTTCGTTCATCTTATCGCCTGCGGTAAAACTTGCGGATTGCCGTAACTGTGGGCTCACAGTATACGCTGGACTCGTATGCGATGACGGCGGCGGTGGTGGTCTTCGTAAAGTATTTTGAGTACTAGAAGGCTTTGCTGAATCGATATGACTAAATATACCAGAACTATCAAAGGGAGCACCGACAAACTCTTCAGAACTCTTCTCACTTATTGGTCGCGATGGAATGGAACGTCGATTATCATTCGCTTCTCCCATGCCCATGGGCTGAAGCACGAATTCTGAAGCGGCCAATACTGGAGAGGGGTTCGAATACTGATGCTCGAGAGACGAATTACTGGAAGCGGGATTTGGTGAGGTGTGTTTTCGGGTATGACCTTGCGGGTTGTAGTAAGATCTGGGGTAAGAAGGTGCCGACGGGGCTCGCTGTAAGCTTCCAGAGCTTCGCTGACTTCGTAAAGATGTATGAAAGGGGAAAGATGGATTATCTTTTTGTCTGGCCTCGAATGAAGCTATAGCTTTGGATGGTGGTGGCCTTTTAGTTAACTTAGTTAACCTACGGCTGGGTGTTTTGATTTCTTGATCCATATCTTCGGTCACTGCTCAGACCTTCGTTTGAACTTTGGAGGGTCCGCCGCTTTGAGTGGAGGATGTGTTTCGTAAATTGCCGTGGCCTTTAAACCAATCAAAAATGAAATCTGCATGCAATATCAAATTGGTACAGGGTAACGAGTGATGGGGGTTCACAAGTCTCTGTCTTGGTGTGAATAAATCGGTACAGTGGTACTGAGCCAGTGAGTAGCCAGTAAGCAGCCAATCTTCAATGAAGAGGAAGAGGGCTTGTTATTTGGTAGCGGGCGGAAATTCCGAGAGAATGTGTATGGGATTGAGTACCTAATTGAACAGTGCAGTAACACTATGTGTTTGTCGATGAAATTGGCGGCCAAGAGAGCTTGTAAATGAATGGTGGTGAATTAATTTAGAAACGGTTTTGTCTTTTGTGTTTTTTTTTGTTTGTTTTCTTTTTTTTTTGCTTAGCTGTTTAGTTGCTTGGTTGATCGGGAAGCAATAATGAAAGGAGATTTGCTGGGGAAGAGGGGATGAGAGGGGTTTGGGATGAGTATAGATAGATTGGATATGACAAGTAATGAATGTTACTGTATGTATGTATAGAAGATGTATGGATGTACGGAGTATGGATGTACTCGTATGTTGTATAGATATGAAATGATGGTAATTCCTCGAATCAATGAATTACTTTTATTCTCTCCAAAAGGGTAACTGTCGATGCACATCTCTTCTCCAATTCTTAAGATTTTTATTTTCCGTTATTGCACCCCAGGGCCAGTAAATGTAAATGATAAGGTAGGTGGCTCGATGGTGAGCTGCCAGTGGTTTGCCAATGTATGGCAGGGCTTTCTTTCAACAATTCCAAAGTAAACAGATTGATTCCCTGATTATATTCCCTGCCCGATTATGAAGACTTTGGATTTTGGCTTCGGAAAGACTTTCGATATTCTCCACTGCCCGACCCTTTCGCTGTCAGTTTAACCGATTTGACTAGGAAGAGAGATAATGACTGGGCCATTAATTGAGGTGCAATCGTGATGAATCTTGGAAAGGAATGATCAAGGAATTCTAGAAGATAAAATTACCAGGTATGGGGAAGAAGTAATATAAAATGTTGGGTAATTTGAGTCAAACTTTTAATGAAGGAAGGGAAGGGGAGGGAGGGAAAGGAAAGCAAAGATTGATGGGTTAAAATATAGGGACGTCCTTTTGGGCCAAAAACAGACAGGAAGGAGTGGTGGAGGATATCAATCAATGATATCTATCATCCAACACGAGAGTGCGAATCAAATCCTAGAGATGATAACAAGAGGGGGAGGATGAAAAGACGCTGGTAAAGACTTTTATATTGCAATTCTGCTAACTTACTAGGTAGCTTTCACCATATTTGATGATTATGATTACCTACCTACCTCCCTACCTACCTATTTGCACATGCTCGCCGGGATTCGTCTCTCCTCATGCCACAGTACTCCACAAAATGCTTGCTGCCGCTGAACTGCTCCATTTTCTTACAGTATTTCAAACAAGCCTCATTACCACAACATGTACATTACATGACACTAATGTACATCGGCAGCATGTATTTAGTAGGGAAGCATCACACCTAGTAAGGTCTTTCAATTTGTATTCTAAAGTATTCGTGAGTCCATTCACACTATACTACCTGGTCAAATTGCGATACAAACTCTGCAGCCCATTTTCTTACTGGCATATACATATTGGTGTTGCATGTATATGCCTACTAGGTGCCTAGGATCCAATTATCGCTCAACGAAACATGTTCGTACCATTTCCTAGGCCATTCTAAATTTCCTTCGAAGACCCCGAATGGCTTCGTACAGTAGGTCTTCCTTTATCTGCTTACCTGGTTGCCTGCTATTCATTGAGCACTTCTCTCGTTTGTTGAATTAGAATGCATTCGTTCGTCAGAACTTTTAATGCGGTATATGTGTACGGAGCATAGTATGTACATTACAGTATTTCCCTTTCGTCGCTTGTACCTAACAAAAAAGAAATAACCCACCACCACCACCCGTTTGTTCGGATAAAAAAATCTATCATCAACCCCATACACCTCCATGGTTAGTACGTAACTGATAATACTTTATAAACTTCCTAGGATTGAATGGTCGAAAACGTTGGTGCATTTGAAATAACATCCCATGGCTTCCATGCTTCCGGCTTCTAGATTTCTCGTTTCCTTGCAGATCATCATATTCTTTCCCCCCACCCTTAGCGATAGTAGGTTATTGATATTATTATATAGGACCACGGAGGAGTAAGGTTAATGAAGTACCTAGTAACCTGAAGGACTTCACAAATACCACCGGGAAAAGTATGAAGCTGTATCCCTGATTCCGGGAGCAAGGATCATTCATCACTGTCAATTCCACCTCCCTATCCTTATAATTATTACTCATACTCGAGCAGATTCAAATTTGCAAAAGTCACCATGTGGTACTGGCAATCTATAGCTGCCAATTTGGTTTATCAATCTTCGGGATCTTTTCGCTTCGATCCAAGGAGATATCCTCAGCCGTTGTATGTGATTGCACTGGTACAGCATACTATCACTTTTTTCACAGCCAGCCCGAGTCATTCTCAACCTCTGATTGCAACCTTTGACTAAGTATCAATACAAACCGTTCTCTTATCCCCGAAATCTCAAACGACAGAGCTTCATCCAAGCCGCTATTAAGATAGTGGGGTCATACCTCTGGTTGCCGAAGAAACCACCGCCTGCTCCGTAACTTCAAAATAGACAAAGGGAGAGCACCGTTACAATATTATACGGTACTTATACTGATGATATACAACAGTGCAGCGGACCTCTTGTACTTTTCTGTATAGAGTGGTGATATGTTACATAGAGCAGGTCGGTGGGCTGACTCCGAAAGACTTTAAGACACTACATATGCTACACAACAGGAGGGGTGGTCCTCAATCGAAATTTGAACTGGACTCGAATTTTATGTCCATTCGACTATGTGACAAGCCATGAAAAGTAATCAAAAGCTCAGGACCCTCTTATTGAGAAAGGAAAGAAGCCCATAGCCACTTGGCACAGGAATTCATCGTGAAGCTCTTGTCTTGGCAGTTATCTTCAAGTCTGAGGTGCCTTACTTCTCCATACAAATGTCATGTAAGTGCATGTATGTATACCCAAGTGTTCTCTCCATGATGAAGCCACTCCAGCTCTACCTTCTCGAAAGCGTCAGGTGCATCATCATTGACTTTTCAAATATTGTCTGATTAAGTCTCACACATTAATCGTGTACGGAGAGACACTTTGAATGTGGATATACCCCTCATTTCAACGAATTTTGGAAACAAATAAGGTCAATTGGATTGAATTGAAGCCAGTAGTAGGTCATGATTATGTACTTGATATGATCAAAAGCAACGGACTGGGAGCAGTACCAGAGTTCTAATATGCAGCCTTTGATAATTTGGTGAGAATTTGAAGGTTCTTTGTGATTACTGTTGCTTTAATTCGCTTGTGATTCAGGGACAAAAGACTATCATCTAATCACTAAGTTTTCTATTCTGACCCCCGACCTTATTCAAGTCGCTACTTCGAACCATTTGAGTCCTACATTCATTTTGACAGCAGCTTCACTAAATGCCTTGATATATTCCCAAGGTTTTTAAACGAATCGAGTCTCGAGGACGATCACGGGACGCCAAGAGGCTTTAGCTATATCGGGGCTTCGCTTACTCAGTTCTTTTTATCGTCCAAGCTTCCGATTAAGTGTTCACACCTGGAAAGCTCAAGAAAGTTCCATAATTACGTCCCACCCACAGTATAACTTTAAGTTCTGGACAGCTTCAACGTCGTTGCACACAACAATTTAGAAGAGAAAAGCAGTTGTACTTACAGAGCCTATTCGATCAAGAAGAGCTCTGCATTGCACCAATTTCTACACCTCCATATACATTGTTTCTGCATCGCCCCTTATGCCAGTCTTCTAGACCCTGGAGCTCATTCTCCCATAATTTTGTCTGCGTGGCCATACTTGTCCTTATCTTCCCGGTTCAATTGATCTGCGTTCACCCTGTCCTCAATCCTTCAGCAATTCTTCAATTCTTCAGGTGTGTTATTCTATTCTCTCTTCATTTATTACTGCAGTGAAAAGCAAGCTGTCCATTACACCATATTCTAATGCGATTGGCGTGCCGTAGAAACCCTAGCCGATTTTAAGCTCAACCTTGTCATTCTACAATCGTTATATTCACCATCCATACTATGTCTGCTGTCGATACTGCTGTGCCGAATGGCCACTCCGAAGCCAACGGCAATGGCCCCGAATTAAGCCAGGCTCAAAAGCTTATGCAAAAGCATGACCAAGAACATCAGCCCACCATTGAGGATATTCCTGATGAAGAAGACTTGAAACATGGTGAACAACCTTCCTCTGCTAGTATCCTCGAGGATGCCAATGGGGATTCCGCTGCTCCGGGATGGGTTCCCCCTGTATCTACAAAAGCTGCAGGAAAACAGAAGGAGGATGTCCGCAAGGAGCCCTCCATCGATACACAATCCCACGAGTTATTCCCAGCTCTCGGAGCCTCTTCCCAGCCTAAGCCTCAAGCTCAAGGGATATGGGGAGGTGGAAAGCCTCAGCCAATGCCAATGGAACTCCAGCAAATGGTGGATCCCCAGCTTCTACTCCCAACTCAGGCGCCGCAACCCCAATGTCTTCTGCCAACCGACCAAAAGTCAATCAGCCAGGCCAACAGCCCCATGAGAGAATCGAATTAGCCCAAGATCAAATTCTCAAGCGGGGAGAGTTGAAGAAGCCTTTGCCCGAAATTTTGAGAGAGATCAACAAAAAGTATAGGTCTAATATCACTCAATCAACTGGTATGGGAGGGAAGATGACTTTCACGGCTTACGGCCCTCCCTCAGCTGCTCGTACTGGTATTAAGGCCTTGATGGAACAAATCGGTGCAAAGGTAAGTTAAATTCCACTTCTTCTTACCAGTTTCTAACAATCATTAGCAAGAAATTCGCGTGTCTATCCCCAGCAAAGCACGAGCCTTCATCATTGGAAAACAAGGTTTAAAGATTAAAGAACTGCAAGAAGCTACCGGTGCTAGAATTCAAATTCCAAAGGATGATAAGACTAGCGCTGCCGATGATGACGAAGATGCTACAGTAGATGTTACAGTCGTGGGCAATGCCGTTGCGGTCGCAGAAGCTAAGAAGGCAATCGAGAAAATTGTGGGAGAAAAAGTAGGCACAACCAAGACGAAATTGCGTGGTATTCCATCTGAATTCTACACCTTCCTTGCTGGTCCTCATAACACTCATGCGGATTCTTTGAGAAACACTCACAACTTGTCCGAGTTGGAAATCCCGTATAACTACACCTTGCCAAGCACTGCTCGCGATCGTGAAGGTCCACTCTTCGTTCCAGCAGCTGCCGATAACTGCATCACTCTCAATGGTGAACGTGCTGCCGTTCTAGCAGCACGCGCTGAAATCGAACGTCGGGCCAAGCAGTTGCACGAGGAGCTAACCCGTCAAGAATTGCAAGGAATAAACAAGGGCCGTCATCAATTTATTCTTGGTGATCAAGGTAACCCAGGACAGGACTTTTTTGCCAAAACTGGATGTGCCATATTTTTGCCAAGCGAAGCTGATGAAGATGATGCTATTACGATTGTTGGCCCTTCAGAGAAGATCAAAGATGCTGTGCGGGAAGCTAGAAAGCAAGCAATGGCTACGCAAACTGTCAACATTGACATCCATAAACAACTCAAGAAGTCATCGGGGAACACCAGTCAGCACGCGCAGAATCTCGCACGATACTTACGCCAGCGAAGCGAGATTGAAAGACTCGAAAAGCTTCATAATGCTCGTATTTTCACTCCAACACAAGCCGATGTTACCTCACCATGGGAGGTCTACTCTCGGGATCAAGATAGTTTGTTTGAAGTGCAGGAACAGCTGATCAGCATGATTGATGCTCACCCTCTCTCTCGCATGGCAAATATTCCTGTGGACTCCTTCTATCATAAACATCTTGGACAAGATATTTCTCCAAGAGTCAAGAGAGATTATGGCGTGCACATGGTATTGCCAGATGGCCCCAACGGTGATGTACTTCTTGTTTTTGAAGGACTTGCTGGTAGGGAACCGGAATACAGCATACCCCGTAGCCAGCCCTCGAGAAATGATATCGCAGAATTCCAACGTGGGTTGGAAGAGGCTCGCAAACACATTCTTGATGTTATCGGTTCTCAGGCAGAGATCATCAGCGAATCCATTGACGTGCCAAGAATGTAAGTTTTTTTGATGAAATTTGTTTATTTCCGATGCTGACCATCATAGCTACCACGACAAGCTCAGGAAATTCATATTCGCGGAGAATAAGGCCTTTCAGATTCCTGCTCGTGTTAGTGCAAATGGAACTGTCGTTACACTCCAAGGACCTAGACCTACCGTGGTAAAGCTGGCTGTCAAGGTTAAAGATTTTGTTGCGCAAGCAATTGAGGAGGAGAAAGAACGTGGTTACACACTTACTTTTGATTTCCCTCAGAAGCATGCAAACCAGCTCATTGGTAAGGGAGGCGCATTTGTAAACGAGTTGCGTGAAAAGTTCGATGTCGACATACAACTCAAGGATGGCCAAGTTGAAGTCAAGGGCCCCAAGGCTAAAGCGGATGCTGCCAAATCGCACATCTCGTCGCTTGGCAGGCAATGGGCTGATGAAACAACTTACACTCTGAAGATTGATCCTAAATATCACCCTGAGCTCATCGGTGCTAAGGGTACTCAGATCAACAGGCTGCAAACTCGTTACAAGGTCCAAATTCACTTCCCACGCACAGGCCGACCTACGGATGATGACCATACAGGAAGTGATGCTGGTCAACAGAGTGCTCGACGCCAACAAGCCCCAGATGAAGTTACCATTAAGGGACCCAGGAAGGGAGCTGATGAAGCCAGAGACGAAATTCTTTCTCTGTTCCAATATCTACAAGATAACTCACACGGTGCTACTGTCAGTGTTCAGCAAAGCCAGATTCCTTCCCTTATCGGTCAACGTGGAGCTGGTATGGAGGAATTGAGACAGTTGACTGGAGCCAAGATTGATGTTCCAAACTCTCGGGACAGTGCCGATGAATCAGGACGAGTTGAGATCCAAATCAAGGGCACAGCATCTCAGGTAGCAAAGGCAAAGAAATTGATCGAGGAAAAGAAGAGTGTTTTCGATTCGACAGTAACCGAGTCTTTGAATGTTGATAAGAAGCACCATAGAGCTTTGATCGGTGCTGGGGGCGCAAACATTCATGCCATCATTGTCAATGCTGGAGGATCTGGTGACCGTCGAGAACTCGCTCGTGTTGTACAATTCCCCAAGGCCGATTCTGACGGTAATGCTATCAAGATTGAAGGTAATCGACAACTTGTTGATAACATTGTCGCTGCCATTCAAAAGATCGTTGAGGAACGAGAGAGCCAAATCACGGAAACTGTGGATGTTCCAACCGATAAGCACCGTCCTTTGATTGGTGCTGGCGGTGAGACTAAGAAGGGTATGGAGAAGAAATTCAAAGTTTCAATTGATATCCCTAGACAGGGTAGTGGTCAAACTGGTATCACTATCACTGGTCTTCCAGCTGATGTTGAGAAGGCAAAGGCTCACATTCTTGAAGTCGTTAAAGGTCAGGAAGGTGAAACTGTCCAGGTTCCCCGTAAGCTTCACAACGATATTTCGAACAATGGTCAATTTTTCAGAAAATTACGAAATGATCTTCAAGTCACAGTCGATCATGCAGGAGCTAAAATGCCAGCAAGAGCGGCACCACCTTCTAGTGCCGGTGCAAAGGATGCTTTGATCACCGATGAAAAGGATACATCCGATGACGTTGAAGAATGGTTTGTCTTCAACAAGTCTGATTCTGGAGAGACTGGTGATATTCCATGGGTTTTACGTGGCCCCACCGAAAACATTGCGCAAGCCAAGTCTCTCTTGGCACAAGCCATTGAACAAGCATCAAAGAACAACTTTGTTGGACACCTTACCCTCGTTGATCCTAGCCTGTATGGATCAATTGTTGGCAAAAATGGTAGCAAGGTCAACAGCATTCGAAAGGCTACGGGCTGTAACATTACTGTTCCTCGCGGGCAGGGAACTGATCCAATTGAGGTTGTGGGTAGTGAGGAGGGTATTGAAAAGGCAAAGGAATTGATACTTCAAGCTGTTGCCGAGGGAAAGAACAAACCTGCTCGTGGAGGTGATAGATATTAATTGCATAGTGAGCGAAGGATAGATGAGATGATGTCGCGCCTCGATGTGATGATCGATGGTGAAGATTTACGGGAAATGGATATAGCTGATACGTTTCATTATGGAGGATTCATGAGCGAAAGATATTTTATCATATTGCATGCAGGGCTTATCTTTCTTTCCTGGGTTGTACTTTGTGGGGATGTGATGGGAACAGCCAGGTTGATATATAGGTGCCGTGTCGTTAAAAGATACTGGCGGAAAAATTACAGGAGTTAGCATTTACCTGAATGCATTTTATTGCAAAGTGTTGAAAAAGTTCATTTTCATTTTGTCTATGTGTAAGCATGCGTGTATAATATGAAAATGAGAAGAAAAATGAGATATCTCACCTATATAATCCAATAGGAAGTTCTTACCTTACTTACCTTGGGGAACTAGTTATAACAGAGAGAGAGAGAGAGAGAGAGATCTTGTAATTCTAATGTATATGTTACGAGGTTTGCCGTCTAGATCACGTGGAAGTGCTCTAGGCTCTCGAGGTGGTTTATAACTAGGCGTCAAGCAGGGACTTAAGTAATGACAATAATTATATGCAATTTGTAAGTAATAGTAGAGTATACTAAATGATTGATCTTGAGCACGAAGCTCTATACAAAGGAAATCCATCTTGATTATATAGACCTTCGTGGCATGCGTCCCAGTGCTCCTAGTTGTCCCAGTGCTACTGGGACTGCTGAGCCCACTGGGATACTCATATCACATGATGCTGAGCACGTGATGTTCGGTATGTGAAGTCCGACGTAACATATTATTATTATTATTATTATTATTATTATTATTATTAAAAGATTGGGTGGAAGAGGCCTCTATATTGACTATATTACTACACGTGTAGGCATCTCAATATCCTCTTGGTATCCTCGGAGGGGACCAATATGCCTGCTTATGGTTCGTCTAATCTAGCCTGTTTAGGTAATCGTATTACTAATCACGACACGTGATTAGTACCGGTAACTTCTATTCCTTTTAACAATTATTATTATTATTATTATTATTATTATTATTATTATTATTATTATTATTATATTTACTATACTCTCTCTTATTCCTATAAAGAGGAAAGAAAGAAAGGATCTTTTGGAGTAGGATATGAGGAATCTGGTTGTGAGGGGAGGAGGACGGGTACGGTGGGGTGATTGATGATGGAGGAAATGGGAAATGGGAAATGGGAAATGGGAAATGGGAAATGGGAAATGGGAAATGAGTGAGAAAGAAAGGTTTTAAGATTAGAAACACAATCTACTACCATAATATAACATAATATTATTTTTAGTATTCTTTGATATTGTAGGGTAAAGAAATGAGGTTTACTATAACTATCTGTACCTGTATCTCTTCGCCTCGCATTCGTCTATTTTTTGAACTATGAGTCGAAAAGAGATGAGAAGGAGAGCAATAGGAAATAGTTTTGTATCACTGTTTTATGCATCACCAAAAGATCATATATTAATCTAAAGAAAAAAATCATATGCATTTTCCGTTCGCATTATTGCTAATGCTATGTTATGCTGTACTGTGCTATTGTCATTACACATAGCCAGTCGTATCAATTATCTTCTAAAAGTTTGACCTATCTCTCTTCTAAACAAACCGAACCCATTCGCTCAAATTCATGACCACATAGATCATTTCCATGCAACCTCTATAGTTTTAACGCCCAATATAACAAGGACCACCCTAGGCCAAATCCAAGTACCAGTGTGCCACCAGAGTACAAATCTTTAGACCCTCTGTCGTCCATTTTGAAAAAGTAATTACAGGGAAGTTCGCCACCCTTTCCCAGCCCGCGCATCAAAGAAACATCATATCGATTTGGAAATGAAATCTTTATGCAAGGGGTATCAGAATCATTAAGCTCTTTCCCGAGATACTATCAAACGGCAAGCTGTACTTTTGGGGTGTACCCAAAAGAATAAATATCCAGTCGATGGACTCTCAGAAAATTGAGCTCCTCATTATCGATTTAATACAAAGTGTAGCCACCATCGATGATGACGTTGGATCCGGTCATAAAGGCGGATGCATCGGAAGCAAGGAATACAGCGAGACCATTGAGGTCATCAACAGCACCAAGGCGGTTCTGTGGGGTGAGAGATTTCCAGATGACCTTTTGAGCATCAAGGGCAGGGACGTTGTTAAGAGCAGTGTCCATGTATCCAGGAGAGATCATGTTAACACGAACGTTGTATTTAGCCCACTCGGCACCGAGGGACTTTCCGAGTTGAACGACACCAGCCTTGGAGGCATTGTAACATGATTGCTCTTGTGGGTAGTTGACAATGGAGCCAGACATCGAGGCAACGAGAACGATTGAACCAGGCTTGCCAGCGGCCATCATGGCCTTTCCGACGGCTTGGGACATGAGGAAAGATCCAGTAAGGTTGATATCAATCAATCGGCGGAACATGTTGTGGTCGTAGGTTTCGGCGGGGATGTTAGAGCTATAGGTCGTTGTTAGCATAAAGCTTCTAGCAGATCAGATCAAATATACTTACTCGGCAATACCGGCGGAGTTGATGAGAACGTCGGGAGCACCATGCTCCGCAACAACACTGTTGACAGCGGACTCGATAGCATCGGCATCACGAACATCAACCTTGAAGAAAGAGATTGGAATCTTGTTTCCAGTGAGTTCATACAACTCAGCAGCTGATGCATCTCCCAATTCTTGGTTTGCATCAAAGATAACAAGAGCCTTGGCTCCAGCCTCAACACAGGCACGGGCCATGTGGTTTCCAAGACCTCTGGCTCCACTATAACTGTTGTTAGCCTATGATATTCACCTGTGAAACATGAGGTGTGTGAACTAAATGGACCCTAAACAACTAGTTGGGATGACAAGATCGAACGATAGGATCCGATAAGAATAAAATTTCAATCTCGATCTCGAAATTCGAGTTGATAGGAGGAAATATTGCAGATGGTAATTATGAACTGGGAATTGGGAAAGAAAGTGTAAACATACCCAGTGACAACAACGACCTTGCCCATCAGACTCATTTTTTGCATAGTTGGAGTCATTCCTTTGTATGCACTTTGTGTGAGAGGTGTGACAACGTCAACGACCTCCTTTGCTGCTGCTGCTGCTGCTGAAGCTTCTTCAACTGGAATTGTTACTCTTTCTGGTCCAGAACCTGAAACACCCGAGAGTCAGTATATGACTGACCACCAGAAATATTCTCAAACCGAAAAATCGAAGACACTGGGAGCCGAAGCTATGCGAGATATTGGAACCTCAACATAGATTTAGACATTGGGGAGTAGCAATTAAGCTTACCAGGTTGAAACTTGGTTGCAGGAATTTCCTTCTCGTGGATAGCCTCATAATCGTTGGCTTGAGGGGTGGTGGTGAAAGCACGGAGCGCTTGTCTGCTGATAACAGAAGGGGTGGCTCTGCGGCCAGCCTTGGTGGCAGCTCGAATGAAGGAAGATCGGATAGCAGACATATTGTTTGTAGATTATTAAAGTGCTTTGTGAACGAAATTTAGAATGTTGCTTGCTGTTGATTCAAGATGATTGAAAATATGAAAAGCAGTTGTGTCTTTTCAAAAAGGGAGTTTGTCGAAGATATTATATGTGGAAAGAAGGAAGTATGTGGTTTTTGAAAGTGGTTTCCAGAAAGAAATCTGTGGGAAGTAGGAAATGTTAGCGTAATTCTTCAGAACTAGTAAAGCCGAAGGACCGAGACCCAGATTTAATTCTCAATGACAGATAGACATGATGATGACAATTGGGAAAGGAAGAAAACCAGCTGGCAGGTTCCAATATTTTATTCACCCTTTTCTTTTCTTACTTGACCCGAGTGTTGGGATGCAGGAAAAGAGGGAAAATCATCAGCCGGGAATCTAAAACTAACCTCTGAAATATTCAATAACTTATAAAAATATGAAGTGTGTATGCTGAAGCTTCTAATTCTGCAAACTGGTCAGAAAAAAAGTATTCCGAAGAATGATGCTTTTGGTATTCAAATCTGCAACAGTTGGCTGATTCGCATCATTTCCTCATGAGAAGTCAAATATGATGGAGAATCGGAGCCTCAAAACAGAACTCGGAGTTCATGAGAGTTACCAGAAGTTGATTATGATGTAAGAAACCCGGATCGGAGATGAGTCTCTTCTTCTTGTGACTAGAAGAGATTTCAGGAAAGAGAATGCAGAAAGAAAGTAATGCTGACTGTGTATGTAGGAATCCAGCTCTTGGTTATCCTTTCAAATTTTTATCAACGTATGTGCGGAACAAATCTACAACAAGAAGAAATGTCTAAATGGTATCGAGTCGAATGCAAAAAACAAGTGGTCTATAACTTGCGGAAAAGTTGATGTGTGGAAAGAACTATACTGGGCAGAATGTTGGCGGAAAACAAGCTATGCAAAGATAATTTGATGGTGATGAGAGTCTGTTTCTTCTAAATGGAATAAAAGGGGATATGAAAGGGAGAAAAGATGAAAGTTTGGAAGAGTCAGAGACCCTTTAAAGCAAAACACTTTTTTCCTTCTCTCAATTCTCATCGGAGCCCCCCCGAGGCTCTCTCTCCCCCAAGCTAGTTGATCAGGGTTAAACAGGGCAGCTTCCCATCAAAGCCGTGCTGATTTGCATGGTATGTCCCACCTAAAACGCTATTGGAAGGCTCCCGAAACCAGGGTTGTGATACCGGGGTATCTGATAGAACATCAATGCAGAGAGGATCCTTCCATGATAGTGGGGGCAATTGGGTGACCATCAGATTGGCGTGCCACGGATGATGACTAGGTTATGCAGGAGAAGGTTGACATGGCGTACATGGAAGCCGTGGGGGATGATGAACAAGTTTCAAAGGATACTTTTGTTTCCGATACTCCCAGAATCATACCAACCGTGAAGATTTTTGGGAAAAGGATGAGGCGGTGTGCCCTACCTACACATACGTTACTACAAGGTGCATGATTGTCGCTGCAAACTGTATGCAGGAATATGGGTCAGATGTGGCGAGAACTTTGACACTTGGGGAAGTTTCTCTGCATCTCAAATCATACTTTCATCGTATCTGTTTGAGAAAATTAAAAGACTTGTCGATGGAATATTTGTTTCTCTCTTTGGTGGTATTTCAATAGGTATAGCAATTTGGATGAGGATATCAGACTTGGCTGTTGGAAAATATGGCCCCATCTAGATATTAAACCCCTGGCGGAACGGAGTGCTTACTGAGGATTTCTTTGAGACATTTATTTGTGGATCATTAGAAAATTCGAAAAAGTATAATGTTTCTAGAAGCCACAATTCAGAATGGAATGATTTGAAAAGCCACTGACAGGAAGAATACGTGGAGAGTGAGTGGTTGAACAATTTGATACGATTCATACAAAGTTCACGCAAACACCAATAGACACCATCTCGCCTTCAGGGTCCATTATAAGAAGAGGGTAAGGTTACATTGATTGGGATGTGGATTGGACAAACTGGCAGTATTGATGCCATTGCAACTGATAATGTATCTTCCAACCAAAACAATCCACAAAAAATGTCACTCAATCTCAACTCTCATCAAAAACCTCGAAGATCAATTCCCCCAAAGCAAAAGGATCTTCATTATTCAACGTTAATCTCAATCCCTTTTTGATTATTTACCCACATTTTCTTTTTTACAGGTGTACTTGGTTACCTACTCCTAGCGTATATATTTATCCCACACTTTTTCTCTTCTCCATCAATAATAAATATAAATTATTGTGGTTTATGGAGTAGACTGTCTTGAAATATTGGTACTTGGGTCTCCGTAGGTAGCGGTGTGAGTTGGAATATTGGTATGAATATTGGAATTTGGAACGCTCAGGTCGGATTTCTACTCCGTAAACTATGTCCGTGGAAGTTTGGTGGAATGATTGTAGAAGGGGGTTTGGTACGAAGCACTCTGTACGAAATATATAGATTTGGTTTATGTTGTAAGTGTAAATTTAAATGTAAATGTAACCTTGCAGTAGAATAATTCATTGTATCTGCTCCCTTAAGCAAAGCAAAACTTTGCTCAAGTGCCCAAATACGGGGTATCATAGTATAATCTAATCTAAGGAAAGAAAGTCATCTGACAGCTATGAAAAGGTTTAAATCTTACGAGCTGTTGGGACGGGAAGGTCTGTGTTTTTTTTTTGCTTTTTACGAGTCTTTCTTTGGAAGTACTGGAGTAGATTTGGGTTTATTGCTTTCTAGGGGGTGAGGGCTGGCTGGGTGATACCTAGTAAGTACTCTAGATAGTAGATACCACTGTAGAGAGGTAAATATGCCACATGTAGATGATGCGATTTTTAAGTGGTGTTTTGATAATGTATGTGTGTATACTCAGCTAATTTTGTATTTTCTATATGTATATATATATATATATATATATATATGTATTTGTTTATCTATTTCTGTTTATTGAAGAATTTGAAAACACTACGATGCTGAGTACTGTGTTCCCCTGCATTATCTGTAGTTATCTACTACTTACTTACAGAGTACCTATCAATAAATAAATAAATAAATAAATCTTTCTAGAACTTAATTAGAAGCATAGTTCCTATTTAGTAAATTCCCAGGTTTACCGCCCGCGGATCAGGGTCTTTACTAACTTTTAGTCACTATGGATCTTTTTTCTGGGTCATGTCTTTTGGATTTTTCATATTTTATGGAGTTTATGGAGTTGTTACCACATTTTCTAGAGGACCCTGGAAATGAAAAAAAAAAAAAAATGAAAAAAGTCCCTACCTACCTGAATGACTCGCATCATCGGTGGCAATAGAACAAGTTTTGATTCTTGAAGAACTAAACGGAGTAGGGTCTAAAAAAATCTTTTCTTTTCTTTTCTATTGTGGAGAGGAAAAATGGAAAATTTTCTTCATTCTATTTTTTTGCCCTCTTTTTGGCCTCCATTCTTCTTCTCGTCTTCTTCCATTTCGTCATTTTTTTCTTCCTTCCTTTTTCTTCTTTCTTTAACATCATTCATACATCAAAAATCATCTATATCATCCATTCTACAAGTGTATTTCAACATCTCAAAAAACAGATAGGCATCAATTCCAAATTCCCATGTCAATGGATGTATCGAAAGGGTACCAATGCATACCACAAATCACTCACCCTACCACATGTACTGCTACCCGAACCACAAATCACGAATCACAGAATAAACGATGAGGAAAGGAAAGGATTAGCTGGAACCGTCGGTTATATTTCGATAATAGATATCAATCATACAAGTATTTCCACCCATGAATACCTATAAACATTGAACGACACTTTGGTACGTATACCAGATAGCTTCAACATCAACCTCCCAACAAACCAAGCTTCTCTCATTTTCGACTGGACCGGTCTGAATGCTCCGAAAATCCGAATCATCGAATTTCTACCGCACATACACATATCATAAGCTTCACAAGTGGCGCTTGAACAGCACGAATAGTATGAACAGCGGATTAGAAAGCTCCCGCATGATCTTTTGATAAAAAATTTCTCATCAAGATGGTGTGGTGATAATTCGTCAAATTACGATTCTGAAGTTCCATTCATCATCGCAGCCTGAATTTATCAGCAAAGAAACTATATTCACATTTTTTATATTTGGGCTCATGTTCATATGATGGTGGATCACAAATCAAGGTTCGACGTATAGCCACGGAATCTGTTTTCTCGATTCATTGATGAGGCTGTTGTCGCATTCACCAAGCACACATATCGAAATTTTCAGCTTGTTGGGCTTTTACAATCTAGATTTTGATAACAGGGAGGTATTTGTTGGGAGGAGTTCATGTCACCCCCACCTTTCTATTTTTCTATTTCTGTTGCAACGTCATTTATTTCCTCACTGTTCTATTTTAGTAGGTAATGATGAATGATAAGAGATGAGGAATGAGGGGCAAGGGGCAAGGGACCTGATTTCCTCATCTAGAACATTAGTGAATCTCACCTGATGCAAATTTTTCTTATGGAAGTTGAAAGCGGAAAGAAATGAAGGAGATAAAAGGACTCTATCTCAAAGACTTACATGATGAATATCCAGATAGGGACAGCTTATGTTGAGTTTCAAAAAGAAACTTGATGTGTGATGTGAACTGGACGAATATTTTAGTAGATGCTTCGTGTTTTCTGAAAGTCTTTGAGATAGGGTTGTTTTTTGGATAGGGCTTTTGGTTTGGTGCGGTTGTGTTAGTACGTTGATAAGGCTGGAGATGGATATCTATCTTTCTTGGATTTTCAAAAGGTTTTGATCGTATTTCCTTTGCATGTTCCTACTCTTATCTGATCATATGGAAGATACTTGAACTGAAATCATGAACACTTTTACCTACTTCTATAAACATTCGAATATATACACTCTCCAAGACATCCAAATTCAATACAAACAAACATTACGTCATTATCTTCAAAAAAAATCTCTCGAATTATATAATACATTCATGAATTGAACATCTAACAATCCACCTATCAAGTGAATAATAAACACAATACAATAAAGTACCTAGTATGAATATAGATCTGAAGAAGTCTTATGAAGTGATAATGATAGTGAATGACTCCATTCCCCCACTCAGTCAGGATCAGGAACTTTATAATTCCTACTTCCAATACAATTTGACCTTGGTGGGAAAATCAAATATGTAATATGAATGAGGTAAGGTAGGAGAAGTATGTGATTCTTAACTAACGAATTGAGATTCTGATTCGTAGAGATATGCCTTGAGAATTTGAAGGGTATGGGAATTAGTTTTGCTATAGAATCTCATCTATTTAAATACTTTTTATTTTTACAATATTATAATGGGGTACAAATATCCCCAGATTATTTTAAGGATCTTTTAAAAAGACAAGCTTATTAAATAGTTTAGGAATACCTTACTCCTAGTATCCTTGAACTCCATAGGTCGCTGGCGGTATTATATTATAGTTATGAACGAAATTGTTAAAGTGAATGGTTCCTGCGTAGCACGTGCACAGGGCACTAGTCCTGTTAGGACTAGATTGAGAAGCTCTCTTACAGAGAGCTTCGCACTTCCGTAGAACTTAGAAGAGAGATTAACCTACTAGACCAATATTACCTCAGTTCTGCCCTATCAGCTTCCCACTATTCCCTGTGTGAGGTCATTCCTTTTAACAGAAATATATAATAAATGGAATAACATTTAGAAAGATTTAGGTATATAAGTCTTATATATTACTATTATTTATATACAATATAAAAGAGATATATCTTCTCTGTCATATTAAGTCTAGTACTACTACATTTATCACTAACCATATCATCACTATCATCTATCTAATTTCTAGCACCAACCCACACCATTTCCTGGCGGGAAATTCTCCCAAACTCTCAGAAAACATCTCATCGCCTGTTGGATAGAGTAACTACTCTGATACTGTCATACCAGTGGCTTGAACGTTGACATAATAATTCTATAACAAGATCCTGATTATAAAGGAGTCTGATTTGTTTTACACTCCTTTGATGGACTGCTTAATTTATAATGAATGAATGATGGGGAAAAGAAAGGGTCTTGTTTTTTAATCTGTTATCATTTATATATATCTTCTATATAGGTATCTACTTATAAATTTAAATAATATCCACAAGCATCAATTAATAAATTCTGATTACTAGGGTCTATGCGATGTATTACCTATGTAATTATAAGAAAGAACTAAAATGCTATAAATAATAAACAATTTTTAATATTTTTAAATTATATAAAACAGAGACCCTACTATAGGAGAAAATTAGTTTATATAAATCCTCTAACTGATAATATATAACTTATGGCCATGATCATGAACGAGCCCAAAATAAACTATTTAGAAATGAAAGTGTAGTATTTATTTATAGTTTTGTTTTGTTTAATTTACTACTGTCAAAATCAATCTGTATAATTGTCATTATTTTCAACTTGTTTTTTTTTTTTTTTGATATATGATTTCCATTTTGAACTTAGCAAAAAAAAAAAGCTATGTATCCGGGTATAGAGTAGATAATATTAAACTAAAACTAAATTAATAGAAAGTACCTAGTAGAAGAATATATTAGGTGAATGAAGTTCAACTCCAATCTTTGACTTTGATGAGATGAGATGAGGACTTGAATGGATCAGGTGAGAAGAGCGGATGTTGAATCAACTGTATCATCAAAGTGCGGTCATTAAGGAGGCGTTTCCGTGTGTTTCTAGACATTGAAATGTAGGTCCTAACACATGAATCCTCTTTATGCCATAGTATCATCCCACGCTATCATTCCACCTCTCTTCCTTTTCACTGCGATTCTAGTCAATTATGTTATTATCATCGCCTAATTTATCATTTCATCATTCAGAATATCCAAAATCCCTCCTTAAACACCCCGAATTCGCCCACATGAAAACTTCCAAGTAATAAAATGTCCACCTTGTGCAAACTATCTACTTTCTCAGATTACTGATAGTAGAAGATTGATTTTCATTTAGAATCTGCATTCAAAACCAATCCTCGAGATACAGGAAAATTATAAATTGTACAAGAAGCAAAAAATGAAGGTAGGGAATACGTCAATATTAGAAGTGAATATTGAGAATATCCGAACAGAAGAACCAAGTAAAGTAAAACAAAATCTAAGAGATTGAAAGATGAGTATCTTTCCGTATATCTCTACATCTAATGTTTTATATGATATCCTTGTTTTAGATAATTGATATTCTCTTTCCTTATTAGCAGTTTTCTACACTATTGTGACCAAAAGGGTGTTTATAGACCAGCAATTGTATTTAACTTAGAATCTACAGGTGAAGAGCACCTGTAGATGGGGATAGCTACTCTATATATACACAAATGAATGGCCTAGCCGCAGTAGCTAGGCAAAAAGAAGTCATATTTATTCCTCCAATGATCTTACTTTACCGATAACCATTGATACCGAGTACTTGTCCGGATCTGATCCTCAGGTCACCTAAATCGCATACTAATCTCGAGTAATCGTATCATGTGTGGACATGGTTAATGTACCTGAGGTTTCTTATATAATAAAGGTGGGAGGAAAGCAGGGGTTTCCGTCACAACTATCATCCACAAATCTCCTCATGTTACTAAACGAGAATAAACACCTAAAGATATCCATAACTCTCATCATTGCATTATATAATCGCAATAATTTAACATATTATAACCAATTCATCTTTTCTACTTATCAATCTCCATTCTTTACAACATTATTGATTAGATCTCTTCGAAGATATAATATTGCAGGCCTAGAGGAAATTAAAAACATATAGACCAAGAAATTTACAAAAAATATAAGAAAAAGAAAAGCAATAATTAAAATATCTAATAAAAAGAATTGATATCCAAACTCACAATTAGTAAATATTTGAAGTACTTATATAACCAAGAAAATCTCATCCCTCTTGTGACCAAAAGGGTGTTTATAGACCAGCAATTGTATTTAACTTAGAATCTACAGGTGAAGAGCACCTGTAGATGGGGATAGCTACTCTATATATACACAAATGAATGGCCTAGCCGCAATGGCTAGGCAAAAAGAAGTCATATTTATTCCTCCAATGATCTTACTTTACCGATAACCATTGATACCGAGTACTTGTCCGGATCTGATCCTCAGGTCACCTAAATCGCATACTAATCTCGAGTAATCGTATCATGTGTGGACATGGTTAATGTACCTGAGGTTTCTTATATAATAAAGGTGGGAGGAAAGCAGGGATTTCCGTCACACCTCTCAACATATTCCCCGAAAAGTTAGAAATTCACTTGAAAGACTATACACCTCTTATCGCTCCTTCCGATGAATATGATATTCTAAACTCCTAGTATAAAAAATAAAGTTTCCTATCATATTAGTTTCTTTCAAACTCTCTTTCTTTATATATATATATATATATTTGAGACAAGCCCCCCAACACTCCTCTATACCCCATCCAATTCCAATCCAAATTAAACTACTTAGATCGGAAGATTAAAGAAAAAATATCTTTTATAAACACTATTATAACCATTATTATTATAATTCCAATCAATATCAATATCATTATTACAATTTAATAATATATTTTCCTCGATCCCGCGTCCCGAAACAATTGGACGAAAGAAACCCACCGAGTCTTGCAACTCTTCTCATCTAATACAACATCACCTTTATCTCAAAACAACAATCCCCTCCTCCCCTCCCTCATCTAATTACTCTCTCAACCCCTAATATACATACCGAATCCTTACCAAACTCCAAACCCCCAACATACATACCACCCCCCACCAAACCCCAAATCCCAAACCTACAACAAACCATAAAGCACTACACTGCACTCAACCCATACAAATTCCAAATCCCACACAAATATACACCAATAACAAAACCCTAATCCTAACCCATCTATCCTCTACAATCACCAAAATATCACAAAATCACAAAAAGCCAAAAAAATAAAAATATAATAGTACTGAAAAGAAAAACAAAGAGAGATCCATGACTATCTATCTCACTTAACCTTAAACGGTTTAAAGAAATAAAAGAATAATTATATATCACATGAAACCCACGACAATATGAATTTTGAAATTCATAAATCATGTATTATAGGGAGAATCTCGAAGTTAATTTTGAAATTGGGGAAAGAGTTAGGATTATTTATTTGATTCCCATTATAAAGTTCACTTGGATAATTATCTATGATTGGAATGATATGTTTATATTATAGGACTTAATTACTTACCAAGGTGTTCTGGTAATTTGTCACACACTCACTAGACATCCATAAGTCAACAATCAAGAATTCATAGTAGATACTTGTATCTTTCCACTTTCATTCATTCATTCATTCATTCATCACTCGCCTAATCCCATCCAAGCCCAGGAGGTCCAAAAGAAAAGTCTTCAACTCATATTCTCTTTATTCCTATATTTACATTCAAATTTCCATCCATAACCACTCAATCACTATGTATCAAGGAATATCTTCCGCTGTGCTTTTTATTTCACAAATTCCTTATCCGCATCCTAAAGCCCAAGCCCAAGCTCTATCCACAATCATGTTCTTCCAAAATCAAGAAAGATATAAGAAATGAAGGAAGGCAAAGTAATGAGACAAAAATCGATTCGCTAGTATGACAGACAGACATAGAGATGTGTATGAAAAAGCTAACAGATGACAATAGAACCCCCGAGAACTCCGGTATATGGAATATGAAAACAAGGATATGCCTGAAGCAAATCAAGAGTGTTTTTAGGTTAAGAAGTGTAAAAGGATGTGTGGGGAGTGGAGTCAGGTAGGAAATAATGTTGCGTTTGAGACGCAACTTTATTCTCTCATTTTGACATAATTTGAAGGGAAGATACCCGATCGTCCGTTGATAGTACCAGTCCTATCAACACAATGTATTAGCCCTGATTACGCACTTTTTCTATCCTTATGTGCCAGAACATGTCATAAAAAGAGGGCAAAAAAAGATATACGTACCACCAATCTTCATTGCTATCAGTCTTCTTCGTCACCGTAATTACATCACCCTTCTTGAAGCCCAAATCTCCTGGCTGATCGGCATCAAACGTAAATTGCGCAACGGCTTCATTACTCCTCAAACTAGCTGTCTTGGATTGAAACTTTGGTTTTGGTGCCGCCGGTCTACCTGGTCCTGGTTTTCCGCTACCATTACCGCCAAATTGACTTGAAGATGTACGAGGAGAATCCGTATATACATAATCATCCTCAAATGCGGTTCCAGACCTAGCCCTGCCTGCATTGGTAGGGGCTCTGTCATAAATATCATCGGCCCATGTACTCGCTCGTTGAGGACGGTTGGGGTTGACATAATCAGAATCATTTCCTAAACTTGTGCCACGATCTCTTCGCGTGCCTTCTCCGTAGGCATTTCCTCTTCTACCTTCCCATACCACATCATCGTGTCGTTCGTCATAAACAGGTATATCATTATAAGTGCCATCATCAGTACTTTGCCCCGCGAAAACTCTCGAATTCAACACAGTCATGAGTGGTTGTGCTGCTGGTGGTGCTCGAACTGCTCCGCCCAGTAACTCTGCAGCTGTGAATCTTCTTCCGTATAATTTCTCGTTCGCATCTCTTCGCTCGATAATTGCGCTTCCCTCGAGACTGACACCAGCAAAAAGTCCCTTTGTCTTGCTATAACTGAAAACACCAGCTACCCCCTTCATACTGGCAGCTCCGGCTGCCTCGGCATTTCGTCCTATTGGTCCAGCTGCTATACTGACATTTCCACCAAGTGTGAGAGAACCAGCTTGGGAGAAGGTGCGCACAGCCGCGGCATCATTGAGAATGAAAACGAAATCCGTGAGTTCGAAACCGATTTGTCCGCCAACTCCACCGCCGCCGATTCCAATTGCCGAAGGTGCGGACCAGGAACCGTCCGAGAGACGAGCTATTACTACACCATTACCATAACGACCGGAACCAATAAACCCAGCTTTTAGGACAGTCACGATTGCGAGGCCCTGGTTTGGGGAGAATGTTAGTGAGGGAGCTCGGGTTATTGGGAGGCTGGGAAGGGAAAACAGCGGAAACAAGAACGAACCTTTGCTTGCGCAAGGACATGTGGTGGAATGATCTTATCGGGACCAAAGGACTGTCGTGGATCAATGAAAGAGCTTAAAATCTTTCCGCATTTTTTGCATTCCGCTGTTCAAGAGTAGATTGTCAGCTTCGGTGCTCTTCTTGCAGTGGAATGATTTCATGTTAGCCGCTCAACAGGATGTCATAAAATAACTTACACGCCATAGACGAAGGAAGCGGGTTATTGATTCCCAAAGGCATCTTGAAGGATTATTCAAGGAAATCTCTTTTTCGAATGTATAGTCAGTTGTGATGAGCTTGCGCGAAACTATTCTATGATTCTGTTGGGTTGTCTGTAGGTAGAGTAGATATGGGTTCGCGAACCGAGAATCAACTGCGCCACAGAATATTTCGATGACAAAGTGTGGGGTTCAAGCAAAGGTTATCCGATAGCCAGCACCAGCTAGCATGATCCTGTGAGAAGGCTAATAATAATATTCGCGGGTTAATCAATCACTCCAGATTTTATGTATATCAGTATTTTCTAGATACCTAGTAGGTAGCAGACGAATATATCGTGTTTCATGGATTTTCAAGTATCAATTGAAAGAGCTTGAAAAGTGGGATAAGAGTTACCTTTAATATTTGTGTTCTGCTAGGTACTAGGTATGTAGGTACTATAAGTAGGTACTAAACAGGTAGGTAGCTAAGTACCCAGTAGACAAAAGCAATTGGATTAGCCTCATAAAAGGTGCATGTGGTCTGTGGGTCTATGGTCCGTGCTCTCCCTCTTCGGAACGGACAAAGCGGCCGCTGCTGACTCCAGAATTCAATTTTTCCCCTCCACAAATTTATTGATTTTTGTCTGCCCCGCGGTTTTCAATTTTTATTAATCCTCCAACTTCAATTTACTTTATTCTCACCACAATAAAATTCCTCATTTTTTGGAAACTTCCTTTTGAAAGACCGGAAACAAGAACACTGAATCACTTAGCAAATTCTGAGATCCTTGGATAATTATAATCAAGATGTCTGCCAATGACATCTACCAAACTCCATTGACTTCGCGTTATGCAAGTAAGTAACTCGATCTATGCTCCTCTCAATGGACAAAATAAATCTCACTTTGATTATACCTATCGAGCCTACGTTGTAGACCTCATAACACTCTTCAATGTTCCAATTCGGATTTGACAATCAAATGATTGGTTCAACCAGCCTCAGAGATTCAATGCTAATCATTCCATTCTTACAGGCAATGAAATGAAGGAGATCTTCTCCGCTCGCAACCGTGCTTCCACATGGAGAACCCTTTGGATCCATCTCGCTGAAGCCGAAAGGGAGTTGGGTTTGGATATCAGTGCTGAGGGAATTCAACAAATGAAGGACCACAGAATCATGACAGACGAGGACTTTGAGGTTGCTGCAGTGGAAGAGAAGAAGCGTCGTCATGATGTGTAAGTTCCACTCCAGAATTTTCACTTTCCAGATTGGACTTGCTAACTTCGTTCTTTTCAGTATGGCACATGTTCATGCATTTGGCCGAGTTGCTCCAAAGGCTGCTGGTATCATCCATTATGGTGCCACCTCATGCTACTGCACTGATAATGCCGATCTCATTTTCCAACGTGATGCCCTCGACTTAATTCTCCCCAAGTTGGCTACTATCATTCACAAGTTGGCTCAATTTGCTCTCGAGTTCAAGGATCTACCCACCTTGGGATACACCCATTTCCAACCTGCTCAATTGATCACTGTAGGTCGTCGTGCCTCTCAATGGGTTCAAGATCTTCTCATGGATTTGGAGGACATTAAGAGAGTCAGAGCCGATCTTCGTAAGTCCTCAATATGTCTTACACTCAAGCGCGATCAGGTTTCAAATTTCTATGAACACCTGCTAACACTTAAATTTAGGTTACCGTGGTGCTCAAGGCACAACTGGTACACAAGCCAGTTTCATGGAGATCTTCAAAGGTGACGGTTCCAAGATTGATCAGCTCAACGAGATCCTTTGTGAAAAGGCCGGATTCCCAAGCTGTTACGCTATCAGCACACAAACCTATTCCCGCAAAGTTGACCTTAGAATCGCCAATGCCCTTTCCAGCTTTGGCGCTACAGCCCAAAGAATCTCGAGTGACATCCGTCATCTTGCCAACTTGAAGGAATTGGAGGAGCCATTTGAGAAGGATCAAATCGGTTCATCCGCAATGGCCTATAAGCGCAATCCAATGAGATCGGAACGAATTGCAGCACTTGGTCGTCATCTTGCCAACCTCAACAAGAACGCCAACGATACCTATGCTGCTCAATGGTTCGAAAGAACCCTCGATGATTCCGCAATCCGCCGTATCACCATCCCTGAGATGTTCCTATCAGCCGACGCCGTCTGTATGGCTATGGACAACGTCGTCTCTGGCTTTGTTGTTTACCCAAACCGTATTCATTCTCGTGTCATGGAAGAATTGCCTTTCATGGCTACAGAGGTAATCATTATGAGAATTGTTGCCGCCGGAGGATCGCGACAAGAAGCTCATGAGGAGATTCGTGTTCTTTCTCACCAAGCTTCTGATGTTGTTAAGAAGCAAGGTGGCCAAAACGATTTGATCGACCGTATTAAGGCTACCAAATACTTTGAACCAGTCTGGGCCGATCTTGATAACATGATGGACCCAAAGAACTTCATTGGCCGTAGTGCACACTCGGTCGAGAAGTACTGTGGACCTGGTGGAGAGGTTGAAGCTGCCCTTGCTGAGTGGTCAGGACAGATCAAGTCTAGCAAGGCCGTTGAGTTGAGTCTTTAATTCGAAGCCCATTGGCTTTACAACTTCTTTGATTGAAGAATGTCAAAATGGATAGATATGGCTGGGAGAAAATTGGTTGGAGTTCATGGAGTACGGCCCTCACGGATCTCATGGGTGGAGGATTTTTCAAAGTAGACGTGCGACTCATACCCATTAAACTTGCGTGTAATTTAGTTTTCTGGAGGTACTATTCGCAACTTTAGCAAGCATGTGGTTTTTTCAGCGACTTGATGCAAACATGATATACATTACATAATATTCCCGCCCCTTCAGGTGATCGCTTGTGCGCAATGAATTGGACTAGTAAATGATCACCGGTCGGACAAGTACCAAAAGCCGAGCTGTGGCTGTGTTAAATCAGCCTCAGCCTTGAACCATTTTAGTTAACCACAACACGGCTGTGACAAGATCACCTAGAACATACATTTACGTATTATATGAATTGACCTGAGTGAACGGAGCAACTAAATCAGTCGTCACATAGTGAAGAATCAAACTCTCATTAAATCACGAAATCCATTAGGTATTGAACCTCGCAGACAAAGAAACGCATCCGTCCATCCTAGCCCCCCGAAACTCGAAACACAGGCATCACATTACAGTCTCAGCACATCGCTCACCTCTTCTGTGTCTACCATCCTTATCACTATCTCTCTATCAAGAAACCACTTCAAGATTCCCACGCAATCCATCCAAAATGTCCGACGCCTACGAGCGCGAACGCCAAAATAACTCCCGTCTCAACGAATTATCCGCAAAAGTATCTGCGCTGCGCGGTGTCACGGTCGATATATATGATCATGCTAGAGCGCAAGATGTTATTGATAATACTGTATTTCTTCCCCTTTTCCCTTGTCTCCTCCCCTACCTTTTCAACTCCCCATTTCAGATACAACAAAACAAGACAAAGAAGATAAAAGAGAATATAAAAACAAATACAAAAAACTAACACAAATAAATAGTCCGACACTTTCTCTAGCATGTCGTCCTCGCTCAAGGGATCCGCGTCTCGACTTGGTCGTATGGCTTCTTCGGGGAATAAGGTTGCGATTTTGAAGTTGAGTGGGTTGATTATGGGGAGTGTGCTTGTTTTGTGGTTTTTGTGGGGGTTGGTTGTTTGAACAGGAAGTAAAAGGGAAGGGCGGGGGATTCTTGGGTTGTGGATGGTTGGATGGGGTTGGGAAGGAGAGAGGTGAGGGGATATGGGATGGAGTGGGAATGGAAATTTCCTGGCTTGATGGATATAATGCGAGACTGGCATTGTGTGACCGCATGGCGATATACGTATAATAATGGTGTTTGGATGCAGAGATGGGAGAGAGGAGAGAACTGTATTATATGTATGGATGGGACATCGGCAGATATATTAAACTGCGGCTGTGGCATTCTAATGGCGTTGTCGGTTGCATATACTCTACGAATGAATGGATCAGGATACATGGCGATATTACCTTATGCACGGTTGGTTATTGCTTTCAGGGGTGGAATACATATATACGCGAAAATTGTATAAAGACACATCAGACCAAATTGCGCCTTGAAATCATCTGCTATTTATAGGATATCTATGTTCATGTCATTTTCCATGCATCCATCCATTCATATCCATATACCTTCTCCACATTCTTGTCCCTTTCATTCCTCCTACACACCCTACTGTATTCCTGCATCACTCCCATACATTCGAGAACAAATCCTCACCACCGGATGAGAAACCCTTTCCAGCACCAGAAGTCGCATTCGCGGCAGGCGCTGGAGCTGCACTACTCCAACCACCAAATTCATCATCTGCTGCCACTTTTGGAGCACTAACAATTGTATTAAAACTACCTCCAGCGCCTGGTACTATACTCTGGTTCGATAGTCCTCCCCAGCCACCAAAATCCCCAGTGCTAGTTTGAGGTGGTGCAGGTTTTGGAAGGGATGGGCTAATTTTGGCAGAGCTACCCCAAGCATCATTTGAGCCCCACGCATCGGTACTGCCCCAAGCGCTGCTCATAGCGGGCGCCGCTGGCGGAGATTTTTGTGATGTTGCTGTTGTGCTTGAAAGGTTGAAAACGGATGATTGAATGGGTGGCGAGGCGATTGTCTGCTTGGGCGCCGCAACACTTTGCACAGCAGGTGTGGAGAAGTCGAATAGATCTCCTAATGCGGAACTAGCATTTGTGGACTGTGGAGCTGGAGATTGACCTGGCGCCGAATCAAAAGCTCCAAAGCCGCTTGAGGAGCTGAATGTACGGGATACTTGTGAGGGAGCAGGAGCTGCTTTGGGCTTCGTATCAAAAAAGCCGCCGCCACTGAGTGATGGGGATGATATCTGAGCCCCAGAAGCTGCGGATCGGTGGCTGGAAATGTTACCCAAGTTTGAGAAGGCTGTGGGTTTTGATTGAGCCGGAGATGTGGAATTTGAGAAACTCAAGCTACTAAATGCATCGTTCATACCTCCGAACGTAGAACGCTGTGGTGACTGCTGCGGTGCAGCTTGCATACCACCAAAAGATCCAGATGATGCATGTGAAATATGTGATGTCTGTTGCTGTACTTGAGGACGGGGAGCGGATGCATACAGCGATAAAATCGACTGTTTTAGATCGGGTCTTGACTGAGTACCTGGAGCTGGGGCTGTACTCGACGGTCGACTAGGAGGAGCAGCCTCAGTTCCGAAAAAGTCCAAGCCTAGCAGGGAGTCCGCTGGTTTTGTTTGTTTTGGAGGAGCGGGCTCTGACTTTGGCGGAGGTCTTGCAGGTACCGGACCGGCAGTACTCGCCCTCGGCGGTGGCCCAATATCATCGCCAAAGAGATCCTGCTGCGGGGGAGTACTGATCGGAGTAGGGGCTTTACTTGGTGGGGCAGTCCTTTGTGATGTCGATCTCTCGAGGTTGTGTTTTTCTTTGACAAGTCCAAGGGGCATATCGTCATCTCCGTCGACATCAAGTGTTGAGGGATCCGGAATTGGTCCATCCATCACCCACCTCTTTGAATCGTATTTCGTTCTTATAAAGTTCTCAATCTTGGCTTCTGATGGTACGTGGCCTGGAGCCAGCTTTGCTTCCCAATATTTGTTTGCTCTGGCATTTCCCCATTTCAAAACACTTTGTACTTGTTCGTCTGTCCAAGAGTCCAAATCAACCGATTTTACTCGACTTATGTGCGTTCCCATTCCACGATGTATTCCAGAACATCTTATGCACATGAATACTCCCAAGTTCCAGCTTGCCCATCTTGGATCTGTCAACCAGAATGAAATTGTCAGCTTCTGGCTCGTATAATCACTGGAAGAATAGCGATGGAACCTACGTTTATTTCTTTTGCAGTCACAACAAACCTTATTACACTCGAGTTTCAATAGACTCTTAATGGTTTGGGTGTTTTGCGCAATACGCTCAGCCTGAGGATTTGCTGGCCTGCGCGACATCCTGGTGAGGTTGATCAAATGAAGTTTAATGAAATCGAATGCTTATGCTCCTTTAACAGGAAATATTAATTACAACAACTGTATGTAGGTAAGATTTGAAAGATTAATGTCGCGTGTCCTGAGGGTTTGGAATTAATGTTTCTGAAAGGAGCTTTCTTGATTCCACACAAAGCGCACAGGCCCGGACAGGTCGGCCTCGCGTCCCCACAAAAATTGTGAGAACCTTACCAACAACTCTGTAATGCGTCAACCAGGTTTTGAACATTTATAGATAATTATGCTAATTATTACATTTGTTTTCATATTGGGAAACACGTACTAGAGACTTCAGACCATAGGTGATTGACATCACAGAAGCAACACGTACAACATATATGTACGACTATAGCCTCCATCTTTTCCATGCTATGGCGAACGGTCTGCCATATCATACATTAGTGTTGAATAGATACTACTCGAGTATCTTGATGGAATTAGTTTCTATTAGTTTCCTAGCATAAAGTCAAAATGGGGATCGACTCTTCTCCTCATCAACCTACTTAAGGTCTGCCGTATCACTGCCAATCTGCCAGAGCCAGTAAAACCACAACACATATACTTTCAGATGAAGAGTACCTCTGCTAAAGATACTTCCCCCAACCTTATGATGAGTAGTTTGCCTACAGACCAACCGTTCGAATAATGGCATCAAGAGTTGTCTCGAGAACTTTCAACAACCTATGCTTGGTTTGACTCGGCATTGCTCTAGATAACCTGCCTGTGGGGAAACCTAGACAAAATAGAAATGAATATCAATGAACTAATCAGTCAAGTTTTTTGTTTCTCGCAAAGTGTACCTATTAGGTTGCCTAGATGGGAGATACATCATCGAGGGGCAAAACTCGCATATCAAATAGTCTCTTCCAAGTCATTAACATGAAAGAGACAGCCTCTAAACCAGATAATAGGTACCAGATACTTGAGGACTCGGCGTGTTATTGGCCATATAACCCCCCCGATATTATTCGTGCCGAAATAGAATTTCTATTTCAACATCATAGTGAAAGTCAATCTTTCCTCTGATCCGGGACTCATTTTATCAAGCCACAACCCCGTTTTCCATAGATCAAGACCGAGGGAGGGGATTTTAGATTGCATTGCAGTGAGAATAAACATCTTTAGCCTCGGAACGTGTCTGTATTGCTTGCCTGGGTGTGCGCGAGAACAGTACTGGGATAGTATAAATCTGATGCTGAAGATATTTTCACCTAATAGAAACAAACTATTGCTTAGAATAGACTAGAAGAATACTCCGTAATCGTTATCAATTCTTCAAATCACGTACACTCGATCTCGACCGATGGTTGTGCGATGTGACATAAGCGGCGCAGGATCCGGAGTACAAAGAAAAAGGAAAGTCGATGATTCCAAAGACGACTGTAACCTCACTTCCCACTCTTACATATCGCATAATTTGTCATAATATTAAATCAAATCGAATACTACTTCAAATTTATTATAAGTACTCTCCATGCGGATTCCAACGTTTCCCAATCTTGTCCGTACATTCTATACTATAAGCAATTATACCCTTTCTCGTCTACCAACAACTCAATACAAAGCCCTTTCAACCCATTACCAGAGGAACTGTCCTGCGATCTATGCCAACCATCCCATTTCTCTCAGCTTTTTTTGGTACCTCTAGCTCCCAACACATGTCTTACCCTGTGCAAAAATCCGAGGAAGAATGGCGAGCTGTTCTCTCTAAAGGTAAGCTTTGCCGGGCCTCCCCTCTTCTGCCATTAGACCCCTTCTCCTCACGCCCCCCCCCGACCCAAATCCTGATATACTACATAAACCCATCTGACATCTCCCAAGAACAATTCCGAGTCCCCCGCAAGCAAGGCACTGAAGCTCCCCATGTTGGCAAATACGACAAACACATGCCCGACTCTGGCGTCTACACATGCGCTGGCTGCGACGCCCCTCTATACAAAGCCTCCCATAAGTTCAAATCTGGATGTGGATGGCCCGCCTATTTCGATAACATTCCTGGCGCCGTAACAAGACACACGGATAATACTTTGGGCATGCAACGAACCGAAATCGTTTGTTCGAATTGTGGAGGCCATTTGGGACATGTGTTTAAGGGCGAAGGATTCAATACGCCTACGGATGAAAGACACTGTGTCAATAGTGTGAGCATGAAGTTTGCATCGGGAAATGAGATCGTAGATGATTCGAAGAAGAATGGAGAAAGTAAGGCTTGACTTGGAAGTAGTGTATAATATTGGAAGGAGGTGGCCAGGGAATGGCGAACCCGAACTCGATAGGAGAGGGGCTGTAACGATACCGACGCGAAAGATGATTAACGAACTAGCAAGCGCTACCTGTATTGATAGTAATCCCTTAAGGAGAGCATGGGGAGAAATACATACTTTTAAAGAGTGAAATACATTCTGCATGTGCATTTATTTTGTCTGTGCCACTTCCTTTAGTTCATTTCATGTTGCTTCGCTCTCCTGCTCTCATTTTCTTTCATTTATGCTCCGTTTTGAAGGATTATAGTCCAACTTTCTTCTATTCCATGTTCATCAGAGCTCTCTTTCACTCAATGATGCCACTTTCTTTACAACACATGCTTTCATCTTCGACAATGGCCTATTCCACCATGTCCCATAATCTCCTGAGGCTCTCGTTGCGCCCAGCGAGAGGTGTTCTCTTAATCAAAATCCGCAGTTTGGCATCGACCAGCGAAACCGCCCGTTTCAAAACACATCATCTATACTTCTATCACTCTTTTGCCCCACCTCACCCGCACACTTGTCATCACCGCACAAACAGCCGCCACCTAAAGTTCAAATACTCTCATTACTACTATTTTGACACATAGCCAACGCATTTACACAAAAAAATGGTAAGACTCTTGAAACCCCTCTCGCTTAAGGCGTCTTGCATATCGCCCAAGTTGTCCGTATGCCCCTTATCCACCCGAATATCCTAAGACGTGATCAACAGTATATAAAATGAAATGGCAGCCATTCAGCAAAGGCGATGAATAAATAAAACTTCGCTCGATCACGAACTGGTTAAATGTTCGATACAAATTATAGCGAACGAAGCGGAGGCAATTCCTTCTTGATGGCGAAGAGTTGGAGGTTCTGTTGAGACTTCCGTCAAAGTCTTCTACCTCTAACCAATTCGTCTTTTTTCGCAGCCGGAGCCTCCCTTAGATCTTCGTCTTCATCTGACCAATCTTCTACCGATTCGTCCGACTCTTCCTCCGTTGAGTCACTCAACTCATTGAACTCATCATACACCTATTGGATTGAAGTCGCTAGATCCGTCTCAGTGGCGTGCACATATTCTTTAACATTACCACGAACATTCGTCACCATCCTCAACGAGCTCCTCACCCCATTGGGGTCATATTTGACGCCTGGACGTTTTCTTCTGACACCACTACTGGCTCCAGTTAATTCTGCACCGGGAGCCACTTCATGATCGTGATAATACCGCATATACCAAGGCTTTGCACTTAAACAATGCTTAGCTCCCTTCAAAAAATCCGCTCCACCGCTCTCTTTCAATTGATTGAAATATCGATCCATCGTACGAATGTAGCTAGAAGACTTATATGCCCTGCGTCCGTCGGCGTAAAGAGCCGCTTTTCTTAGGTTCCTTTGACCCGACATCTTATAGATTCCTTCCATCGAAGATAATTCTCGCGGTCTTTGTGCTCTTCCAAGTCGGCCACGGAACTCAGGCCCTGCCCATCTGGTCCCCCAATCCCACTCATCCTCCACATTCCCCTTTCTGTGTCTCGCAGCTCTTTCCCCTTCATGCTGGAATTTTGTCCTACAGTAATATGGTAGCGGTCCGGACAAGATGATTTTACTTCCCTGTTGATAATCCTTCGCATGCGGCGCAAAATATATCTAGGCTTGCCACCCGTCATGTGTCGAGCACTATCCAGCTTCAGCTTCAACTCACTAAAAGCGCCACTGTGGTGGGACATAGGACGATTATGATAGAGTCGGCGGACAAGCCATTTGTAATTTTGAGGTGTGGGTTCCGAGGGAAGAGGAGTTCGAGGAGCTCGCCTAATTTTTTCGTGGGTATTGGATGTAAGGTTCGGCTGGGAAGGATTGCGAGACGTTCGGCCGTTTGTACGACCAGTTTTAGCGGCGACATTATCCTTTCTCGTGAGTAGTGAGCGAGTTGACGAAGGCAACAAGTCTTTCGTCGTCTAAATTTCATTAGCTGATGTGGTTCCTTAATTGCTTTATTTCCTCTGTTCTGCTGTCGCAACCTGAAGTCAAAGGAGTGGATGGATACTGATATGACTTACTTGAGGTTTCAAAATGAAATGTTCTTTGGGCGGATTTTCTTTTTGCCGCATTTTTAAAGATTTCCACGCAAGGGCGTTGATAATAATCGCATCATTACTCTACTTAGCGGACGATTGGGTAAAGTGTGAAACTCTAATCCAAGGAGAGAGGGAGAGTCTCGTGCTCTCCATTCTATATACGAAATAGTCACAAGCATTACACTTTCCAGGCCTCAAGTTTTGAAATCGGTTAGCAGTACACTCTAGAAACGATATTTGGAGGCATTCGACATGTAAATTGTATACTTGGGCAAACGCATCCAAGAACCCTGCATTTTGATGTCAAAATCCTCACGTAGCGTGACTGGAAGATAGCATAAGTTGATTTATGTGACGGAAACCCCTGCTTTCCTCCCACCTTTATTATATAAGAAACCTCAGGTACATTAACCATGTCCACACATGATACGATTACTCGGGATTAGTATACGATTTAGGTGGCCTGAGGATCAGATCCGGACAAGTACTAGGTATCAATGGTTATCGGTAAAGTAAGATCATTGGAGGGATAAATATGACTTCTTTTTGCCTAGCCATTGCGGCTAGGTTATTCATTTGTGTATATATAGAGTAGCTATCCCCATCTACAGGTGCTCTTCACCTGTAGATTCTAAGTTAAATACAATTGCTGGTTGTTACGTGACGGTTGTTACCCACTAGTGGCTCACGTGCACTAGCCCTTTATATAAAGACCTTACTTAGAATCTTCTTAGTTCTTTAGTTTTAGATTCTAAGTGATTGAATTGACTCCGTGTACGACTATTTCCGTTACACTGGTCTATAAACACCTTGTTGGGGGACAAATGCACAAGTGGAGGGATAATTTAAATCCCAATCTAATATATAATCATTGACTTATTTGTTTTTTTAAAATTATACAATTTTGTATTTTAAAAATTAAATATGTATTCAATTATCTTTTAATCAATTTTATTCTTTTAGATTTTTATAAATAATTATAATTATTTAACAAAAAAAATATCTTTTAGATTAATAAAGGTATATACATTATTCCGTGTGGTCAATTCTGGCCTGTTTTTTCTCCTATGTAGGGCCACCTTTCATGAAATGAAGACTTATAAAATTACCAAACTCAAGTCCAAAGCCAGTAAATTGTGACCAAAAGGGTGTTTATAGACCAGCAATTGTATTTAACTTAGAATCTACAGGTGAAGAGCACCTGTAGATGGGGATAGCTACTCTATATATACACAAATGAATAACCTAGCCGCAATGGCTAGGCAAAAAGAAGTCATATTTATCCCTCCAATGATCTTACTTTACCGATAACCATTGATACCTAGTACTTGTCCGGATCTGATCCTCAGGCCACCTAAATCGTATACTAATCCCGAGTAATCGTATCATGTGTGGACATGGTTAATGTACCTGAGGTTTCTTATATAATAAAGGTGGGAGGAAAGCAGGGGTTTCCGTCACACAAATCATTCAAATCCGTTCAAATCCATTCAAATCCATTCAAATTCATTCTATACAAGCAGGGTTGAATGGTGCTTCTGACCTGACCCTCGCTAAACATTTTTGAGACTATACCTATTTAAGCTAGACACTGTTCTTGCTCGCTTGGAAATAATTAGCATATGTGTAATAGCACCACCATACCCATAGGTAAAAGTATAAAACTTCAGACCTCTATGCGCATACCACAGAATTTATTCGCCACAGGAGCGTTAAGAATAAGTACTAGCAACTAACGAGGTCTCTATGTATAACATGAATGATTTGACCCCAACCATTGTACAAGTGGAAGTTGGCCTGGCTGTAGTCTGTGTCTAGAACTAATCCATTCATATATTCCCGGGGACTTGATCCTATTCAGGCCAACCTAACTACTAGATACCTCTAACACAACACATGACTGTATTAGCTCTGGAAGTTGTATCTTTGATCAGCTGATTACGTTGTTATTATGTTGCATATCTAACGGATTTCGGCACTTAGGTTTTGTATATGCCATCTGTTGCACATCTATGAAATCCTCAGGTTTGGATTTTCCAGCTTCTGCAAAAGACACTTGTTGCGAATCTGATGGTTTCTTGGCATATGAAGGCTCGGCATTAGTAGCTTGGCCCTTTGCTCTATTGATCATTGAGGATCTTCGCCCTCTTAATGTCGGTGATACAAGCTTGTTTTGCAATTGTTTTGCATATCTGAAGATCATGTCACTCTTAGATTGGTATGGCTAGCTACGATACTGACCGTGGTAACATATAAGTTCGAGATGGCAAATAATACGTAGGTTTCAAGCCTATTTTCTTCAACGTTCTTATTTCAGTATCTGGCAATTATGGTTACACTTCCCAACTACGTATTACGCATATATATGATCCATAAAACACTTATTAAACTTCTCATATGGTTGACAAAAACTAAGCAATGTATCGGACTTATGTTCATGAGTAGAGAAAGGCAAACGGTAATCTTTAGTTCCTAGCTATAGTCCTGGAAATTAAAATCACAGAAGGAAGCCTAGCCTAGTATAGTCCCTGAATCAAGCAAACTCCTAGATATTCAGCAAATGTATATCTTTACCCAATGCTATACGCACCCAGCAAAGATAGCCTTAAACATCTCTGTTAGCCAAATGCCATATTACTCCATACATTTTTCCATCAATTGCTATAGATGCACCAATACAAGTGATATCGAACCTTAGATTATCTCGTGAGACCCACCCTACGCGCAGAAGCATCTGTATCCTTAGCCATCTTATGAAAATCCTCATTCTCTAGATTTTTTAAGATGAAATCATTGAGCATTTTATGACGTTCCTCGGCGGGAACTTTGTTATAATTTGGGGGTAAGTTTATTTGCGAGCGAGAACTATACCTTGATATAAATAGGTCTAAGTCCTCTTGTAATACAAAAGCTGCTGGAAAGTTTGACGGAACCTCTACAAGAGAAGCACTCCGCGTAGATTTGAGAGCTGCAGTATGATCCCGACCTGAAAGAGTTTGAGTTTGAGTAGACCTCTCTGCCATTTTTCGAGCCGTGGGTTTATCGTGAGGAGTTGATAAAAGTCGTTGTGTAGCGGAGATTTCTTTTTCTTGCAATTTCGAAGGTAGATTTGAGGGGGCCAGTGCGGCGACAGTCCACAGTGCAAGAGGGGACGGCTGTCCAGACAGTATGGGCACACCAAGGCTATTACCTGCCAAAACATCTGTTGAAGGTACAGGTTTGGTTAATCGGTCATCGATTTCTTGTAGGTGCATGGCTTTTCGACTCGCGAAGCGTCTCTTTGTTGGCTTTTCAGTAGTTGTGGTAACCGTATTTGATGAGTTCGCATCAGATAATTCTTTGAGTGACCTCTTTCGCTGACCCGGAGCTTCAACGGGTTGATTGGGTTCTATAGCAGATACAGATTCAGATCTTGAAGGATCTTTCACTGTGGCGAACGGCAATTGACGCTTTGGCGGTATGAGAAAGCCAGAGCAGATATCATGGTCAGTTGAGAGAGGTAACAGGCGTTTTCCAAGGGAACTGAATATAGGATACTCTGCTGGACGAGCCAATGGTTGACACTCGGATGGGCTGAAGCTATCTAGCACAGGCCCGTGTCCGTTGTGTCTAAGATTATTTGTGTCATCGACAGAAGAGAATGAGGCTAGCCTATTGAGCAGGTATTGTGTTTTTCCAGTTTCGAAAAACCGCGAAGTAGAGGGCGACCCTTCATGGTTCGGCAAAAAGACCGGGCTCCGATATGCAGAATGACTTGAAGAAATGTCGTTTGATGAAGGCACTATGAGATTTGAGGGTTGTATCTCTTGTTGCTATAAAGGTGAGAATGAAGCTAATCAATGTGATTGCAAAATTGGAACATACCTGTCTCCCGATTTGACTGGTGTATAGTGCTTGCTTTTTCTTAAGCGTTTCGATAGATGGTTTAGAGTGAGGCATGAATGAAGTTATGGACATGGCGGACTGTGGCCTGCTAAACACATAACCGTCAGATCGAGATGTATTCGAGCTTACCGGTCGCCGAAGTGTAGAACTAGCTGAGTCCGGCCGCATGGGAACCTTGAATTCCGTGTCCTGCGGCGAAGAGATGTAACTTGCAGCAGTAGGAGTGTGATGTACCATAGATGTTGATGAGGATGACGAGGTCGTGGTTGATGGACATAATTGAAAGGCAGGCACCGGGAATATACTGTCTGTTGTCATCAAACCTAGGCTTGTCAGGGTGTTGACAATCCTAAAAAAGTCTGAATCATCACGGAATTTAAATTGTATCCTACGAATCTAAAAATCCAACATCAGCTGTGTCTACACGGCAGGAACAAAGCTGCGGCGCTCAAAACCTACATTATTACGCTTTGGATAGCGCAGTGCAAGAATTGGACGCTTGACCACTACGTCGACGGGATTGCGGCTACCTGGTGATGGGATGAAATCCTTATAGTTCCTTGCAATGTCGTCCAAATTTTGTTCTTCCTTGAAAAGTGTTAAAACATTGAATATTGTATACGCTCAAGGAGATGGAAGTTACCAGATAATCCGCACCGGCCACCACTTTCATCATTAGATTCTTTTCATTTCCAGAACTTCCATTTTGCATCTCTTGAATCACAAGCTCGAGATCGTTCCTCAAGTAGTGACTCCATTGAATACCTGTGGTACTACCCTGATTGACTGAAGAGCACGAGAACTTAACGAGAGGAACAACAATGGTTAGATTTTGTTGTGATTGCTGAAAAGTGAGATGAGACTCTTGCGAGAAGAATTGAGACATTTCGAACTATAAAGATAAGAACATTTGAAGGGAGTAAACCACAATGAATGCATAGAGTAGATAACAGATAAAAACAAGAAACACAGGAGTGCAGAAAGGATAGAAGAATACAGAGAAGGGGAAGGTAAGTAGAAAATCCAGGAATGAATGATAGATACTACAGAGTAAGTAATGATGATTGTCAGTTTGTGATCAATGTTTGAATAATAGTAATGGTGACAATCTTGAAATGATATTAATGTTTATTGCCACCATTCCTGTGTTAGATGATTTTGATAGAATCCATCCAGAATACCAATCTTTCAATTCAATTGGCCTTCATGAAAGTTTATTGAAGTTGGTTGAGATGGTTGTAAGTGAAAGTAGTTCAAAATTTGGAGATGGCTTCATGAACCCCACCAGAAATCCATGTGTAAGCAATCACGTGAAAGATATGATTCATTGATACCTTGGATATTAGGTAGAATTATTTTTGGTACAGTGACTCGGAGCTCAATCTGAACGACCGATCGCGTCGCCGTCGCAATTTCTACGCGTTGGTTTGTCCGTCGCATCAAAAGCAGCTTTTCAGACAACCATTGGATCGCCATAACTATCGCATGGCAGGAAAGTAAAATGGCGCCCCCAAGAGTTATTCATCACGATACCTCAATCGTTCATACCCCAGAATATGAGGATTTTATCGCAAAGCTCAGAGTCTATCATGAAAAAAGAGGAACGCATTTCGATCCTGAACCACGAGTTGGAACCAAGACTATCGACCTTTTACATCTTTACAATACTGTAATTGAGCGCGGTGGCTATGATAAAGTCAGCGATGAGAAGCTTGCATGGAGAAAGCTTGGTTCAGATTTCAACTTGGGAGCTAATAATTTACCTGCGCTCGCATTTAGTCTCAAAACGACTTATTATAAATACCTAGCCGCATATGAAATCTCGACTTTTCATGGCAAGGTGCCACCTCCTCGTGAAATTTTAGAAGACACAACGGCTAAGGGTGGGGGACTTCTTTTTCGGACTATGGACAATTTTCGACCCTCAATTCGCAGAGAAACTGGCATGCTTGGTACTGAAAATTCAGAGGCTTCTGGCGACGATGGCACACCTGTGCGCGACAGGAATGGAAGTGAAGAAACGCCGGGCTCTGGAGGCAGAGTGACTCGAGGTCTGCGACAAGCTCCTCCACAGCGGGTATTATTCCAACCTGATACACAACCATCTCGACAAGTTCGACAACATCCTTCCGCAACTTCCCATCCACCTCCAACCCCACAGCACCACTTACCCCAACAGCAAACACCATCACATTCGCATCAACATCATATGCCACGAGTCGGCGGCCCCTACTCGCACAACCCTTCCTCTGGTACAGAAAGTATGTCACTCGCGGTTGCAAGTTACGAGCCTCGGCTCCAAATGCCATTGACACTCCGTCCTATAATCACCCCAGGAAATAACCCTGTTGAGTTTGCGCGGCGCCAAAAAGCTTTGAAAGATGCAGCTGCAGCTGCAGAAGGTACCAAAAGTAATGCAATTCCTAAGGGGATGATGTTGCCCGGCAGTAAGTGGTCTAGTTTTCCCTCTGCAAGTGATTTTACCTTTCGAAAGTGGTGGCTAACAGTCCGAAAAAAAGCTGGCTTTGATGGACCTAATATCTATGTTCGTTGCCTCTGTTCTTTGAGATCTGGTATCAAAGAGGAGCAAGATTACGCTCTGCACCACCTGGTTAAGATCTCGATGGAGCGTGGTGATAAATACAAATTCGAAGGATTTCCAGGTTTGGCCGAAGCCCTCATCGAGAAAATGCTCGAAATCGGTTCATTGTTTTACGATGTACATTGGCGGATATCCTACACGGAAGATGGCGAAATGGTCTCCACCACTGATACAATCAATGGTTTAGAAGGCACACCAGATATACTGGAAAGAATCAAACGTTTAGCTAAGCTGCCAGTCGACGATAACATTCAAACCGAGGAATTTAGTGACACTCTTCTTCAGATCAATGAGGCAGCATTGACCATGAGAAATATGGTCATGTTAGAAGAGAACGCCTTTTACGTATCAGAACTTGCACCTCTACGAGATTTTCTCAGTATTGCCTTAAACCTCCCCAACTCCGACACTGTTGTAGAATTAAAACACTACGCTTTAGATATTGCCGAGCAGCTTACCAAATATCTTCACTTCGAGGTTGGAGATCCCCTTTATCTTTCACTTCTCAAACAATTGGATTCACAGGACCGGGGCGCTATTTTGACTTCGCTGAGAGCCATTAGCAGAATATCAATGAATCTGGAGGAGAATAATCTTCTTAAAGGTGTACCAGCATCAGCTGTACAAAACATCATCGATTGGACCTTATTAAATGACGAAGATCTCGCCCATGCTTGTTTAGACTTCCTCTATCAATATACGGCTGTTGTCGAGAATGTGGATTACTTGATCACAGAGGTAAAAGCAGAGCCACTAGTCAAACAGTTGACGCGACTCCTCATGCATGGGGCTCGCATCATCGAAAAGGAGTTTAATCTAGGTACGCAATACAGAAAACCTGCACCTTCGGAAATTGCGCCTATCCCACAAGACTTACTTCTCGAAATTTCCAAGTTCGAGGAACCAGAGCGGAGCTCACGTTGGTTACGTTGTCTTTACGAAGAAGATCCTGATGAATCTATCACGCAAATCGCCTTGTGGCACGCCTATCAACAACAGTTTAGTTACCTGGCTACGGCAACATCAAAGGCACTTCTACCTGCTGCAGATTTTATCAAGAATGTGAGCACAACCTTCGGCGACAAGGCGAATGCCCAGGTTCAAAATGGCCCAGTGACAAAATTTATCATCAAAGGAATTCGATGCCGCATTGAGCCAATAGATCTACAAGGGGAGACATACACCAAATGCTTGTGGCGCACTCATCTTGGACGACCTTGCGGAGAATTCTTCATGACCCCTGAGGCAGGCTATCAGCATATCCTCAGAAACCATTTTGGAGCCCAACTCAATGCAGAGAACAAATACGTAAATTCAGCTGCAAGCCAACAATATGTGTGTGCATGGGATACGTGTTCTCGCTTTCGTTCCTCCCCAGCCACCAAACTATCAGAAGTTGCTACTCATATCAAAGTCCATCTCCCTCCTAAGCGCACTCTTGCTAGCGAGCGCGAATCCCAGGAACCTTCTGGTCCACCTCCAGCCAAGAAACACAAACCTTCATATATCGTCCAGCCACCTCGTATCAGCTTCAAATACCACTATACAGCTGTTGATGAACATAATGATGCAGCAGGTATTCCACTGAGTGCAGTACTAGTTCTCCGGAATCTGGCGAGGAATGTTAGTAAAACCGAAGCAGAGGAGACTGCTCTCAAGGAGGGTGAAGTTCCTTGGGTTGACCGATTGTTTAAACCGGTGGAGCCGAGATTGTTTGCTATTTATGCGCACAATAAGATTTTGGTATGTCATTTGTTATCCTATTTCTTCCCCAAGTCCCCTCATCAATTCTTTCTTGTTTCGATGCAAGCACTCACATGATTATCAAAACAAAATCCACATAACTTTCGTTCATCCGTATTGACCGCAAGGTCGTGGGGAGACAATTTATCTCTATATGACTTTTGGTGTTATCCTGAACACCTAACTCTCTTGCAAGCAACAAGTCATTCGTGTATACTAATTTTTGCAATTAAAATAGGCAACTTACATGACAGATCTTCTCGTTGCAATCAAGGATACGCAGAACTAAAAAGGGGTCTCATCTGGGATATGGAGTGAGGGGGGTGGTATTTCGGGATTCAAGCAAACAAGGAAAATATGCATATGCTTTTAATAGGCATGCACGCATATGATATGTTAAATGGCTAACTAATAAAGGGAGCGGGCGCAAAATCTAAGTATGACGGCTGGGCGTTATGGTTGGTCAGATTTGCCTGGAGAATTAAATTTCATGGTGTGTGATAGATGCCTGACTGCTTTAAAATACCTCCGCAGCCTGCCTATAGTGATGGGCTTGGAATGCTAGCGAGGCAAAGCATTATGAGTTTTGACCCTACTACTGTCATTGTACTTACTGATAACGTATGAGTGAGTGTAAGTGATGATATGAGAAGTTAGAGTAAAATCCAGATGTAATCTGTGTTTAAACTTTACTTAATATAATATTTAAATAATTCAATTACTTTGCTTTCGGGCCATTTTGTTACGACCACAGATCTTATACTAACCAATCGTGTGCTTACGAGATACGATTTGATCGATTTAGTATGGAATTAAGGTGGTGTGGGGAACAAATATGCACAGACCCTGTTAAGCTTAGATCCGGTTCGATAACAATTACAGAACCATATGATTAGAGGATCATATGATGGAGCATTGGAGGTTCGAAGGCTCCTACGGCTCCAGTGGCTCCTAATCACGAAGATCTATATAGCTAGGAAGGATTCCTTATTGTAGAGCTTCGTGCTCAAGGTCAATCATTTAGTATACTCTACTATTACTTACGAATTGCATATCATTATTGCCATTACTTAAGTCCCTGCTTGACGCCTAGTTATAAACCACCTCGAGAGCCTAGAGCACTTCCACGTGATCTAGACGGCAAACCTCGTAACACTAGATAGTCTTAGATTTCTTTCCCTTCGCTCCTCGCACAAAACAACTAATGCCAACGTCAAATGTGAAGATAATAAAATAAAACAATATCAAATCAGACTAAATCATATGAAATTTCCTAAAAAGAGAAGTAAAGTTCCCAGAACCTGCATCCTAAAACCTAAAACCTGATCCCAAAAAGTGCTAAGCAAAAACAAAAGCCAGAAATCGGTATCCTAAATAAATAACTCCATCTGTCCGTCCAATCCTGTCCCAAGCAATCCATCAAAAAAATGTAGTCGATTGACCGATTAATCAATTAACCTCAAAGATCATCCAAATATCATCAAGGCGGCGCTCCACTTTCCCCATACTCCACAACCCCACTTCCCACTTTCCACCTCCGACCAATCATCCAGCCACACTCACTCACTTAGTAATAAACCCCAACCAATCCGCTACAATCAATGTAACCATAGCATGGGGAGCAATCCTCACATAATACGTACCGAAACCTCTATAAAACCTCAACATACCCTCTTCCCTCGCAACCTTCAAAAAACAATCTCCCATCCCTTTATAAATCCTCTCCTTCCCTCTCCCCTGTTTCTGTAACCTCGTCTTCACAAAATCAAATGGCAGACTGAAGAAACTTGCGAAAAATCCTGCGACGGCCGACGCGGTAAGTGTTTGTGTCTTTGGATTCCATTGCGTATGTGTCTTGAGTTGTGATTTGGCTTCGGAGAAAAATGCTAGTTGTCCGAAATTAAGTGCCATGGCTCGCACAACCGTCGGTGCACATCCAGCCCAGAGAGCCGTGATGCCTTCGGATTTCGTGATGGATGTTAGGGCATCGATGACAGATTTGTAGTTTTTGCGTTGGGATAGGGGTTTTAATCCATCGGATTGCATACGGATGAGTGCGAGATCTGCAGGGTTGCCTATCATAGCTGCTAAGCCACCCGCTGTGAGACCTGCCGCGGCGCGTTCTTTGAAACCAATGGTGGTATTGTTTGCTTTTGAGCGAGCGGAGAGGGTGTTCATGAAACTGTCGAAGAAGCCAAGACGAGCGGTGGTGTAGACGGCTTGGCGGAGGAGGCCTGCGCTGAGACCAGTGTAGAGGTCGAGTGCTTTACCCGAAGCAAGAATTTCCCGCGTGACGGATAATGGAGTTGGTTTGGGACCGGTGCGGATTCCTTCCCCGGCGAGTTGGAGACGTACTTTTATCATATCGATGGGTTGGATGACGGTGGTGGCTGTCATGCCTGCAAGACCACCGTTGATGAAGGGGAGAGCAGCACGCATGAAGGGAGTATGGAGGATGTCGTTTTTAACGGCCATGGGATCTGCTTTGGCAGATTCGGCAAAACGTTTGGTAGTTTCCATTGCTTCTGATGTTTTGTTTCTTGCTGCTTCTGCAGCTTGTTTGATGGAGTTGGTGGTAGACATTTTAGGTTTTGGTAAGGGTTTGTATTTGAATTAAGGTAGGTTGGTGGGTATTGAGCAGTTGTTTTGCTCTGCAGGAGATATTGAATTATTAGCAAAAATAGTTCTACATCTAATGTATCATGATAGAATCAGAGAAGTGGGAAATGCTGTTTATATGTATAGATCCAAAAACAGCCTTGATTCTTGGATACCGTGGGAAACCGATCAATCTCATCTCATTGGACTATTTGCATGGGTCCAAATAAATGTATACATGCAGCTTGCAACAACGATGACATGGCTCGAGGCGTCATACTAAAACGCTCGAACAGGCCCTGGGATTCGAAAACCATTCCGGAAACAAGCGAAGCACTTGGAAGTTCGAGGATGAATGTCAAATCGTTATGAGCGGGAAAGCGGATAACCTTGGTAAAACAAATAGATGAGATAGAGAAACATGTATTGCTTACCTGAAATGCTCCGCGTACCGGATTGCTGCAACCGATTTACCGTTGCGCACCCTGGGTAAGGAAAGTGGACTTGGCTGGTGGTAACTGGATTGATTGATATGCACAGTCGATCATCTAGTTAATATCAGTCATATACAGACAGTCTTCTGCTGATAAGGACGAATTCATATAACGTCGTTTACGATCTTAGATGAGATGGAGAAGAGAATTGAGGTTGTAAGTTTGCAAAAATAAATAATCGGAAGACGACAATAATAAGTAAATGATAAAGATGGCTTTTGATGGGCTCAACGTATTGGTTGGGTCGTGTTTGATTTCCCGGTGGCCGACTTGGTATACTGAAGCAAGAGTGGTAGGATTGATTATTGGGTGCGGGGTCGAAGGTTTGGATCGTTTGATTGATTGAATCCTGTTTGGGCTGCAAGGCACTTTTACTTCTTGGTGTGTAGTGTTATACTACGCCTGCTACAACATGGATTGACTTTTTTTATTTACGGATGAAACGAAAAATAAAAAGTGCTTCCAAGGTTTGTGAAGAAAGAATCTAATACCAATCATGAACCGTGTCTTAGCAACTTGGCTTCCTATCGGGGCTGCTAATTCTTATCCTCTTCACGTTATCTGGGATTACCACATCGCTGAAATAGCACCGGGATTCTTTTCTCTTTTCCTGTTTCCGAGGTATCACCCTGAAGATTTGGGGGATGTGATGGGAGAATACGGGTATACCTCAGGCTGATGTAATTCCTTCCATACTGGTAATGCATGATTGTCTGTTTTCGGGAGGTCACTTTATGTTCTACAACAGGAAAACAGGACAACAAAGACAAAGGATGAATGAATTTACCCTTGTTGTCGATGACCATTTTTTCTTTTCAGAACCACATGGTTTTAATCTATTTTCTGGATGTTCTGATCATTCATGAATATTTGTATTTTATATCAAATCTTTCAGCTAGCTGTAGAGAGCTCATACAAAGCTCATACATTTAAGTGGAAATAGATGCATATTCTGAAAGTAGTTTGTGTCGTTTATCTTGGTACCTTTCTTGGTATCTCCACTCCTCCAACTATGGGTATCAGAAGTTATCCGACAGCCAAAATGCGGGGTAGCTTATACCGTAAAGGTTCTAGTCTCTTACGCATCCCTTGATTCCATTCCCATTTGGATCTCCATAACCGGTCCAAGCTCCTTTTCCACATGGGACCACTGGATAGACACGGGATATGAGAATAGTCAACAGATTCATTTCTTTTTATCAGTCTTCGTCCATCTCATATCAATTTACTACAATTTCAATACAATACCCTCACATGTTTATCTTCACAGACCACATCGATGACAACAAAACCGCTTTACATGTCCGAATCCCTATACAAAGGCTGAAAAGAATATCGGTCCTTCCATATCTCCCCATATCTTCTCTTCATCCAGTGACACAAAAGGAAAAGAACAGACGCGCACATGCCAAACTCCATCAACCAATCCACTTCCTTCATCTATTAAATAGTTGGCTCCCCACCACACTCATCACCGACAAGCGCAATCTCCCACAATGCGGCATTCATCAATATTTAGATCATTCCGATAATTTATCGTCTCCTTTTCCGGATGCGAATATCGCGTTCTCTTTCGCGGCTTGATGATATCATGTGTGGAAGTGTTGGAGAGATCGAGTTGTTGATATTAGAGAATCGTAACCGTGAGTGCCCGAGACTATGCGATAGGAAGCGAGTAGGAAACGCGTCGAAAACCCGTGGGGGTGGAGGAATTGGGGCTGTGGTGGGGATTTCCCGTGTGGAGATACCATGACCATTTGAACTGAAGGTTTTACGAGGAATAAGCAACGAAAATATTATTGCACTTTTATCGGATGGTTTTGTTACTTTTTGTATGTCTCTTCATCGTCATCCATATGTTGGCTTGATCTGGTGGTTCGATCTTTTAGGATGAGGTTGCGATATCAAGTCAAGGATAAATTAAAGAGGTTTGAGCAAGTGCAATGACATCACGATAACTCACGATGATTAAAGGGAAAGAAGTTTATCTCCTCAATGAGAAGTTGAAAAATTAACGCCAGGTCCTGAAGAGCCCCGCTCAAAATGACTCGTTACAGGGGAAGCCTATCCATAAGGATACCTTAACCTGCGGTCCGAATGGTATTCGGTAGCATGCTTGATCAGAGCATCATTTAACATCCCATCAGTCCCAATGTTTCATCGTACCAAACCTCCTCTAATTCTCCTTATCTCCCTGCTTGTCATTATTGTTCAAATCCACTTCTTGCGGGTAGACTTCGCCATAAGTCCTGTCGTAATCTTCCATCCAGCCTCCAATACCTGCCAGTAGCTGGTCTTGTGATACAGTATCAAATAATATTTCGAAATTTGAGAATTGATCACTTCTTGTGGTTGTTCTGCTGGTAGTTGAGGTAGAGATAGATGTAGACGTAGGTGAATATCCATGATGTTGGCTGTGGTGGTTATGATGAGCGGAGGAATTCCTCTTCCTATTGTATATCAGTATCTGATGTGAAAGTGGGGAATGTTTTATTTACTTCTTTAAAGCACGAGATTGATCGCTTCGTGAAGTCGATCTACTGGTCACGGAAGTATAAGTACCTTCATGGTGATTTTGTTGTTGGTGATGGTGGCATGCAGCTGAATCTTGCTTTCTATTCCATATTAGCTATCTGTCTGGTGTAAAAAGAGCGATGGTACTTACATGGGCTTCTCCACAGTCTGAGTCATGGTTAAGTAAACCCCGACCAAAGTGTTCAAGACACTACTAATTTCCAACCTACACATGAGTAACTCACTAATATTCAGAACAGCAAGCTGCTGGGAAATTGAAATACTTATCGAACTTCCACTTAATACCTGTATACCATTGTCCCTCTCTTACTCACCGACCAAACTTGAAGGCATACTCGATTTAACCACGTATCCAACTCATCAGTACCAAGCAAGTCATCGAGTCCTGATAGTGACAAAAGTATAATATCCAAGGGAATATCCGCAGGGCATTTTTTAAAACCATCTCACAAGGCTAAGCATCTCATTGGACGACCCAGTCCTCGAGAACCTCAACGACAGCGAATGGTGGTGGGAATCTCTCTAACGACAAATCAAGAAAGACATAGTTTCATAAAAAAAATACACATCATTGGCGCAGAGAAGCTCAATGCGTCACTGTGTGACTTTTGAGCCGCGATATCTACTCAACATACGTGGTTGGATTAATGAACTGCGGCTGTGATGAACAACACATGCATAAGTGAATTTTTACTGGGCATGTAAGCACTTCAAATGTGTATATATGAGTGCTACATACAGTATTTGGTTACACGACATGGTATTCCGGTTCCGGGCGATTTCTATATCTTCCGATTCCGCGCGCTGTTGTTGCTGCTGCTGCTGCTGCTATTATATTTGTAGTAAGATTGGGTTTCTTAGCCCTACCTACCTATCTAACTACCTACCTAATTAATTAATATCATCTCAATTTCCCACAATCAATTTATTCTCTAAATCGAGTCTCGACTCATGTCCGTATCCGTAGCCGTAGTGTGTAGTAATTATGGAAATACCATACCCGTAGAAAGTCTAAACCCCGCTCCAAAGCCCAAGTTCAAATATTCTGATTAACCTATAAAAGTTTTTGATATTCCCAGTCCTTTAAAATTATAATATCAGTATATTATTGTAACGATACTGTACTGGAGGCAGCGGCTGCCTCAGGTTCCGTCGATTGGTAGTTGTGGGTTAAGGCTTTATCACTAGTATTCACTTGGAAGTGAAGTCGTTACTAGATCAAGTAGAATGTAGGTAAACTAATTGATAACTAAGTTGAGCACGAAGCTCCTAAACTATGAAACTATTCTGACTATACACTATCGATTTCCTGATTGCTAGCATAGCTAGCACATCACGTGATTCTACTTTTCACATGACACTGATCCTGAGTGTTACAAGGTTTGCCGTCTAGATCACGTGGAAGTGCTCTAGGCTCTCGAGGTGGTTTATAATTAGGCGTTAAGCAGGGACTTAAGTAATGACAATAATGATAACGTGGTTTATCAGGACCCTGTACACTTTTACCTCAATTGCCCACATTCCATTGAAATAAAATTACAACAATACTATAAATTAGAATTAAATTACATACAATTCAAAGATCAATTAATGCTAGATCGAACTGACAAGTTCGTGCATTATGTGAAGCACTACCACATTTGCTACATCGTCGTATAGTAGCTTGCCTCCTTGCTGAAGAATCACCATTTGTAAATTCGTCGCGTCGTATCTGATCTTCTACATTCTCTTGTTCTAATATATCATGCCCATCTTCTACTGAAAGTGCTCCTCCTTTTCGTATTAAAGCTTTTCTAGCTCTCCGGTGTTTACTAAGTGCTTCATTTGCTCTGCGGAGACTATGAACCTCAGCAGCTAAAAGCGTATTCGCATGAGTTAGGAGCTCTGTATCCTTAGCTAAAGCTGCAACTGTTTTAAATATTGGAGTAGATGAGCTCCCTTGATGCCGAGCAATATGACTTTTCACTAAAGTAGATTGAGAAAGAGCTTCAGTTGGATTGTGAGGTGTTTGAGATTGCCATATATCAGGATCGGCTGATATTGATCTATTTGATGGAGTTCTTATTCGAATATCTAGCTTTGAAAGTACAATTTCCGGATTAAATGGGATTAGCCCAGCTCCGCGGAACCCAGCTTTACCATTTGGTATGGGTGTTGCTTCGGTATATGCAGCTTTGAAGGCTTGAAAGAACTCGGTTTTGGTAATATGAGTGATATGCGCCTTGATAAAGTTCTTGATTTGTCGACTATATGAATACTTTAAAGAACCAAAACAACCGATATCGAGTGATTGAGTTAAATGCGAAGAATGAGATAGTAAACTAAGTAATATAATGTCGTGTTCCTCGCAGTATTCCTGAAATGCTGGCGATTTATGACTTTCATGCCCATCAAGCACTAGCATTCGATATCTACCCACTTTCCTACTTTCAGTATGTTTGTTGAAGTGCTTAATCCATTCAAGACCTGTCTCATTATCTGTCCATCCATTGATAGTAGGTTTAATAAGCCAATCGTACGGTAAATCGCCTTCGGTATACCAATTTGAGAGGTGGTATTCGCCTTTTACTATCAAAAACGGAGGTATATTGTGACCTTCTCCATCAACACAAATAATCGCTGTAGTTCATTCCCGATTGCCTGGTTGTATAGCTTTGTTTCTTCCACATCGATCAACTTTAGTAACTACTATATGTGGTGATATTTGTCCCATCATAAAGCCTGTCTCATCGAAGTTGTAGAAATCGCAATCCGGAATACCATATTTGGCCTGCATATTCGATACCAATCGAAACCATCTTTCAATAAGCTCTGAATCTTCGCAGAGAGCTTTTTGAAAGTCATAAACACAATTAAAACGCGTCTTTAATTCTGTATATCGTTTCACAAAACGATGAGCCCAGAGCTTTCCAACCTTCTTCGCACCCCGCGTTTCGAGTATGTAATTCGCCATATCTTCTACATCACTTATTCGAGGACTAAACCCTCTTTCATCCATATCCAATATATATTGGAGAAGCGATTTCTCCTCCAATTCTGTTATTTTATGATTTGCTGGTCGACGTTCAGTAAGAGGCAGAATTCCATTCATTCTAGAGGTAGGGGTAGTATGAGGTATATTATAGAGTTTTGCAGCTTTCCGAATACTCAAATTTTGAGATATACGAATAGCCTCAATAGCTAAATTGATTCGAGCTTCTTTTGAAGTAGTTTGCATAATTAAATATTGATAAATCGCGTGTTGAAGTTGAAAGGTAATAATTGAGGTAAAAGTGTACAGGGTCCTGATATGTACAGGGTCCTGATAAACCACGTTATACAATTCGTAACTAATAGTAGAGTATACTAAATGATTGATCTTGAATACGAAGCTCTATACAAAGTAAATCCATCTTGATTATATAGACCTTCATGCTTCATAGCTCGAATGGAGCGAGGGGATCGAGCTTCGATCCTTTCGCTCTCCTCGATCGAAGGGCTCGAGAGGCCAAGCCTTCGAGCTCTTCGAGTTCTCGCGTCACGTGTTATTACGAATCCCGTGACCTAATTGTTACTTGTCGTAACAAAAAATTATAAATATTTAATTTTTGATGTTTTTGATAAGAAAAGTGAGTCAAAAAGAGTAGTGGGCCTAAAAATGAAGTACTAGACTTTCTTTCTACTTAGTATATTTACATAAGATAATCGATATCAAAAATATCACAGATATCAACAGATTGAAAAAGAGAGAATATCTAAATAGAGCATTATTAAACAGATAGATATCTATACCTCCATAATTTCATTCCAATACATTAAATACTTTTCTTCCCATTTCTAATTGCCCTCTGAATTAAACTCGACTTTCAATCCCATTCATTACGTCTATCTTTCTTTTCTTGGCTCATGAAGAAGAAACCAACTCCTCCTGCTTCTCTCCAACTTCACGTCTACCCGCAGCCTCCTCAAGATTGTCCGCCTTTCTCAATCCCATTTGATTAGTATCCCATCCCTTACTCTCCAAATACTCTCTAAAGCTCAAATCTTCCGTGGTAATAGTATCTTGTCCAACATGCGGTAAAAAGCAAAGCGCCAAGATCGCACTTAGGATACATCCAGAACTCGAAACATAAAATGGATATTGCGCTGAAGCGTTTGCGTCACCACCGGCTGCCTCAATGTATGGGAAAATATAAGTGCCAACAAAAGCACCAATTTTACCGACGGCAGCTGCAATAGCATAGTATTGACCTCTCACGCCAGTTGCGGAGGTTTTAGATGCGAGAAGTCCAATGTTATCGCCTGGACCAAGTTCGCCAAGGGAAAGGAAGATTCCGTATACAACCACGAAAGCTGGAACGTTCTTTACTTTGGACAAGACCGGGTACAATCCGGACATGATAAAGCCAACAACACCCTGTAATGTGACTCCTATCGCAAGAGCATATCGTGGTCCAATCCAATCGGAAAAGAAGGATCCGAGAATAGCTCCAGGAATATAGAAGAGATTGATGACGGTATTCCAGCCGAATGATTGAGAAAGTGGCGCCGAGTCTCCGTAAATGTTACTGAGAATCTTAGAGGAGTAGATACCGAATGAATAGGTGGAGAACTATTGCTGTGTTAGTATAAATCAATCCGATAAATTGAATCTTTACATACGTCGTAGATGAACCAGATCAACGAAACTATCAATAATCTGAACCAATAGTATCTGATCACAAGACCGTAGGGAATTTTAACATTTTTCATGCTCTCCCTATTGATAATTAGCAAGTTTTAAAAACAATCAAAGCCTAAACACATACCTCTGAAATTCTTCTGGCTCCTTCAATTTGAGTCGGAGATAGAATAAGAGTAATGGAGGAACAACACCGAGACCAAGTGAAATTCTCCAGGCAGCTCTCAAGTGATCTTCAGAGCAAATGACAACCATCAAGTATGGTACAAAAGCACCGATAACAAAACCCCAATCGATCATGACGTTCGTGAAGATAATAAACCATCTGTTTCGAGTACCAGCTTTTAATTCTCCCGAAGCCTCAGAACAACCCACAGATCCAGCGGGATATTCTCCTCCAATTCCTACTCCGACAAGGAAACGATAGGCAGCAAGTGCAGCGAATAAACCCCCTGTACTCCCTTGATATCCATATGAACCAGCGCCAAGAGCAGCAAAGACGATAAGAATCACCGTGGACAGCGTAAGTGTATTTGCTCTACCCCATTTGTCACTGGTGTAACCAAATATGATCATACCAGCAACAGTACCAGCAAATGTAATCGCAGAGATGTTTTTAACGGCGGCAGATTCTGTGTATGTTTTTCCGTAAATTTTTCCGAGCATGGTAGAGACTGATCCGATTACCTGCATGGAAAATGTTAGTATGCTTTTATACTTGAAGAATTTGGAGTATAGAAGATTAGCATACGTTATTGATGTAACCATCAGAGAATAATCCCGAACCACAAGCCATCGCTGGCCAAAGACGTTCCCATTTTGTCTTTGGAATGTCGGCGAGAGGGTCACTGTTTCCTGGACTCGAATTCGAATCGACAGTAAGATCATTGGCCTCGGCCGCGGATTTCTTGTTCCGATTAAACATTTTCCTTGAGTGACAATCGCACAAGAACCTAAAGATTAGATGTGGGATTTGAATCTTTGAGGAAGATTGTGAGAAATGTGGCCAGAAAAAAAAAGGGCGGGCAAGTAGTCAGTCTTAAATGAAAATGAAATGTAACGACGTATGGAAGGTCAGCTAAGTCAAATTGAAGCTAGCTTTTACCTAAAAGTCTGGGGTCTAGAAGTGGGTAGGTAGGTAGTCTGTAAATGGTAGATAAAAGTAAGTCAAGCTTTCTGTGCTAGGGTCAGTAGCTTAAACCCAAATACGGCTACCGTTATTGTAATATTGATACACTTCTCCCCTTCTCCCCTTCTCCCAGTGATTATACTTGCATATGGACTCGACGGGTAGTGCTAAATTAGTAATCCCACTCTCCTGCAGTATCTCTTAGCAGCAAGTGAATCTGTTTAGAATGCATAGAGTAGGTAGGCAGGCAAGGACATGGATTTGTGACATCGAATATAACCAATTGTTGGTGCTTGAACCTGATGATCTCTTCCATTTTCTTGATTGGGAGAGACCAATAAATAAGCTAGTCTTGAATTGGATTCTAGGATTCTGCCACTCATCAATCAAATACAAATCAATTTGGCAGGTGCTCGAATCTCTCTCTCTCTCTCTCTGTCTGTGTCTCGGTCTCTCTTTTTCTCGTCTGCTGCGATGTAACAGGCAAAGGCAGGGCATAGAGCTGCATGTGATGCCCAGCCCGACATACTAGGTATGAATTCATGAGTTGATTGTGACGTTGTGGGCTGCGAGAGTAAGCCGGTCGTGTGTGCATGTCAAAAACTTCCATCCAATCATCAGCATCCATTTCCCAGGTGGGGTGAATGTGGATATGACTTGCGGAGTAAAATACCTGGTAGACAGGACAGAGTAAATTGTGGACCATGCTAGGTAGTCTGTGGACCGCCCTCCAGCTTTTTTAGACGAAAAGTATGACCGAGGTCCTTGCGATAACCATCAACTTTGCAATAATGTGTTTTGTTTATCAGATAACAGCCGCCAATCTTTAATCCACAAGTTCCATTTATACATCCCTCATATCTCATATCTCATATTCTTATCTCTCATCCATCATCTCTTATCCCGAGAAGAAACATGTTGAATATCAAATCACTAAACCTTCAGATTCATCACGAGTAGGTATTTTCACTAAGGCTACCAACATGACTCAATTTTGAATATAACGTTACCTCCGTCAACTCGGCATAAAATCCAGAGCATTTATTAAAGCCACTCGCTCAACCCGATGGGAAACTTATCCTACCGGTCTCCTTCTAACCTTGCTTATCCTTGTTTGCGGCGATATCAAGCTTTCTACTTCCGTCTGGTGGAGAATCCAGTCAGCCCATTCATCCAATCGTAAAAAGGTGATGAAGCACGCCCATCGACGATAAGGGAGCCTATCGAAAATAAATCCGCGCCGGTTTGCCCGATTTCGACCATGGGCCACACTAAGAGATAAAAAATGGGATAACGAATTGCTTACGACTTTACTCAATGAAGAAGGATCATCCCAGTGTCCCAGATTCTCTCTTCTTTTGACACGAACCGTTTCGACTCGCGAGTATTAGCATGTGCATGTGCATGTACAAATGCTGCTTATTGGATTGGCTACCTACTATGAGGTTATAGTATACCGTTCCAATTCTTCCAATCTTGGTTAAAAATTGGTAATTTGTAAAGACGCGTTAGCATGCCTAGGTAGTTTCAAGGATATAGATAAAGATCTAGTTTCTATCCAAACTGTCGGGCAAGAACTACTACCCTTGGCATAGGATTCTCAATACCCAAAGGACAAATATTTTTTGTTTCTTTCTTTTCCCAATTAGGACTTGCCCAACTTGTTATTCCGCATACTCGCGGATTTCGGATTAACTGATAAGAAAGAGGTTTCGGAGATAAATGTCTCTTTTTTCCATCTGTATCTTTCGTCTTCCATCAGCCCCGTCATGCATTTGAACATTGCATTCTTCTGTGCCACCGCCTTTTTGTGATGTTGATGAAAATCCCGTTTCGAGTGGTAAATAATGATGTCTATCATATTTATACCGGAAAGCTTCAGCCCTATCTGGTGTGATCTGACACCGTTTAGAGTTGCTAGAGTTCAACTCTCCGGTACTCACCAAGTGAAACACAACGATGTCGAGTTGACCGAAACCCGTGACTAGCCAACCAACCTTGAGGTAGCCGAACAATGGAATTTGACTTCAAAGTAGAATTAGCAGACGACATTACTACTCTGTCGAGCCAATTTCCTCTTCTTCTTCTTTACCAATTATTTGGGAATCTCCATACACTTTCAATTCATTTTGTCTTCAATAATATAACTATGTAGTAGAGATTCAAATACTTTGAGTACCTGAAGTTTTTTATGAATTGAATTTTCCCCGTAGTTCGTGGTGAAATATTATTTGGTTCATAAAGAGAGTGAGTGCTCGAGTAATTATAAGAAAAGTCATTTCTTTATTTCAAAATCATGCCAATAACATTATGTCATTTCAGTATCACAGTTCACTGCCCTTCGAGTCCAGCAATCTAGCCATCCATCGCTTCCATGGTTTTCAGAATCTATAGCAACGCATTCCCCGTTTGAATTCTTTCCCTATCACCACTCCTTCACAATTCTCCCTTATTTGATGTATTGAAGTCAAGTTTTTCTCTACGACGAGCGCTCTGAAAAACTGTATGTATAGGTAGTGATATGATAGTGCAGCCAAAAGCGCGCACTTGATCATGATTCTCTCCTTTCTGCCATATTCTCTTAGTATCCATGCATATCGAGAGGTGAATAAGGAGTTGCAAACGCATTAGTTTACGTACACTCGTTTACATGGTTGCTCTTTCCAATCCTATCAAATGCAGAAATGGAAGATTCATCCAGTGCCTCTGCATATTAGAGGGAGAACACTTCATCATACTTCTGCGATATTCCTTTCGGCGGCGCGGCTATGGGTGAAGGTCGTCCATCGCATGACCAATTCGTGGATAGTATCTACAATGCATAATAGGAATAGTTAACTCCATCTTGAAAACCTGTAGGCTGTGCAGAGATAATCCGCAAGCCGCGGATCATCTGTGGATTATCCACCAGAGCAATAATCCGCCCCGCAGGGCCCCGTTGCGCAGTCTATGAACCTGCATACAAACGTGTTCTAAAGCTTGAATCTACTCTATATATCAGTCATCAAAGAGAAATAAATCAAGAACCCGTTTTTTGAAACGCAAAGAGGGATGAAATATCTGCACACTCACGGAATGGCTTCCTGCATCCTTAGAGCACGTAATCGGGCAGGAACTTTGAAGTCTGGATCGTAGTTCGATAAAAAGAAATTCTTGAAATCTGAATCAATCCTGCTATTTCGGTTTGATGCGAATATTCAAATCATGACTAGTGGGCTCATTGAGATTGTTTGAGCGAGATATAAATCGAGAGTACTTTTATGATTTTAATTAATCTTTGTGGAGTTATTGATTTATGGGAATGCTATTTTTGTTATAAATGATAGTTGAAATGAGAGGAGCGATTAGAATGAATGTAAGAAAGAGTGTTTGTTTTTCAAAAGAAGTTTCCTTAGTTTTCATTGTGGGAAGTGCGGTGAGAAGTGCAGTGAGGGGTGCATTGACAACCATAGTGACAACTGCAGTGAGTTGATAACATGAACGATTGAGGACAACTCTTTAGTTGTGTGTCTATAGGAGTAGTTGTCTCTCATATCAGGATATAATCAAAGGACCCCAAATTTTTCCAGTACAGAGAGTGCCGAGACACAAACTAGTATAGAAGGGATGAGAATAGGTTCAGATCTCGGAAGAATTATCTACCGGATGTCGGAGCCTGTTAACACCCGTGTGCATTCGGCAGGAACAATTACAACATATATTAACATAACCATACAGCTTTTAGCGCTGCTGCATGCTTTTTGATGCTACTGCCCATTCCCTAGCGCTGGTGCATACTTCCTAGTGTTCTATGCACCATGTTTGTTTTCTATAAAGTAGATTCTTGTGTTTGCAATTACCAACTCAAACAATACACCCAAATCCACGGTTTACTCATATACCTAGTACTCTCACATTGGTCCTTCATCACGTTGGTCCTTCATCCCTTCATCATATTGGCCCGTCATGATCGGTCATCTTGTATTGAGGCCATGCCATCTTCTTATCACCAAAGGCAGATTCAAATCCAGTCTCCCCAACCTCCCCTTTCGAAGTTCTCCGCGAAGTCATATCATAGCACTTGCTATGATCTCCAGCTCCTCCAGACTATGGTCTCAGGTATGTTTGCATCTGGAACATCTTTGTTATACTTTTAATTGTTAAAAGGAATAGAAGTTACCGGTACTAATCACGTGTCGTGATTAGTAATACGGTTACCTAAACAGGCTAGATTAGACGAACCATAAGCAGGCATATTGGTTCTCTCCGAGGATACCAAGAGGAGATCTTAATATGCCTACAGACGTAGTAATATAGTCAATATAGAGGCCTCTTCCACCCAATCTTTTAATAGGTTATGAGCCCGGGTTAGCATGGCCTCTGGACATAATTGACGCGATCATTATCACAATCCAACTCGCGGAGTTGAAGAGTGCGCGGCACTACCTTACGATCAGCACGCGGTGCTGTGATCACTACTACCATCAACTCGCGGAGTTGAAAGAGCACGCGGTGCTACTTACGAATAAAACGTACACGGTACGACAGAAAACACGCGGTGCAAATTATACTTATATTTACAATCTGTGTGGATTTATCTATACAGAAAAAAGAGAAGAAAAAACCTTGCAAATTCTCTGCATAGATACCAAGATGGACGAAATCAAAGAGCAAACGAAAAGCATCCCGAACCTCACCCAAGAGACCCACGATCGATGGTTTCGACAAATGAAAATACAATTGAAAGGAAAGGATTGGTTCTATACGATTGAGTCTACATTGCAAGAGCATGCTAAGGTTGGAGGAGTTGGGATGGAAGTCGATGGTACCGAAGTTTTCCCGATCCTCGAAGGAAGCAAAGTCGTGAACATCAGGCTTAACCTCGATAAGAAGGCCAAATATTTGAAAGATGAAGCTAGTGCACTATCGTACATGTGCAGATCACTCAGTGACGACGATGAAGCGCTTGTTGATGAGTACGATACAGCACGAACATTATGGAACTACCTGAAGTCAAAGTACTCAAGAACTAGTGATATCACAGCCAATTCGTACTTAACAATGATCCAAACATTTACCTTCAAGCCTACTAGCCATCCAGAGATGACTGTTATTGAAGCCTGGGATAAACTGAAAGAATACCGACGCAAGCTTGGTGCTGCCAACCCCGCATTCAAGGATTCATACAGAGACGAAGCTCTATTTTTAGTTCTGACTAGAAGCCTACCAAGCGAATACCAAACAACAATCGATGCTATGAGCGTTCAAAGCACGCTAGCAGTGGAAGACAAGATCAAATATCTCACAGCTAAAGAACTCAGCATTCAAGAGACAGAACAAGCCCATACTGCTAGCGGAAAGTACGTAATCCCAAATCGACGAGGAGAACGCAGAGGATCAAGCCCATTTGCAAAGCAAGAACAAGACGATGAAGCCAAAACCTATGTTTGCCACCTGTGTGAGCACGAAGGGCACTTTCTACGTGATTGCAAAGATCTCACACTCGCACAAGCTCTGATCCGCAAACACTATAAAGCCCAGCAACGGAAAGCAACACTTAGAAAGACAACCAAAGTGTCATTTCCTAAGAAAAGAAGTAATCAAGCTCATCTTGCAGATGGCGAAAGTCTTTTAGTTGATCTCGATTCATCAGAAAGCGAAGAAGAGTCTGATGACGAAGAGTGCCATGTCTCTAAAGAACTCATTCGTAAGACCACCCCTTCTCGTTGGTACGCAGATACCGGCGCTTCCTCACACATGTCTGATCAACTTTCACTCTTTAGAGATATCAAGAAGATAAAGAGAAAGACGATAAAAGTTGGTGGGGGAGTTATGTACTGTGATCGGATAGGTACTGCTGCAATGGAGCTAGGAAATGGTGGTATGGTTTTACTCTCAAAGACGTTGTATGTACCGGGATTAGGAGTCAATCTCCTCTCCGGCAAGAAGATCTGTGAAGCTGGACTCAAGGGCAGGTTCAATTCAGATCGTATGTACTTTCGAAAGAATGGAATAAATATCATCAAAGCAAAAATGGATAGAGGAATTTATATGATCTCGGATATCGCGAAAGGATATGAAGATGTCGCTCTACAGAGCACAGAGATTATTAGTGATATTGAATCGAACGAGATCACTCTAGACACCTCCTTAGACAAGAACAAAAAGGATCTAGAAACTTATCTACTATGGCACAGACGATTTAACCATCTTGGCCCAGAGAAAATACGGAATCTCCATAAAGTTACTACACTGGGAAAGCCGATCAAAGTCCCATCCAAAATCCCTGTATGCGAAGTGTGTGCGCTCACCAAGATGAAGAATCTAATCCCAAAACAACTCAGTCCTCACAAGACGAAAAGATTAGAGCTTATTCATTTTGATATCGCTGGCCCATTCCCAAGGTCTTTACGAGGAAACCGCTATTTCCTATTGATCATAGACAGCTGGACAAGAGTGAATTGGATTTTGACCTTGAAGACAAAAGATGAAGCTATACCGAGATTGAAGAAATGGAAAACCGAATTAGAACTTGGCATTGGTGATGAGATAGTAGCCGCTCGAACTGATAATGCACCAGAGCTAATCCAAGCCGTTAAGGAGTGGAACTCTGGGACCCGATCAGAACTGACTACCGTAGCATCATCTCATCAAAATGGAACTGCTGAAAGAAACATCGGCACTGCCGAAGCCGATATGAGAGCTATGCTAAAGGAAGCTGGATTGCCATTGGAATTCTGGGACGAAGCTGTTGAATATGATGCACACTGCAGGAATAGAACGAACACTGGACCGATCATTGACGACAGCGTTGTAAGCCCAATCGAAGCGTTTACTGGATCAACCCCCGACATCACCCATTGTAGAGTCTGGGGGAGCAAGTGTTATGCATATATCAATCCAAAGACAATCCCGAAGGACCAACGGCACGACAAATTACGAGATACAGCTCGAGTAGGCATCTTTATGGGATACTCGCACACGACCAATAAGCATGTTAAGGTGTACTCGCCAGAGCTAGGCTACACTGTACGAGCAAGCCGAGTGACTATAGACGAATCCAAAAAGGGCGGAGACTTAGACCTAAGAATAAGAAACTCTGTATCAGGACCCCAAGGTACAAAAAATATCATCCCTGATAGGAGACCCAGAGGTAGACCTCACAAGGTACAAGAAGTACAAGAATCCCCACTCGAATCCTTACAAGATACTGCTACCCCTGAACCCCCGAAAGTAGTAATTCCCAGCGCATCTAAAGTAGACAATATCCAGCAATTCAACGAAGACAGTGAAGGGAATATCATCGAAATCGATCCATCCACAGACCCAATACTATCTCCAGGAACAAAAGAGATAGACATACTAGATACTGCACCTGTAACCAATCAATCCTCAACCGAAACCTCAACTACACCTATGGATATAGACACCCCTGAAAGATACTCTTTTCGGAAACGCAAGCGAGACGATAGTGAGCCAGATGAGCATGTCCAGAAACTGATAAGAGCAATGATAGCGATACTCTCAGCAGACCCTGATGGAAGTGCTATCGAACATGCTATGATCTCCATACCCCTTACATCTAGGATCGACCCGAGCGTTAAAACAAAACTATCCGAAAACCTTCAAGTGATCTTAGGGAGCTCTACAGACGAGGATACAGCTTTCCCCGCAGAACAGATTCTAGGAATCCCTATTCCTAACACATATAATCAGGCAGTCTCGGACCCTGAATATGGTGAAAAATGGAAGCGAGCTATCGAAGAGGAAATCAGCTCATTGATTGCAAATGGTACCTGGGAAGAGTATATTCTGCCGAAAGGAGGGAATCTTGTTTCAACAAAATGGGTATTCACAATAAAGACGAAGGACAACAAGGTCGAGAGATTCAAAGCACGGCTGGTAGCAAGAGGGTTTAGTCAAGTTCTCGGAAAAGACTACAATGAGACCTTCGCTCCTACAGTACGACTCGATACACTCCGTTTGTTCTTAGCGATCGTTGCGAAAGAGAACTTGGAATGCTGGCACTTCGATATAAAGAACGCTTTTACAGAATCTCATCTCAAGGAAGAAATATACCTCGCGCCACCTCAAGGAGTCAATGTATCAAATGGGTACGTTTTACGCGCATTGAGAAGTTTATATGGCCTTAAGCAAGCGGGACGAGATTGGAGTCAACTTCTAAAGTCCGAATTGATCAATTGGGGCTTCACTCAGAGTCTCGCTGACCCATGTCTCTATACATTCGCCGCTCGCCAACTCAATTTGCTAGTATATGTTGATGATATAATTGCCTCCTCGACTTCAAAGAATCAACTCGATTGGTTCTCTGTAATACTCTCCTCGCGCTTCAATGCCAAGAACCTGGGGGAGATTAGTAAGATTCTAGGCATTAGAGTTATAAGAGATCGAGCAAACAGATCACTCACATTGGACCAAGAAGAGTATCTGGAAGCTATGCTAACCAAATTCGGAATCTCGCACGCTCAGCACCATGCTAAGAAGATACCCGCTGCCGACTACTCATGTTTACGACCCGCTACTGAAGATGACGAACTGATTGATGTTACTGAATATCAACAAGCCATAGGTAGTCTTATTCACCCAATGGTATACACAAGACCAGACATCTCCTTCGTACTAGGCCGGCTATCACAGTACATGGCAAAGCCAGCAAAATGCCATGGGATAGGAGTAAAGAACCTAATGCGATACCTGAGAGCTACGATCACTCAGAAACTCAAATATGGACCTGAGGGAGTACAGTACCAAATCGCAAAGGAATACAACCTATCAGCAGATACTATAAAAGTCTTCACTGACGCAGATTGGGCAAGTGATCGATATGATCGGAAAAGTATTTCTGGGGGAGTTGCTATGTTTTATGGAGGACCGATATCGTGGGCTAGCAAGAAGCAGAATTCAGTAGCAACGTCAAGTGCTGAGTCCGAATACATATCAATGGCGATGTTCACCAAGCAAGGGAGATGGTTAGCTCAAATGCTCAAAGACCTTGGAAAGGCGGAATACGTATCTACACACGGAGACACTGTTCAGATACTAGGCGACAATCAAGGAGCAATAGCTCTAACCAAGAACCCGCACCTGCATGAGCGATCAAAGCATATTGATATATGCTACCACTTTATCAGGGATCTTACTGAAAAAGAAAAGGTAGTGACTAGCTATATCAATACGTCAGATATGGTAGCAGACGGGATGACCAAACCCCTAGCAAGAGTAGCATTCGAAAGGTTCAAAGAGATGTTAGGATTGAGACAATAGAGATGCGGAGGATTGGGGAGATCGAAGGTGGTAACTCCTATGGGGGAGTGTTAAAAGGAATAGAAGTTACCGGTACTAATCACGTGTCGTGATTAGTAATACGGTTACCTAAACAGGCTAGATTAGACGAACCATAAGCAGGCATATTGGTCCCCTCCGAGGATACCAAGAGGAGATCTTAATATGCCTACAGACGTAGTAATATAGTCAATATAGAGGCCTCTTCCACCCAATCTTTTAATATTAATCATGATTTCTTCCTTTGCTGTTGACACAATTTTACATCTCCTGCCGTCGAATTCGTAATCTTTTGTTAATTATACTGAATTCCAAACTAATGATTCTTTCTACAATCCAGGATGTATCCCGAACGAAGACTGTTCCTATCCGAACCTTCCAAGACTTGCAACTTGAAAAGAATATGTATATTGCTTTTCAAAATCTTAAACACAATTCCAATATTTCCAAGAAACTCCCTGCACTCGAAAAACAAGCAGTTCAGAATATTGCAAAAAACCTGCGCAAGTTTTTTGTAGGTGATCAGGCCATAGTAACAAACAACGGACCTTATTTTAAACTTCAGCATGAGGATTTGGTATCTATGCAACAGGATATGAAAGACACGAAGAAGGAACTGAAAGACACAAGGAAGGAACTAAATGCGAGGTTTGATAATGTGACGATGGAACTGGGAGATGTGAAGATGGAACTTGGAGATGTGAAGATGGAACTGGGAGATTTGAAGATGAAAGTTTCAAACATACACGCTATCTCTTGTCAAAGTGAATTCCTAAATGTTCTAAGAGACATGGTACATGTAACTTTGGACAAGAACACACCAGATGGCATGTTTTCGGAAGTCACTAGGAGAATTCGGCAAGCACGAAATATTGAGGTGCATCGTGTAACATTGAAGGGTTGCATGGATGCGTGTCGGAGTTTCATGGCAGATAATGAATCTCCTTTCGAATGGGAAGCCATGTTTGAAGCCTTCTTCGAACTTTCTTTGGATGAAGCTGAAATGAAGCTCATTCCACTTGCTGTGTCATCCCCCGACTTTCAAATCGAAGCCATCATGGCCGCTCAAGCCAACTTACTGCTCAGTTGCCAAATGGATCAGTTTCCAAATGTTTTTCAAAAATGGCTCAAAGCAGTTCTTGAATACTTTGATTTGAAACAAGTCGGTTGTCCATCCCCATCCTTCCCCCATTCGACAAAGCCAGAACTAGAGAATAACTCTGCTCCCCTACGCGAAGCTCGAAAGCATATTCAACAACTAGCTGTCGAATGTCTGAAGTCCGAAAAAGAAGATCAAGCTAGAGCAGCAAGAAATGGCATGGTCACAGGCTTTCCTCTCAGTAAGAAAGTCCTGGAGAAGAGACATGATAAATGGAAGGAAGGGGAGCAATGGGAGAATTTAATGAAGTTGGGTGAGCTGTACAATGCTACAACCACGGAAAAGACTGGTGGGAATAAGAGAGACTGATTGGCAGGGAAGAAAACCTTCTGAAAAAATAATTCATTTCAAGTTGCAGGTTTTGGGACGAGGTTAGCATGCTGGAGTTATCTTTCTTTGATCAGAGTTCGGAGGAAATCAGAAATTAGTGTATTAGAATGGGGATTGCGACAGGGATTTGGACAGGGATAGAGACGGTGATGGTGAATAAGCACTGGCTTTAGATTTTCGGTTAAGGAAAAGGGGCCAAAACTTCGGAGTAGAGAGGAGTCCACCACTACACTTTGATTTTTAATGATAATTTATGAATGATGACAAGGAGCTATGATGGCGGCAAGCTTTAATAGGATTATTTCAAACAATAAATGACTTTTTTACATGAAGTCTAGGATTGATAATTGATTTGAATTGTGATTCACAGGTTGGACCAAAGGAGTTCGGGATGCGATGATTCAACACCTGTACGTGGTGCATCCTACGAACCTGTAATTTTTCTTACAGAGCCAAGATTGAATCAGGCTGAAGCTGGGCAAAGGTCGTGCTTTAAAAAGGAGCGGTACTGGGAGTGAAGGTATCGTGAATTTGGCCCGGAACAGAGGACTATCAGTCGAACGGAGATGAAAACTACCCGACAATCAACGAAACAACGACGGATTTCGAAGCGGAACCACCTTTACGAATCTGCAGTGGGATGCAGAGCCTGAGAATTGCTTTAAGGAGCATTTCAAAGCGGACTGCCTTTACGAATCTGTGTGGGAGCAGAGCCTGAGAAGGAAAGCGTTGTGCCGGTGATTGACAGGGCACCTCTGGGGCGCTAGCGTGCAGAATTTTCACAACCCAACAATGCGTACAATCTGCGGGTATACCGGATTGGAAGTTTACAGGTGGTTAAGGGGAGTAATCGAGAATGTATAAAGGTTGTGGTAGAGTCTTATTGAGGCCAACGGAGGTATGGGTGGATTAGGGATGGAGGGACGCTTTTGGCACTTTGCTCTACGAATGTACAAGAGCGGTATCATGGCGGCAGAGGAACTCTCGAACGAGGGGGATGCTTTTAGCAAGATTCACTCTTCTGCGAAGCATTCGGCAGACATCACGGCAGCGGATGAGCTCTGGCAGAAGCTACCTTATGAGACATATATCCGATACGTTCTCAACCCTCCGCATTATCGATTACAAACTATACATTGGGGGAATGGACTTTGCAGGCTGTGCTTTGGTTAGTGAGCTGGAAACGTTGTATTTTTAGTTGCCTGGCTAGGGGTTAAGACACAGCAAAGCTTGCAAGATACGGTCGGCCTTGTTGTGTAGGAGAGATCCGGCAAGGTAACGCGAAACGGTGCACAAGCCGCGGGGCGTAGCGTATAATGGCAGCGACAGTGACACTGTCTATACGGCTCGAGAGGACGGATGCGCGTATCGGTCTACAATAGGGTACAAGGCAGCTGGCAATGGAGATACCGGGTAGACTTAGGGAGCAAACAGGATAATAGGTGTAGAAAGGTTGTTTTTGCCTGGGGGCAACCTTCTCAAAGGATATTGAGACTGACATCTTGTATCTGGGAAAGCATGGTAAGAATTGGTTACTCTTACTTATATTTGTAGTCTCACTGGATATATTATAAAAGACTCATAGATTTGCAAATATAATATTATCACTGCCCTACTAAATTGCCTTGGCAAGATAAGTGAAAGAATTCTGGCTCAAAGGCTTAGCTACTTAGCGGAGACTACGCAATTACTTCACTACTCTTAAATGGGTGGAAGACAAAAGAAATCAGCCATCGATACAGCAATCTTACTCACTACCGAAATCGAAAGAAATTCAAGATCCAAGAAGAAAACCTCAACTCTCTTCCTGGATGTTAAAGGCGCCTTTGATCATGTATCTATGAACAAATTATTAGATATCTGCAAGAACCTAAACCTCCCAACCAGCCTAATCGCCTGGATCTCATCTTTTTTGAAGGAAAGACTACTCAAGCTCTCATTCGATGGCCAAATTGAAACCTTCAAACCGATCAATACCGGGATCCCCCAAGGCAGCCCTATTTCGCCAATCCTCTTCTTAATTTATATTCGAGATCTATTCTCAGCAAATTCGATCAAATATCTCTCATATATAGATGATATAGCTTTAACAACATTTTCAACATCCTGGAAAAAGAACATCATCTCCCTCGAAAGAGCAACTAAACAGATATATGCTCTGGGCAAAGAAAATGCTATTCAATTTGATCTAGCGAAGACGGAACTAATACACTTCTCTACATCCAAAGATACGAAGACAGCCTCAATCAAGCTTCCGAACGAGGAGATAATTCAACCCTCAACAATAGTCAGATGGCTAGGCATATGGTTCGACCCTGGCCTCAGTTTCAAACAACATGTCACAATCCGAGCTACCCAGGCTAAAACCTCATTCTACCGAATGGCTAGACTTGCTAATTCTGAAAAAGGCCTTAGTCCCAAGGCAATGAGACAGCTCTATATGGCATGCGTCACCAGCATAGCTGACTACGGTTCAATTTTATGGTGGAAAGGGCAAAACCAATTCAAGAAAATCCTTCAATCCTTGCAAAACCTCGCCCTTCGAAAAATCCTAGGAGTATTCAAAACCTCACCAATAAAACCAATGGAAATAGAAGCCGCATTGTGCCCTCCAGAAGTACGGCTAAATGCTGGAATCAAACAATACGCATTTAGATTATTGAAAATCTCGCCTTCTCATCCTGTCAATTTAGTAGCTACAAAGCTGGCTACAGAAAAGGAGAATCAAGATGTAGTTGCAACCCCTCAAAGAAAGCAATTAAAACCTACTCAACTCGAAAAGATCAAAAATTCAATTCAGAAAGACTTCGATCCTCTCACTTTAGAAGGAATCCATCATTTCTACTTTCCTCCTTGGAAGAAAGAAGTTCTACATAAAGTCAATATCAGCAAATTAGGAAAAGAAGAAGCTGCGATGATCCACAATCTGGCTTTCAAATATAGGTGCAAAAATACCATTATAATATACACCGATGCCTCATTCACTTTAGAGGGAATAGGGGTTGGGATCGGGATAGCGGTCATCTTACCAAATGGCCGAATTTCACATCAAGAGACTATCAATATAGATGTAAATCAGCTTGTCTATAATGGGGAACTCCTAGAAGTTACTAAAGCGATCGAATACACAAATTCAATAGCCCAGCCAGGAAACAAGTTCAAGATATACTCAGATAATCAAGCAGGATTATTCCGGTTGAAAACCCCCTCCGATTTACCTGGTCAATCATGTCAAATCAAAGCTATAAAAGCTGCGGAAGCTATTCAAAATAAAGGAGCCGAAATCTCTCTCAATTGGGTCCCCGGACATACATCTGTACAAGGAAATGAGCTAGCTGATTCTCTTGCAAAAGAGGCGACCAAAATACCATCCTCATCTCACGAAACCAGTTATGCCTCCATTGGAATGGATATAAAAAGAATGAAATCAGAGAACTGGATAGCCATCCTTAACACTAACAATTTTCATCAACCATCGTCAACATATTCAAGAAACTACCCCTGGAAGATCAGCTCAAAAATCAGAGTTCCAGGAAACATCAAAAGAAGCACAATCTGTGCTCTGTTCCAACTCAAAATTGGACACGGATACTTCAAATCTTATTTGAAACGATTCGGTATCTGTTGGTACGAGAAGGATACGGAAGACGTAGCACCCACGGATTACGTAGGTCCTGTATGTCTAGTTGTATTCTGTCTAAAGAGCTAGCTACATATTGAAAGTAGTAAGTCTTATATAGACTTACTAAAAGAGCTAGTCTCTTTCGCGTTCGCTTAGTTCTTTATTACAGTAGTAATTGAATTGAAGTCATTCACTTCGTTCACACATATGGTATTATCGATTCCGATTTCTACAATTTCGACGAAACCGGCTTTATGATAGGTATAATATGCCCTGGAATGGTTGTAACTAGTGCTGAACGAAATGGCAGAAGCAAGGCAATACAATCAGGTAATCGAGAGTGGGCTATGGCAATTATATGTGGTAATGGAGAGGGTGAAACTATACCTCCATTTCTGGTAGTTCAAGGACAAGTTCATCTTTCCAATTGGTATACCGAAACCGATTTTCCTGCGGATTGGGCTATTAAACCTACTTCCAATGGATGGACGAATAATGAGACAGGGTTAGAATGGTTAAAGCATTTCGATAAACATACTATTCGTCAAAGGAAGGGCAAATATCGAATGCTAGTATTGGATGGGCACGAAAGTTATGAATCAATACCTTTTCAATCATATTGCAAATCAAATGATATTATATGCCTCAAATTACCACTACATTCAAGTCATTTAACTCAACCACTCGATGTTGGGTGTTTTGGCGTACTCAAACGTTCATATAGTTATCAAATTGAAGGATTTATCAAAGCTTATATCAATCATATTACCAAGGTTGAATTCTTTATAGTCTTTAAAGCTGTATATTTACAATCATTTACTATTCAGAATATGAAAGCTGGTTTTCGAGGAGCAGGTCTAATACCATTCGATCCTCAATCTATACTCTCAAAACTAGATATTAGGATTCGTACTTCTACCCCTCCATCTACCTCCTTGGAACTTACCAACTCCTGGATCTCTCAAACTCCTCATAATCCAACTGAGGCTCTCTTACAATCAACTCTAGTAAAAGCTCGAATAGCTCGTCATCAATCAAGCTCTCCTACACCTATATTTGAGACTGTACAAGCTTTAGTTAAAGGTACAGAGAGATTAGCATATGAAGTTACACTTTTGAGTGCTGAGAATCGTATGCTTCGAAGAGCAAATGAGGCATTAAGTAAACGTCGACGCGCTAAAAAAATTCAACTACGTAATGGAGGAGTACTTACTGGACAAGAAGCTGAATATATATTATCACAACAAGAGGTTGATAATCAGATTCAACGCGACGAGCGTCAAAATGAGGGAAATTTTAATAGGGAATCATCTACTAGTCGATGCTGTAGTAAGTGTGGAAAGACTGGTCATAATTCAAGAACTTGTCAGAATAGTATAATAGATCCTAGATTATTAGATTCTTGATAGTTTCAATCAATTGATTTAATTGTTGTTAAATAATATGGGGTTGAAATGATAAATTGAGGTAAAAGTGGCCCGCTCGGTGATATGGCCCGCTCGCTGATAAACCACGTTATTCATTATCATTATATTGAAGTTGCTCTCAAGAAGGAACCCTCTTTCCTTACTAGAATTTTGTTTTTTTGGGTACTAAACCAAATTATGAACTCTTGTTCCTCAATTTTACAGTTGTGAAACTAGGCATGGAACCGGCAACAACATACCTTTCTGTTGGTATCACTTCGGTGATACTAGCTCTCATAGTACTATTATAGTATTGCTTTTATTCATTCTTGATTGTTACTCTATAAAAGGGAGGGGACTATTTATATTCAAGGGGAAGTGTAAAAGTACGCTAATAGTACGGTTCCATATATGAAGTCAATGTTATCTACCAATAAGCTGAAAGCCTGTGCGCAAGCGATCAGATTCCTTCAATTTAATATGGCATTATGGTGACCTTATGATCGAAAGTGCACACCATTGCAGAAGTCGTGTAGTATTCCGACAGATATATTCTTGAATTTCTGGCTAATATACAATCAAGTTTTATATGCCCTTCGCCCTTGAGCTCAGTCAATCAAAACTTTCAGATCCATAATCATATCCAAAAGAATATTTTCTTTAGGCACTTCTTGATAGCGAAATTTGTTGGAGGCAGAACTGATCCTTGGCGGGGAAAATTGACGGAATGTATTGAACCTTGAGGAAGGAAAGTGTCGGAATACCACACGTTTCCTGAAGTGGTGTACCTTCGATCATAAGGTCACCATAATGCCATACTAAATTGTAGGAATCTGATCGCTTGCGCACAGGCTTTCAGCTTACTGGTAGATACCATTAACCTCATATAGAACTGTACTATTACTGGACTCTACACTTCTCTTTAATATAAATAGCCCCTTCTTTTATAGCATAATAAATAAACAGAATAAAATATTATACAAAATACTATATTAGTAGTAATCGATTAATATCACCGAAGTGATACTAACAATGACCAATATCTTGTCTCCCATCCATTTCAATTAGAAAGAAGTATACTGGAATTCGGAATTCCCAACCTTATATATCAAGAAAGACAAACCATGGATCAACCTAACGACTGCGCTTCAATATTTTGTTATAACACACCCGACTTTCGCAACATATATTAGCATAGTTCCAAAGCGAAGAATGTTCACGGCGATCGAATTATATGAGATTGTAAGCCATTCTGGGCCAGGCATTGTCCAACAAATGGGACAAGCGGTAAAAGGAATTATTCTTGCTTGTTTGAAACGAATTGAAAAAAAGATGCATTTCTTGTATGATAAACCTTGACCGAAGCCTTTCGACACACAAACTCCTGCACAAACATCGAAATTTGGTAAATCACACCCGATTTCCTAAAGAACTTCTCTAAAGAGATGATTTTGTGGTGATTATCGTAATGATGATGATGTCCCTTATTCCCAGCTATTTGTAGTATTGTAAAGGGCATAATCCAGTAATGTGACCGTCAAAAAACCGCAGACGGGCAAAAACGTTGCGATCTGGCGCCTTTGCCTCTTCAGGCATCATTGTATTTATGTTGTAAATATAGTATGATAGAGAAAATCACACGATTAGAATCTGAAACCCAAGTATGCATCAAATGATCGTTGCTTGATATCCTTTCTGGTAATGTTTTCCTAAGGGATGATTTCTTGATTGTGATTTCGATGGAGTTTATTATAGAAGCCTATTGAACGATATGATCGGCACTATGAGTTTAATTATTTTCGTGTCTTTTCTAACTGGTTTGACGGAAGCAAAGTGGTCACATGAAAACCAATTTGAGGTTATATTCTTTTTAAGAAGACTAAAGCTGCATATATAACCCCAAAACGTATAGATTTATGGCCTGGATCAAGGTGATAACCTTCCTCTTGTCTCAACCATCTCCCCTTGGTCGGCATTGAAAATGTTTAAAGAATATGATCAAGTTTTCGCCTTTGCCGTCTCCGATCACGACAAGCATAAAACCACTCCGCTGCGATTCGGAATACAAGTAGTAAAAATAACACGAATGCAATCCCACAAAGTATAGCTGCTACTAGAACACTAGTGAATCGGCTTATATCCCGAACACTTTGCCATGGAGTACTATCAAGAGATTCTACAGCCAGTTCCAACTGTAAAGCATTCAAGATAATTGATACTATTCCAAGAATGAACAAAACAGGACCATAAAAACGTCCAAAATAAGCACCATATTGGCCATAGACTTTATGAAAAGTGCTTTTCCCAAGAATAATCTTGATATACAAATTCAATCTTGAAAGGCGTATCTCCCCAAATGCATAACGTCCCGTAACATCGCCATCATCGATTCTGCGGAGATCTGAAACAAGTCTGGAGAAGGATTCCCATGTCGTTGCTTCCGGTAAAAGCCTCCTTTCTATGGCAATATTGAAATCGGATTCATACTGTACGAGATATCGATAAGTACGAAGAAAGCCGAGTGCTGAGCGTTTAATAATCTCTCTCTCTGAGCCCAAGGGCGAAGTTGGTGATATGAGATAGGTATGCCAGAAATCGAAAGATAATAAATATTTTGGTACAGGTTTGATGAAGATCTTGTCGTAATACCAAATCAGATGAAGCTCAGGATTCTCCGAAATGATAATATCGCGTAATTTAACACCTTGATGATGGAGAGGTCCAATATGTGCGCTTGATTGTGTGGACATCCACCATAGACGAGGGGAGATTTTCTCTAATATTGGTGTACGAAGATCTTTAGATATAAAGGTTGCCAGTTCCATTGTATCTTGAAGCAAAATTTGAGGATAGCCAGGTAGTCGCTGAGCTTCATTTGGATTATGTAGTCCATTATGCAATTCGTGCTCTTTTTCGAATGGGTATTTTAGCGATGTTGAACTGATACTCATATTGCTGGTTATCTTATCGTTGCATTTGAGCTCAGTGTAATATTCACGATGTAGAAGAATGTACCAGGAGTGCTTTTGGGGGGGGGGATAATAGTTAAGTTGAATATACCAAATTCACGCTGAAAATGGGTTTCGTATATAAACCGAGTACATATGTGCACTATAGCATCGTGTCTGCCTCGGCGTTATTGCCTGCCCAAAGTGTGTCAGCTTGCATAACTAATACTCCAATCGCATCAATTGAATATGAACAGCACATAGAATACAGCCTCAACATAGCCTTCTTATTTCTTGTTGGAAATCTATCCTCGAGAAATTTTTGAGGGCATAATAATCGATACTTCTCTTGAGGTATGCCAATCTTTTCGTGATTGCTCAATCAATTGTTGTTTGTCTTATATAGTTATACACCAAAAAACCCAAGGCGAAACGTAGAAGGCAAAGCTAAAATGGAAACTTTGAAGATGCCAAGGCAGATTGATCCGCAAGATTTGGGAATCCATGTACTTGTCGATTGCGAAAGCCCTCTTGTTGAGTATATACTCTTATTTATTTCACCTTACCTTCGAATAATCCTATCTTCGAATACTGACTCTTATAAAGTATAGTGGCTGTTCATGGACTTGGGGCCACACCAATAACGACCTGGACCAAAGCACGGAAACCACAAGAACATATCGATCGTAATACCGAATCTAGCATTGCACCCCCTTCTGTTCCGACGAATAAATCCGAGGATCGCGTTAATTGGTTAAGCGACCCAACAATGCTTCCAGCAGATATCACCAATGTCCGAATAATGGCCTTCAATTATGATAGTAACTGGTATGGCGATAATGCTATCAAAGTTCGTCTTGACCATGTTGCGGATGATTTGAGACGAAAGGTTTTGCGACAACGAAAGGTAAAGAAGGGTAATGTAACGTATGTGACTTATATTATAAGCTAATGATTGCTAGAATTGTTCTTCACGACCATTAGTGTTTATTGGGCATTGTTTTGGTGGTCTTGTGATTGAAAAGGTATTTTGGTTAGCAAACTATGAATTTACCTGTTACTAACTTCAGATGAAGGCTTTGATCAAACCTCAAATGTCGAAAATACTCGATTTTACGATAGGGGTTATATTGCTGGGTACACCACATAGAGGCACTGATAATATTACCTCGAGCGAACTTCTGCAAAGAATTATCCGCGCTGGTGCTGCAGGAGAAGCAGCCTCATTAATCGCATTAGAAGCTAATAACGAAATGGTATTGGATGCAGTACAAGGGTTTTCAATGGTGGCTCATGAAAAGAATATTCCAGTACATTGCTTTTTTGAACAAAAAAGCTCCAAGGTATCCAAAATGTTCGGAGATGATTATAAGGATTTTATTGTGGATGAAAAGTCGGCTATCTTAGATGGCTGTGAACGATATGGCCTGCCACTCGATCATTACCAACTCAATAAGTTTTCCGACCCTAAGGATGGAAATTGGAGAGAACTTTCTGATGTCATCACCAATCTTTGTGATAATGCACATCAAGAACTAGCTAATCGCAAGAATGGGAATGGAAATGGGTATGAAATTAATAGTCGTGACGAAGGAGCTAGCTTTTCAGGCCATTTTTCTACTAATGGTGGAAAGCAATTTAATGGTGGTAATTTCAACACAGGTGGTGGACCAATGAATTTTTAAAGAATAATCATTAGAAAGGATTTAATCAATTACTTCGAATCTACAGATAAAGATAAAGAAAAAGGGAAGGGGAAATAGACATTAGATAGGGGGTATGTCTTCCTTTATCTCTCAAGAAACAGGTATGGCAAAGGCCACGTTTTAAATCCATTAAAAACCACCGCTCTTTGCACCGACTACACGTCGCCTCCATGTGAGTCCCGTCCATCTGAGTGTTAAAATCTTGGGGGGAAAGAAAACTGAGGCTGGAGGGCTCGGGAAAGGAATGGCAGGCAGAAGCTGTAAAGGAATTCGAACCGGTCGCGGTACAGATGGGGTAGGGTAGGAGCAACAGCCGTCGCTAGAGGCCGTCGTAATTGGCACCCATTATTGTATGATGCGTAACAAATATTCCACTCGTGCGTCTGCCTTATCGAACTTTTTTATTCTGCTAATAATCTATACATGATTGCGTTTCTACCTACATCCTGAGATGGAAGGTTGAATGCTTCATAAGGCTGTAGGTATGAACTTTAGACTTGCCTACTGAGGCTTATTGGAAGTGGCTGTGTTATGGTCCATGCGTTGATACCAAGCTAACATAATACCAAGTGGGGAGCCTCAAAGCTTCATTGAACGACTCCAACTAATATCTACACAGTACATATCATATCTATATAGCTCGAACATCAGGATAATGGACGTGCACCGTATTGGCTTTACTCAGCTATCAGACAACAACAATGCTAAGATCAAGTAAGTACCCACTCAAGCTACCTTCTATTTTCTATTTCTGCAATACAATTGTGCAACATATTAACTCTTATAGTATCATTTTCATACATGGTTTAAGGGGACATCCAAGGTATACATGGGAGTCCGGCCGAAAAGTGTCTAATACAGATATAAACTCGGCTTCTGCAGCGTCGAACAAATCAAAATCTCGCAAATCTCTCAAATCTTTCGATTCTTTCAAATCTCTCTTCAGGTCTAAGTCTTATAAGCCTTCCGGGTCATCTACTACCAGCCAAAGTTTATCTGATATACGCAAAGTATTCTGGCTTCAAGATTATCTTGTTGAGGATATACATGAAGCTAGAGTATGGACATATGGATACAATGCAGACATGATTGATGGCTTGTTCCAGGCCAACAATCAGAACAGCGTGTTACAGCATAGCAGAGATCTTGTAGAGAAGATTAAGGGAGAGATCGAAAATGAGGTAGATTATACTATAATTGCTTTATAAGATGTGAAAAGGTATTAACAATGATTTCAGGATTCTTTTGTGTTTGTAGCACATAGTTTAGGTGGCATTATCGTAAAGGATGTGAGTTCGCTTTGAAATTAATGATCGGTAATAAATATTAACTTCTGAACCAAGGCGATACACAGCTCTCAACCAGTTCACAGGCGTACCAAATCAGTCATCTTTCTTGGGACACCACATCGAGGGAGCATATATGCTGGATGGGGCGAAATCGCATCAAACCTTGCTCGACTAGCCCTACGAGACTCGGATAAGGAGATTCTGGAACCATTAAAGGTGAATAGCGAGCTCCTCGATAATATTCATAAAGGGTTTAAAACGATTGTATGCGAGTATGGTATCAAGATTCATTCATTTCAGGAAGCACAGGCAACATCGGGCATAAAGGGGTTACACGGTAAAGTAAATGATCAAATAATCTTATATTTTCGCATCTATATTAACCCAATCATACAACAGATAGTTAACGATTTCTCTTCAAAACTCGATTTACCACAAACCCTTGAAACGGTTGAGAGTATCAATGCAAACCATATGGAAATGGCAAGATGTAGTAATAGAGCAGAGTCACAATATCGTGCTATTCTGGGCGTCCTCCGACAAGTTATTCGCAATCTGAGTTTGAATAAGGCAAGGTCTACACCCTCTCTAACATACAAATACTAATTTCATAAAATATTAGAATATATCCCTCCGTGATGAACATTCCACCGAGAATACCACCACATTCAATTCACAACTCTGCGAACACGAAATTCGAGATCTACCCGGTATAAAGAATGACCTGCAAGGCAATTTTACAAATGCGGGTGGGTTACAATTCAATGCACCAAACTTTAATACTAGAGGAGGATCTATTAATATCAATACTCACACCTTGCAAAACCGCTGTCTAATTGACCTACGAACCACCGATCCACAATTAGACAAGAGACGTATCGAAGAGACTAAAGGAGGACTACTTGATAATGTATATAATTGGATTTTCGATAATAGTGATTTTCAACAATGGCACTTTAACCGAGATAATCGCCTACTTTGGATTAAAGGAGATCCTGGTAAGGGCAAGACCATGTTGCTCTGTGGTATAATAAATGAGCTGCAGAGATCGGATGAGACTGCCTTAGCCTATTTCTTTTGCCAAGGCACTGATGCACGCATTAATAGTGCTGTAGCTGTTCTACGTGGCCTTATCTATATGCTTCTAGATCGGCAGCCTGCCCTTCTTTCGCATTTACAAAAGAGATATGAGAAGGCAGGGGAACAGTTGTTCAAAGATGCTAATACCTTTATAGCACTCTCTGATATTTTGAAGGATATCTTGCATGATAAGAATTTGAAGCCGACGATCTTGATTATTGATGCGCTTGACGAATGCCAAAAAGACCTGCCACAATTACTTCGCCTAATTGTTTCGGGCTTATCCATTTCTTCTCGTGTTAAATGGCTTGTCTCTAGTCGGAACTGGCCCGAAATCGAAGAGCAGTTACAACAGGCCGAGCAGGGAACCCGGCTCAGTCTCGAGCTGAATGCTGAATCAGTATCTGCTGCTGTCAGGTGGTATATCCGAGAGAAGGTGAAATATCTTGCGAGAACAAAAAAATACACAACGGAGACAAAGGATACTATCGAACGTTATCTCCTAGAACATGCAAATGGAACTTTTCTTTGGGTGGCTTTAGTTTGTCAAAATCTTGAAAAAGCTCGATTATTCACGAATTCAAAGCTGCAAGATTACCCTTCCGAACTTGATCCTTTATATAATCGTATGATGGAACAGATAGTAGATATGGAAGATATCGAGGCAGCTAAGATATGCCTTCAGATCCTGGCTATTGTAGTAATAGCATATCGGCCTCTTGCGCTTGACGAACTAATGTCCTTGATGGAGATGAATAATGAGATTCCGCTAGAGGAAATAATACAACTTTGTGGTTCCTTTCTGGTTGTTCGTAATAGGAATGTATTCTTTGTTCACCAATCAGCAAAGGATTTCCTTTCTAAAGAGGCTATTAAAACAATATTTCCTGATGGAATTGGGAAAGTTCATAACAAAGCACTTCTAAATTCGATAATAGTTATGAGAAAAACTCTAAAACGCGATATATACGGTTTGGGTCATCCTGGCTTTCCTATTGATAAAGTCAAACAGCCCGATCCCGATATATTAGCTTCTATACGGTATTCCTGTATTTACTGGATTAACCATTTAAGAGATGGAGATCCTGAACAAAACAGAGAACACATTCAAGATAACGGCAATATTTATGAATTCCTGAAAAATCATTTGCTACATTGGCTGGAGGTTATGAGCTTGATGGAGAAAACTTCAGAGGGCATTAACGCAATAAGTTCTTTAGAGTCTTATATTCTAGTGTGTCAATACTATTTGGTAGTTCTTTTAGGAATTCAGCTAATAGATAATAAAGGCTAACAAAGGTTCTGAACTCTATACTCTCATACATGACGCTAAACGCTTCGTCCTTTACAATCGAATAGGAATTGAACAAGCTCCTCTTCAAATCTATTGCTCAGCTCTTTTCTTTGCTCCAGAGAATAGTATTATTCGAAAAACATTTCAAGAATATATTCCAAGTTGGATTTATAAAATATCAAGGACACGATCAAATTGGAGTGCCGCCCTCCAAACGCTCGAGGGTCATTCGGGTTCGGTTAAATCAGTTGCCTTCTCACCAGATGGTACAAAAGTAGCTTCGGGCTCTCACGATAATACAATCCGGCTTTGGGATGCAATGACGGGCGAATCGCTTCAAACGCTCGAGGGTCATTCGGATTGGGTTAAATCAGTTGCCTTCTCACCAGATGGTACAAAAGTAGCTTCGGGCTCAGATGATGAAACAATTCGGCTTTGGGATGCAATGACGGGCGAATCGCTTCAAACGCTCGAGGGTCATTCGGATTCGGTTTCGTCAGTTGCCTTCTCACCAGATGGTACAAAAGTAGCTTCGGGCTCAGATGATGAAACAATTCGGCTTTGGGATGCAATGACGGGCGAATCGCTTCAAACGCTCGAGGGTCATTCGGGTTCGGTTTCGTCAGTTGCCTTCTCACCAGATGGTACAAAAGTAGCTTCGGGCTCTCACGATAAAACAATCCGGCTTTGGGATGCAATGACGGGCGAATCGCTTCAAACGCTCGAGGGTCATTCGGGTTCGGTTTCGTCAGTTGCCTTCTCACCAGATGGTACAAAAGTAGCTTCGGGCTCTCACGATAAAACAATCCGGCTTTGGGATGCAATGACGGGCGAATCGCTTCAAACGCTCGAGGGTCATTCGGGTTCGGTTTCGTCAGTTGCCTTCTCACCAGATGGTACAAAAGTAGCTTCGGGCTCTCACGATAAAACAATCCGGCTTTGGGATGCAATGACGGGCGAATCGCTTCAAACGCTCGAGGGTCATTCGAGTTGGGTTAATTCAGTTGCCTTCTCACCAGATGGTACAAAAGTAGCTTCGGGCTCTCACGATAAAACAATTCGGCTTTGGGATGCAATGACGGGCGAATCGCTTCAAACGCTCGAGGGTCATTCAAGTTTACAGGCATCCTCAGCCTTTGAACGGTACTTTATATCAAATCATTGGGTAGCTGAAAGATTAGATAAAGAAGTGCGAAATATTTTTTGGCTACCTCCAGACTATCGGCCAACTAGTACATATTTTTGTAACGGTGTTATGGTCATGGCATTTTCCACCGGTGGCATTTTCTTTCTGAAATTTGAGTGAAAATTTCATATTATCTAAGTAAAAATCAGTTTCAATATATCTATTAATGACTAACTTATTTATGTCTTGAATATAATATCCTTTTATTTTTTTTTCTCTCTTTAACAGAGAGGTTGGGGGAAGTCTATGATTATATAGACTTTCTATTTGCCACATTGATTCCAGTATGTTCTAGTGTAGTGATGTGGTAGTTTTATTGGTACAAAGAAATATAAAGAAATATTTAATTTGATGCACCTTCGACCTAATCATTATTAGAATTAAAGGTCTGAAAGCATAAAGAGAAAGATGTAAATTCTCGATTCTGTTTCCAGTCTTGTATCATAGTTCATTGTCACGAATCCAATAACACGTGACTAGTCATCTATCATGTGATGGATAGACTAGATAGCCGCTATCCATTCTATCCTCCTCGTTTCGTGATCCATATAAACCTTCGTTATTTCGTAGTTTAGGAACTTCGTGCTCAACTAAGTTATCAATTAGTTTACTTACATTCTACTTGATCTAGCAACAACTTCACTTCCAAGTGAATACCAGTGATAAAGCCTTAAGCCATAATTGCCAACCGACGAACGTAAGGCATCAGTTGCCAGAGAATACCGGATCGCTACAAGTACCTAATTTCGCCCTGGCCAACACTTTCATATCCGCGTAGTTCCAGTTGTCGAACTCTTTAACAACCCTTCCCCGATTTGGTCCATCATAGTGAATGCAGATCCAGAAAAGCACCCAGAAAGTTGATTCGAGGTCATGTATAAATGGATTCGGTGACTGCTCTGTAGATTTGATCCTAGGTGAGAATATCGTCGGGATTGTCGGCGAGCGCTGCATTCAAGAGAGGTTTGATACAGTTTTTTACATGGAGGAGAGCTGAAAGAGGCACGAACCAGATAGCCCTTTCTCAAATACTTATGATTTAGTCAAGGGTTCTAGAAGACTCGACGTTTGATGAAGGCTGTACCTTGATCGCGAACCAAAATCACCAGCGGAGTCGGATCCAAAGTCTGCAACAGGGACCAAAGCAACATCACCAGTAGAGTCAGACACGGAATCCAGAACAGAGCCGGCAGCAAATCCACAGAGCACACGATCGAAGTCAAGATTGAAGATCACGCTATAAGTTTGAATAAAGCGAGCATAGTACTCAGCGAGCAATTAAAAAAGAGCGCCGAAAAAGGTGGATGATTAAAAGTTCAGGAAGAAATTGAAAAGACGAATAAAAAGGTAACAAAGTCTCACAGGAGTTGAGTTTAGATATTTTGTCACTAAATAGGCGAATTCATGCGGAAATGATGAGGAAATTTAGCTTGTTCCGTATGAAAAGGAAAATAGTGGAGGTGGTAGAGTGTACCGATATGATTGATAATGGAAGTTGTCGACATGAATTCGCATTCCTCCAATAGCAAATAAGTACCGATTTGACAATATCGTACTCCAGCAGAGATCAGCGAGAACTGGATATGGCGGAGCCTTCCAATGAAAGGATTGCAGTGGTGTTTTGTTGTTCTATGTGAGGATGCATACTTCAAGCTGAAGCATTTGAAGAACACGAGGGATTGTCCTGCTCCATCAATTTGTCTTAATGCTTAAGGGTTTCATACACTGTGTTATGCCTGAGAAGCAAGACGAACTTGAACCGTAGCAACATCATCTCCAGGGATCTCCATCGCTACCGTCTATTCGATAAAGAGAAATCTATCCATACATACCGAACTCGATGACACAGTCTGCAATGCTTCAAATATGTGAGACTTGGATGTGTAGTTGATGCATTCAGGCACGAGAAAACAGTACAACTGTAATGAAGAACATTTGTTTTGCTCCCCTTATGGTTTGTTCGATCGTTGGAACTCATTCTACCCTCCTCCAACTGCTGTCGAACACGACGCTAGGACAGGACCAAATCGAGCTAGAGAATTTAATGATCTCTCAACAATTCTAGGAACAAAGTTATACATCTGACAATAATACATAAAGATGCTCCAAAGCTGCAAGAAAATCATGATATGCGCTTAAAGTGTATGGACCATACTCTTTCATATGAAGAAAATTTTCTGATTTCAATTCCGGCATGCCTTCCTTCAATCCTTCTACCATGCCTAGGAATTCTATCCATGGTTGATTACAGCTTGCTATTGTGATAAATAGCTCGTTGGCGCACATGAATATGAGCCACGAGCTGCAGAGCATATTAGCAAGGTAGGCGAGTAACAGAAATAACGTACCATTACAAAGCCGAAGTATTATCATTCATGCGAAGTGGGTTGCTGTTCTTCGAATTCATGAATGTCACAATTTGAGCCACCTCTTGTATACGAACTTCATCTGTTCTATGACCACGTTTCACTTCCAAGAAATCTAGGACATCGGTATTACGGTTGGGACGTGTAACTATACCATCAACCCGAGCTTCGTAGACTTTGGAGCCTTGTAGAACAAATATGTAAGCCTTCCGCTGTGGGTCAATATTGCCAGATATTCCTAGAGGCCAAGAGATAGGCAGCAGCAAGTTGATAAGATACTAATTGCCTATTTGTTCATCCTACACCTTTATTCTGGCCTTTTCGTATTTTGCAACGGATCCTTCACCGGACGGTGGTAGCTCAATTGATTCAGTAGTGCTGGGCGTATCCAAGTCCATCCTATCGACCAATGCACCAAGAAGGTCTAATTGTCCAGTCGATTTCTTGATTGGTGTTATATAAGGGTCTCTTTGCGATTGTTGAAGTCAAGTTTGTGCAGCAATAGGAGTGGTGACATATTGCACTGTAGATTCTTCGTCTTCTTCTTTTGTATCGTTGCGTTCAATGAGTGCCAAAAGAGACAAAAATGGTCCGAAGCATCCTGAATCTATGAAGTCCTTCGAAGTCCACCCTACATCTTTGGAAAAATTCTTCACTATTCGAAGTAGTGGCTCAAAGTGCTGACCCCTAACTGCCACTTCGGCTTGTGACCGTCGCGCTGCTGGAAATATTTGATTATCATTGATCCAGTGCATTGAAGATGAAGATTTGATTCAGGCCTTAATGTGAAGGACCCTCAGAAGAATAGCGCTTTCGAATTTGAATTTACTCCCACTCTCAAAGTTCGCATTTTAAAATCTTTATTATTGATACTGGTATAAGAGCGTTGCCATGCTTCAATAGTATATGGAAGATTAGACATCGGCCTGGTTTAAATCAGCATGCTGGGATTGTACAAGTTAAAAAAACATCAATGAGAGATAGACTAAATTTTATTACATTACTAACAGTTACCCCTCATGTATTTGCCAATAGATGTTAAGCAAAGTACCTTGATAGGCAGTATTTGATAACGCAAATAAACAAACCTACAAACACATTATAAATAAATCACAGAATCACAACATAATTATCGATCGATTGAAGTTTACTATGTCGCTCTCCACTACGCCTCGCCGATAAGCTCTAATCAAGATTTGCAAGTTTATTTGGAGGAAGTCTAAATATAGGGAAAGCGAAATCTTGAGGAAAGAATTCAGCGATGTCTTTGGTATCATCATTGATTCAGTTGAAGATATACCTATGATTCAGACAACCTCAACTGACCGTGCCGAGACCCCTCTATCGCATACCGATCTGTAGTTCAACAACCGGGATGTCGCCGCTGGACTCCACAACGATATGCAAGAATTGGAGTTGGCAGGATTCGGAAGGCTTGACGGATGGTCGTATGTTATAGCTAATCCGTTTTATTATATCTCTACATTCTACTAACGCTTGACAACCAACATAGAGATATGTATGAAACCCACAATTTGCGTTGGGGCTTCACAGATACTTGGACGACTGGCGATTTAATAGCGCTTGCTCTCACAATTCATTCGCGCTCTGCGATGAATAATGAAATCCTAACGACCGAATTTATTGCAATTTATAGAATTGCTTTTATTGCTTGGAAGAATGATGATAGCGTTCAACAGCAGATGGAGAAAGAAATGATGGAAAAACAATCGCCGCAATTGTGTGCATCTCGGCCTTCTCCACGAAGATTACCTGTTAGTTAAAAGTATATCTATATGAGGTTTAAGCTAACTTTCAAATGCCAGATCCGACTTATCTCTATTCATAATCAAAATATCCGAATCCTAAACACGATCTTCACAGAAGAATATTTCAATTCATTAGAGAAGGATAGTCCACCCAGCTCCAGCAAATTACATGTCCATATCAAATCGATTTCAGTAGCTAGACATAATGACGCTGAGCTGAAGGATCTCGCACAGGAGCTGTTAAATACAAGAGAACAAGTAGGATCACTAGAAGCTATCCACATATTACCTTGAGCAAGTTAAGATTCAAGATAATCAGATATAGGCGCAATGGGGTTTTGGAGCTATTCGGGTGTAGATGGGCTTTGCAAGGCTTATGCAGATTGCCTTGAGTTCATGATGAATTCTTGATATTGTAGGGTAATATTTGGAAGGGGATTTTTAGTTTTATTTTGGGAGTGCCTTTACTATGGTATAACTAGCTGATTATTGATATAAAGAAAGGTGGGCCTTGGAGGAAAACTGCGATTGTAGCAACGATAAAATCAACAGATGACCAAGAGGGAAGTTATGTATAGCAAGGGAGATAAAACCATACGAATTTCGATTTTTTTTGTAATCCTTCATTCTTCTTTTTACCCATCGATCTGAACTATTTAATTATGAATGACAAGATCAGAAATGACGTCGCAAACTGGGTCGTACAGGTTTGATTGATTGATTAAATTAACGTCTACACTGAGTCTATGACTATCTAAGACGGCTAGGAGATTTGTAGGCTTCTAACAATAGTAAATGGAGGGTGGCTGGCCTTATTCGACCGTAGCTAATACAGGTTGGGGAGATTGAAAGCCTCAATCTTCTAATGTTTGAATGGGGGAAGTGAAAACTAATACTAGGGAACCAAGCCCGCCTTACAGATACTCTCGTATTCAAGTAAGAGGAATAACAAATGAAATGTAATGAAATTTGACATTGGGGTGATTGACCAAATTGACCAAATTGACCAAATTGACCAAATTGACCAAATTGACCAAATTGACCAAATTGACCAAATTGACCAAATTGACCAAATTGACCAAATTGGCCATAATTGATCAATTCAATCACAATCTTCCGGTCCACCCCCTTCTTCTCCGCCTTCTTCCTCTTCTTCTTCATGCATTCTATTGAGATGCCATGATCTGGTGGCTATTCTCGTCGCCTCGATGAATTCGAGGGTCTTGATGATTCCTGCTTTAGTATGAAGCAGATATTTCATGGTAGGTCGGACTGTGGGGTTATCCTTATTGAGGGTTTTCCTTGCCATTTTATATAAAGGACAACTGAGCAGAAGATGATCAGGAGATTCCTTTCCCCCACATCTACAATTGTCATTAGAGGAGATACCGAATCGTTTCAAATAAGATTTGAAGTATCCGTGTCCAATTTTGAGTTGGAACAGAGCACAGATTGTGCTTCTTTTGATGTTTCCTGGAACTCTGATTTTTGAGCTGATCTTCCAGGGGTAGTTTCTTGAATATGTTGACGATGGTTGATGAAAATTGTTAGTGTTAAGGATGGCTATCCAGTTCTCTGATTTCATTCTTTTTATATCCATTCCAATGGAGGCATAACTGGTTTCGTGAGATGAGGATGGTATTTTGGTCGCCTCTTTTGCAAGAGAATCAGCTAGCTCATTTCCTTGTACAGATGTATGTCCGGGGACCCAATTGAGAGAGATTTCGGCTCCTTTATTTTGAATAGCTTCCGCAGCTTTTATAGCTTTGATTTGACATGATTGACCAGGTAAATCGGAGGGGGTTTTCAACCGGAATAATCCTGCTTGATTATCTGAGTATATCTTGAACTTGTTTCCTGGCTGGGCTATTGAATTTGTGTATTCGATCGCTTTAGTAACTTCTAGGAGTTCCCCATTATAGACAAGCTGATTTACATCTATATTGATAGTCTCTTGATGTGAAATTCGGCCATTTGGTAAGATGACCGCTATCCCGATCCCAACCCCTATTCCCTCTAAAGTGAATGAGGCATCGGTGTATATTATAATGGTATTTTTGCACCTATATTTGAAAGCCAGATTGTGGATCATCGCAGCTTCTTCTTTTCCTAATTTGCTGATATTGACTTTATGTAGAACTTCTTTCTTCCAAGGAGGAAAGTAGAAATGATGGATTCCTTCTAAAGTGAGAGGATCGAAGTCTTTCTGAATTGAATTTTTGATCTTTTCGAGTTGAGTAGGTTTTAATTGCTTTCTTTGAGGGGTTGCAACTACATCTTGATTCTCCTTTTCTGTAGCCAGCTTTGTAGCTACTAAATTGACAGGATGAGAAGGCGAGATTTTCAATAATCTAAATGCGTATTGTTTGATTCCAGCATTTAGCCGTACTTCTGGAGGGCACAATGCGGCTTCTATTTCCATTGGTTTTATTGGTGAGGTTTTGAATACTCCTAGGATTTTTCGAAGGGCGAGGTTTTGCAAGGATTGAAGGATTTTCTTGAATTGGTTTTGCCCTTTCCACCATAAAATTGAACCGTAGTCAGCTATGCTGGTGACGCATGCCATATAGAGCTGTCTCATTGCCTTGGGACTAAGGCCTTTTTCAGACTCTCCTCTCATAACTCGTCCTTTCAACAAGTCATGGTGTGAAAAGAATTAGGAAAGGCTGTGAAGAATTCGGTGGTGTTCTTTTCCTATGGGCGATCATCAACTTCATGTTGGGATGGGGTATATGAAAGTACAAGGCTGAAGATGTCCTTGCCGTAATTTGGGTACTCACTGTGTTCAAGATTCTGTATCCCCTCATGTACGCGGAGATTATCTGGAAAGAGATCCCCATCATTACTCGCTACAACGAGTGTAGCTCATCTCATTCCGGAAATTACACGGAAATTCTCCAACGTCTTCAGCGAATCCATCAGGTATCTCTCGAAAATATCTTTTTTTCGAAACCCCAGCCCCTTTGAACGGATTATGAATATGAGATTCTTACTCAGAGATTGGCATTGCTATATGTTCAAAGTGAGGCGATATCGAAAGAATAAGGTTGATAGGTTTAAGATGAGAAACTACTTTTGGAGAGAGTATTTGGGGTATAGAGAAGATGACAAACCAAGTGAAGCGGAGGAGGTGGAAAGGGAGATTGTGATAAGGGAGTGGTTGCACAAAATACTTTGGACACATGGAAAAGCCTTGCGAGATTTTGGGGAGATGATTTTCGAGGGAACAGGAGATCAGGGAAAGATCCTGAATCAGAGGATGAATGAGCTGCTTCAGGATATAAATGACGTGATGAAAGATCTGAGGGAGAGTTCCTTCAAAGAAAAGGCAAGGATGAAATTGCAGGACGCAAAGATCATGGGCTTACTCAAGAGACACTATGTCCTATACTCACAAATTATTAATCCGAGTTTTGACTTCCAAGAAGAAGACGATATGGAGAAATATTAACGCTCGAGAGACACTGCTCAAAGTAGGCCTGGAAGTCTGTCAGATGACGGAAGAATTGGTTGAATGGGAAATAACACGAATGTGGTCCGACGGAGATGAAACCCCGTCCTCCTGGAAAAGAGGCGATATTTACTTCCCCATGGCCTATATATGGGATGCGAAATGCTTCGATCTAGACTTAGATCCACAGATGGCTGTTCTTTGGAAGGAGCAACGCCAAAAAATGGCATATGATGGGTGCACAAACCGATACACCGATGTTTCAGACGTACCTACCACAAAGTAAGATGTCTTGTTGAAAGATGTAGTCTTCATGATGCATGCAGTATTTACTAATACTTGATAGTTTGCTTATGACCATTGGATCAGTCAAGAAGAAAAGCTAGAAGTCCCGTTTCCGTTAGATTTTGAGCTAGATAATCTCGGTATACTGTATGTACATGGGCCAATTTTGTATTATTGTAAAAAATTATTTCGATTGTAATAGTGTTGACCTCCTGGGATCTTGGCAGCATATGCATGTATATTGCATGATGCACATAAGGAGCAAACAAAACTCAACTTTTAATTTATTCTTTCCTTTTTGGTATACTGTTTGTTTGCTTTCAATATTTTGATTTCAAAGCACTTTAATTCCGAAGGCCGAATACCTAACCCTATTCCTTCATTTTTTGAATATATACTCGCAGCTTAACTGCTTAGCTAGAGAATCAATCAATTCAATCTGATACTCTTTCTGGTCTCAAGAAACCCAACAAATAGATATGCTTGTGAATTTCCATCACGAGCCCTGGCTATATGGTTAGAATATCTATCTGGATAATAGTATAATATATTATAAAAAGGTTTTCTTGTATATAGATTTTATAACGTAACGTATGGGGAACTCGGACATATGGGGAACTCGGACAGGTACCTTTACACCAAATTTTGTATGTAAAGGTACTTAGAGCAACTTTTTATATCTCTATGGATATTAAAGATAATTTTTTTTTTTTTGATAGTTAGGTTTAATATCTAATAAAAATACAGTATTAAAGTTACAAAACACTTTTTAATTATATTGTTCTTAAATTAATACGATTTTAAAAATTCTCATAGTAATTTTTGTTAGGCAAAAACGAAAATTTGAAAGAAACTTTAATATCTTTATGAAAAAACTTTATATCTCTATAAAATTTTACTATATTAAATATTTATATTGAATATATCAAACTTCAAAATATCAAAACTATATCTCTAGTATTTCTAGAGATATAAAAAGTTGCTCTAAGTACCTTTACATACAAAATTTGGTGTAAAGGTACCTGTCCGAGTTCCCCATATGTCCGAGTTCCCCATACGTTACGTTATAATAAATATAAAAAATTTAAAAGGTTAAGTCTAGTATTTTGATAATAAATTAAGTTCTATACTATCTATTTGAAGATTAATAATAGGAAAAAACCTAGTTCAGCTTTAAGATCTTAGTAGTCCCTTCGGAGTTTAATCTTGGCCCCCCCTCATACCTTTCCGCAGTCTTCAAATCGGGCCAAGACTCTCTTCAACTTTTCTTTTGCCTCGTCGTAGGTTAATAATTCCGCTGTTTCCTCCCATGAACACCACTTGTACCCTGCAACCTCTTTCTCCTGTACCTTAATTTGCTTCTCTCCTTCTTCCTTCCCCACCAAAGCAAGCCAGTACCTAACCTCCTTCCCATTCTTCCTAACGGGGTTTATGTATATCTCAAAAAAACTCCCATCCCAGTCTTTTGCATCTTGTCCCTCGATTTCCCCTGTGTCACCAGCTAAATTCAATCTCATGATATCCTCAAGTTTAACCTTCAGAGACGTTTCTTCCTCGAGCTCTCGGATGGCGGTATGAACGGTAGATGCATCGCCAGGTTCGGCATGGCCTTTTGGAAAACACCAAAATGGTGGAACACTTTCCCAAATAGTCTTCTGCTGAATGAGAAGAAGTTCGGTATTGACTAGGTTTGGAGGAGGTGGAGGTGCGGAGAGTGGAAGGCTGGGTAAGTAGCGCATGGCAATCATGCCGTAGGAGCGGTCGGTGATAGGTGGAAAGTTTGACATTTTGAAATACCATAAAGTCCTTTCTTAAAAGTTCTTGAGAATCGTTAGATGTTGATGGTTGAGAGAGAAGGATAAGCTTGGAAAATGGTTAACATTATGAGATTTTGACAGAGGAAGAAGGAGGATCAAGGTGTCAGGTGAAAGGTGATAGTGATAGAATGAGGCTGGAACGATGAGTCATACAGCCGTAGCAAAAGGGGGGAGAGAGGGCATGTTCCGTGAGCTGAAACTTTCACTGCTGATTGCTCAGTTTATATCTTCGCACATCAAGTGAGTGGTAGGCTTTCGTAGAGGCTTGAATGTTTTATTCTGCTTAGAATAATGAAATAGTCATCCTTTTGCATTAAAATGCTGTATTTCCACAACGCAAAGAAGAACAGATCTACCATTTTGCATATTTTTAAAGAGATGTTGTTTCCAGTAAATCAAGCCTAAAAACATGCATATATAAACACAACAAATAGACAACTTTGTGTTCAGATGGTTGTGGAATGACAATCTATCCGGTTCCAGCAACTTTGATAGAGCCTTGCTGCTATTAAAGAATAAATCCCAATATATGATAAGACTGGTAAAATTTTACATACAAATAAATGATTTTTTTGGTTCTCTGTACGGTCGGAGTATTTGAAATAATTCTGAATTGTATGCCGTGTTATGTGCCCACGCTAAGGGATCGCGGCTAAGACCCACTAAACTTCGCGTCCCCAGATTTCAGTTTATTCCATATGCAACTCAACGCGTCTCCCCACACACAGTAACCTCTTGCATCACGTCATTTATAGATCATCTTTTCACAACAAACGAACACCAGCAGCCAACAATAAATTTTTATGTCATGTCTGTTCTGAGACGTCTTCAGACGGGCGCTGAGCGCAATGCTCCACAATCATCCCCAGCACCAGTCAGATCCGGTCCTTCTCATCAAAATGAGCCAAGCTCCTTACCTGAATACACTCCACCAACATGTCCTCTTTCCACAAATGCCCAACGTGCCATTGCCAATATTCGCACGCTTCATAATACTACTAAGCTAAAGAAACATCTCAGCGCTGCTATCAAAAATATCACAGACACAACTGTTGCCAATAACGATAGATTATGGGAGCGTAAACGGCAAGTAGAAAAAAATGCGCGGAAGAGAGAGAGGGATGGACAACAAGATGAGGAGATGCCTTCGGAGCACAAAGATTTGGAAATTCACACGAGACATATGGCGAAGAAGGTTAAGGCTTGGACAGAGCAGGCGGAGATAGCCATGAGGATCTTGATTGATAAGGGCGATGAGGTGGAGAGGAACGATATGGTTATTAGAGATGTTTGTGATAAATTAGTTGAGGCTAACCCTCCTCCTTCAAATCGGAGAATCAGAGGCCAGGAATATGAGGAAGAAGCGAAGCAGGACGGGGAGGTCATCAGTGCGGTGGAATTGTTGGATCAGATCAAGGAGGAGTATAAGACGAAATATGAGGCGGAAACTATGACGAAAAGGTATTCTATCCTTCTCTACGAGCGCTTGAAGTCGGGGACTGAAGTTTGGCATAGTGAATAACCAAACTTTCTTTTACAGATATGCCTCTCACAACGATTACAAGAGCTTCAAGCGTGTAGTCCACGATTCCCTCTACCCAGACCAAGACGTACCGCTTGCTAAAGAATCCACATGGTTCCCTTCCGACCGCTCACATCCTTCTGCCCAAGAAGACCACCGAGGTGAAGACGAATCCTCTGACGATGAAATTGTCATTGAAAAAATCGTCAAAGATCTCAAATGTCCCCTCACCTTCGCCACTTTCCGCGAACCATACACCAATAACAAGTGCAACCATAGTTTTGAGAAGGAAGCAATCGTTGAGTATCATAGGAAAAACGCGACGATTCATAAAGGGGAAAGGGTGATTAAGTGTCCGGCAATGGGATGTGAAAATTTTATTGCTATGAAGAACATGTATGATGATCAATTGCTGCTGAGACAGGTGAGGAGGGCTACAGAGAGAGAGAGGAATCATGATAGTGAGGATGATGATGATGCTCCAAGAGGTACCCAGAGAAATAGACCTGAGGAGTTAGTTGATGAGAGTGCGTTTTTAGATGTAGATGATGAGGATAGGAGGAAGAGTGTGAAGAGGGAGAGAATGAGTATTAGGGGTGCACCTAATTTGACGCAGGTCAGTACGGATGATGAAGATGAAGATGAATAGAATGACCGACAGGTTAATGATTGGTGTGGATGGGCAAGGAATATGAAAAATCATGATTATGTTCAAATATCAATGCTGGGAATTGAGCTACTGGTCTAATTGTCTCTTAATTTCTGTCGACATTCATGCAAATCCAAGTCCGAAATCATCTGGGACATTCAAAATGTATGGTTCTCCAGACTTTACACAAGCAATATAGCGGTGACTCGATGATTCTCTGGTATGGACAATATGACTCAAGTTGATCTTTTCATTGTTAGTTTTTCTTTCAACCCCTGACTTTTTCATTTTTTCACTACGAGTAAATATGTTTTATTTAAGTCTAGTACCCCACTTCTCGGCCACCCTTTTTGTTACGAAGTTTGCCGTCTAGATCACGTGGAAGTGCTCTAGGCTCTCGAGGTGGTTTATAACTAGGCGTCAAGCAGGGACTTAAAGTAATGACAATAATGATATGCAATTCGTAACTAATAGTAGAGTATACTAAATGATTGATCTTGAGCACGAAGCTCTATACAAAGGAAATCCGTCTTGATTATATAGTCCTTCATGCTTCTATGATTACTGGTGATCCTTCATGATCACCAGTGATCACCTATATCGTGATCCTTAGTGATCCTTAATGATCACCATGTTACGTAGTAACAGTCAACCTGTCCATATGAGCTTAGACCCCGTGGAAAAGCAAACCGATTCACATACAAAATTGTATGGTAATCGGTTCGTAGAGTCTCCCCACCTTCAGCAAGCACAGACATATAGTCTGATCCAAGTCACGTGATGGACCCTGCATATTCAGGGATACGAATCGTAGGTCCATACGAATCGAAGGTCCACAAACTCTCAGGATCCAAGAGATCCAATGGAGGACGAAGGTCTATATAATCAGGATGGTTTCCTTTGTGTAGAGCTTCGTGCTCAAGATCAATCATTTAGTATACCCTACTATTAGTTACGAATTGCATATCATTATTGTCATTACTTAAGTCCCTGCTTGACGCCTAGTTATAAACCACCTCGAGAGCCTAGAGCACTTCCACGTGATCTAGATGTTACGACGGCTTCGGATCTCGTATCATGTGACCAATTATGTAATCACATGGTCCCCTCGATCCCCTCGGTCTCTTGATCGAAGGGACCGAGGGGACCAAGGGGACGATTAGCATGAAGGTCTATATAATCAAGATGGATTTCTTTTGTATAGAGCTTCGTGCTCAAGATCAATCATTTAGTATACTCTACTATTAGTTACGAATTGCATATCATTATTATCATTACTTTAAGTCCCTGCTTGACGCCTAGTTATAAACCACCTCGAGAGCCTAGAGCACTTCCACGTGATCTAGACGGCAAACCTCGTAACACTCAGGATCAGTGTCATGTGAAAAGTAGAATCACGTGATGTGCTAGCTATGCTAGCAGTCAGGAAATCGATAGTATATAGTCAGAATAGTTTCATAGTTTAGGAGCTTCGTGCTCAACTTAGTTATCAATTAGTTTACCTACATTCTACTTGATCTAGTAACGACTTCACTTCCAAGTGAATACCAGTGATAAAGCCTTAACCCACAACTACTGTTGGGTTTCTTGAGACCAGAAAGAGCATCAGATTGAATTGATTGATTTTCTAGCTAAGCAGTTAAGCTGCGAGTTGTGACCAAAAGGGTGTTTATAGACCAGCAATTGTATTTAACTTAGAATCTACAGGTGAAGAGCACCTGTAGATGGGGATAGCTACTCTATATATACACAAATGAATGGCCTAGCCGTAATGGCTAGGCAAAAAGAAGTCATATTTATGCCTCCAATGATCTTACTTTACCGATAACCATTGATACCTAGTACTTGTCCGGATCTGATCCTCAGGTCAGCTAAATCGTATACTAATCTCGAGTAATCGTATCATGTGTGGACATGGTTAATGTACCTGAGGTTTCTTATATAATAAGGGTGGGAGGAAAGCAGGGATTTCCGTCACACGAGTATATATTCAAAAAATGAAGGAATAGGTTAGGTATTCGGCCTTCGGAATTAAAGTGCTTTGAAATCAAAATATTGAAAGCAAACAAACAGTATACCAAAAAGGAAAGAATAAATTAAAAGTTGAGTTTTGTTTGCTCCTTATATGCATCATGCAATATACATGCATATGCTGCCAAGATCACAGGAGGTCAACAACTACCAACCAGATGAAACCTGAGGCAGCCGCTGCCTCCAGTACAGTATCGTTACATGATTATTGAATAATTAATAAGTTAAAATTGTTGTTTTTGGTATAAAAAAATATTCTATATTAAGGGTGGCCCAAAAAGAGGGTATTAGACTTGTATAACCTTACTAGCTCCAATCTCTCAAGCAATTCCAATATCCTAAACGACTTCAATATATCAGTTTATTGATTCAATATATCTAATCTATCATAAAGCCCCTCAGCTTGTGATTCCATTGCCAAATCATGACCGTACAAGTCACACCATCATAATCTCTCTCAAGAACGAAGATTCTCTTTTGGAAAACGGTACACCATCTTTTCTCTTCTCGAATATCTTGATAGCAGAGATCAATGGATCTTTGAAAAATTCTTCATCGGTAAGGTTTGAAGATGATGAACATCGAGTATTGGACAATACCCCAATGCGGCGATAGACGTTCTCTGCGACGTCGACGCATTCGAGGATAAGTCCGTTGAAGCACAGTCCTCCTAATCGGCGAATATCAAGAGGCAGACACGTCAAATGGTTCGTAGATCTGGTAAGTCTCATATCGTACTCATCCCCGTATAACCAGACCCTCGTAGCTCCGCCACCATTAACGAATACAACCTCGCGAGGGTAGTTAAATTCACGTGTGCTGCCGTATTCTAGAATACAAGTCTGAAGATCAATAAGCTGTCCCCGAAGTTTTATATAGCCTCCTAGAACTTGACCGAGCTCATCTTTGCTGACAGGATATGTATCCACATCAAGGATATAAATTAACGGGCAATAGACGTCAAGTCTAACATTCCAACTATATGATGGCTAAATCTCCCCATCAATCGAAGCCCAAGACCATGATGGTGCTCGATACACGGTCGATCGCGTACCACGGAAACAATTCCATGCTAGCTGGGGGACGAGATTATCTCTCCAAAGACCAGCAAAATATCTAGATTTCATTGAAGGTTTCAGTTCTCTTGCTATGGCGGAAATGGCAACAAGTTTGTCGGAAGCTTTGGTTAGATTTGCCTTTGTATAAATCTCTACTGAGTTGTACCAAATTCGGAGAGCGTTATCTAAGGGGGAGCAACTTCGTGACTGGGTCTCAGTATCAAATGTGTTATCTATCGGATATTGATATTGGTCTCCAAAAATATAATCGCCTCCGCATCTATGACGAACAGTCTCCTCGAAATTGGGGATTCCGAACGGACAAGATTCTGAGGCACACAATTCAGCACATTCCCAGAAGAGCTCCCCTTCTACAAAATAAAGAATTCGTGGGCTTAGAAAACGCTATGCTTGCTTATTAGAACGGTAAATTAATTGTCTTTTTCGCCTTGACTATAGACATACCTCTTGAACAATCCAAGCACGTTTGCTTACAGGGGCATTAGTGATGCTCAAATCCCAGGTATCGTCTCTATTATGAATGTCATAAAGATATCGTGAATCTCTAGACTGATACCCCCCGGCTCAGGGTTCGGTTCAAGAATTGAATGCTTGGTGGTTCCGGGAAGGGGGGTTGGATTCTGAGCAATTTCCACGCGGATCGGTAGACAAAATTCTGGATTTCGATCAAAGAAGCATCCCACAGTATCGTCATTTGCCGCTGTGGCACTAATGGTGCACTGAGAATATTTATAAACTTCGCTCATTAGCGAAGCTTGCTTATACCAATCATCTTGAGAGTCTTGAATAATCCATAATGAATCGATCCAGATATATTCGAACCCCAGTTTTTGACAAATAGTAACCGCGTGATGGAAAGTTCTCATGGGTTTGAGATCAGGAATCTCTCGTGTCCAAGAATCAAAATTTTCTTTCGTTAAGGTTAATCTCTGGGCCTCTGGGATATTGCCCCAACAGTGAGAAAGCGTGACGTACTTCACCCCTTCTGGAATATCACGGCATAAATGCAGGACTAAATTATTCACGTCTTTGATGTAAATCAAGCGGCTCGGTCGCCATTTCTTCAGTGCCGGAAGACAGGACAATAGATGATTGCACTTTTGATGCGAAGTCACGCATTCCTTTAGTCAGTGATTGGCGAGTGCAAAAGAAGCCTCACTACCTGTATTCGAAGTTTCATGGTAGCCAGGAACCAAAAGTCGATCTTAGGTAGTAATTGATTAGTATGCTGTAGAGAAACTCCGAAAACGGTGAGTAACTCTACCTTTAGACGATTCAACTGGTACAAGGTAACCATCTAAAATGGAAAACCCTTTTGACGACTCTATAAAGTCGAGGTGAATAGTCCATTTTGTAGCGGTATGCATTTTAGAAAACTTCCAGTGGAAAGCCATTCTGAAGTCTTTGTGCCCAATTCTATGCAATTGCATTTTTTTACAAAGACGACAACCTATTGAAACTGCCTCTTTGTATGCGTCATAAGAAGCATGATGTTCGAACTCCCGTTCCTTATCATCTGGGAAGGAACATTCTTTCAGTTCCATGCGCAATATGTCGACGTCCTCCCTTATTGCTAGAAAGAGATCTGTACAAGTTTTGCAGAGCATCGTGAAAAAAAGTATTTGTGATAGCAAGGAAATGAAGGAAAATGGATTTCGGTACGGGGTTTTCCTGTAAAAGCCAATCTGATATGTCAGGTGCACGTGTAGATAATCCGAACAAGGCTCAGTAGAACGTTCCTTCCTTAATGGGGAGAAAGACAGTCAGGGATGATACCTAAGCTCTTCCATTCAGCCCCTGTAGTTTATTTTACCTTATACTTCACTTTCAGCTGTATTAGAGACATCTAGAAGGTCAGATTTTAGGTCGAAACTTCTTTTAGCTCGAGATAGTTCAAGCGAATAGGGTCAGTCACCTTTCTTTTAGGCCGCGCAACGTGTGACGCCTCACACCTCCGGGTCACGTGGCATGCCCCGTTTGTATTTAATCATAGGAAAACTCTCTACTCTTGTTTTCCTTCTTCTTTTCTCCTTAGCTTAGTATTTTCTAATACAAGATACTTTACCCAGTATTCTTGAGTGTGACACAACGGTTTTCTGTGGGGCGGATAACGACAGTGATGAATAATTTGTGAAAGTATATTTAAATAAATATTAAACCAGATTATTTATACAAATTTTATTTTCTTTTCTCTTTTTCTTTTTAAATAATGAGAATATATATATATATATATATATATTCACTAATTAAGCCATCTCATCATTTCATTTATCATTTAACCTCCAAATACATTCATAATTACCAAGTTCCTCAAATACCAAACACCAATAATTCACCATCCACAACCAATCATTAATCCACTAATCGCATCCAACTCCTATCTTACCCAAATCCATAACTAATAATCAAATATCATACAATTCATATCGTACCCCGTCCACCAAGATATTAAGATCCCCATTCAATCATCTCGAACTCGACAACGGACTAACAGGACTAACGGGACTCACAATCCCCTCATTACCACAACTGTTCCCAGCATTACTTCCAAGAAATCCTCTAATTCGTTGTTCCGCTTCTCTAACAGCCGCACTCTCATCCATTCTCTCCGTGGGACTTCTAAAGCTTTTCGGTTGGGACATCGGAGGTGATATTGAAGCTGATAGTGGAGAGAATGATGTTTGCTGTGAGTGGAACGACGTCTGTGATTGTAATTGGCACAAAGGCTTTTGATATGCCACTGCAGAATTTGAAAAGACATATCCCTTTGGTGCTCCTCTGGATAGATAGTTATCCCTCGTGGGATAATCGGCAGAAGCCTGAGATATCGCTACAGGATTTGAGCCCGAATGTAATAATGAATTACTCCTCGGAATTGTAACTACTTTTGCCATTCCTCTAAGAGCTGTAGGGCTTGGTGGTTGTGATAGCATCTGTGCTGCTCGTTCTCTGGGAAAGAGAGTTCCGAGATCGAAATGAGAAGGCCCTCGTTCACGTTCACGGTCAAAAGATGAAGATAGAACTGATGATGAAGGAATACCTGAACTCTCTGTTGTGATTGATTTAATAGTCGAGGAGCGTGGAAAAGAATGATTTCTACGCGTAGGAGTAATAGGAGGTCTGATGTCTGAATGGTGGCTGTCGTTGCGTGCAGGATCTGGACCCACGGCTAAGAAGCCGACTTCGCGGCCCGGGGGACTTTCCTGTGGGTTTTGGTCTTTTGCCAATAAAACACAAGTTGCTGCACTAGGAGGGATTTTGATAGGCTTATAGGCTATCTCGCTCGTCTTTGTATCCGTCGCCTCGCTTGAGCTGGTGTTTCGCTGTGAAGCGGGTTTCAATGTACCGGGGCCCTCGTAGCCGGGCAATTCGGCAACGCTACCTCGTGAGCGTTTGGCTCTGAGAACGTGCCAAAAACGATTCGATTTTTCTTTGAAAGTAGAACCTTTGGTATCCATCCATGTATTTGGATGAGTCGGTGGTGGTGGGAAGAATGGAAGAATAGACCCGTCTGGATCTATCTTTTCGGTCGGTGGATGTCGGCGTCGATGTCGGATGATGAAGAAGATGGAGAGAGCTATAACGGCCGCAACAGCTATCGCGACCGGAATTGCGATAACAATCTTCTTGTGAGTATTGGTTGTGGACGTCGGAGTTTGTGTTGGCGCCTCGGCAAAGGACTGAGGAGGGGCAGAAGGCTCTGGTGTGGAGATTATGATTGTTAAAAGAGGCGACGGCGATGTAGATGGAGAAATCGTGGGTGTCAAAGGCAGATTTGTAACGAGCACACCATCAGTTGGATTATGAATCGCTCCAGAAGTTGTGATTTGAGCAGACGACAAAGAATTTATGTTAGCCATAGCTAAGGATACTTGATCCTGCGATTCGTCTCGAATTAGAGAATCTTGCCCATCTGTACTATCGCACTCGGCATTTGCAGCGCTGATAGCAGGACTAAAATCTTTGCCCGTCATGTTTGTGAGGGAGAAGCGGGGTGAGAAATTGGTCAAAACGGGGATGGAGTTTGATGGATAGATGGAGATGTTAACAGGATTTGATTGAATACCGAAGAAACTGAAATATGTCAAACAATGGTTCCAGGTTTTATATGGTGATTTCTTACTATGAGTTGTTTGCATTAGGTCCAATGTTTGAATCGAGGTGTATAGTTGCGTTATATGATCCAATGGGGATGGCCCATTCATTCAAAATTTCCTACACAAACATCAGTAACTCACAATATATGTGAAAGAGATAATCGGGAACTCACCATAACACCATCACTCCCGGTAAATAAACCTAACAAATAGCTTTCCATTTCTTGGATCAAAAGCGCATCACCATCCTCCTTCCACCACACAGAAACATCTCCCGAACCCAAGGTAGATCCGGGACAAGGCCACGTGAAAACAACATCTGCTTTTATATTACCCAAGAAAATACCAAACACCAGGAAAAACACCAGGCATTGCATATTCAAGTAAGGTCTTCTTCAAATCTACAAATACGCATTTTCCGAAGGAATCCTGTATAAGGCAAAGAACCGAAAGTTAAATCAAAGCAAAATCCAAACCTGTATGTTTAGGCGTAGTATCGTTCTTATTAGAGCTATTAGTATCTAGTCAGAGTTTCTGATCTGTATTCGACATCTTTTGATTTAAAATTCCTCAAATAGATTTGAACATTGAGATATTCCATCGAGCTCGCACATCATGCAAGAGTAGATATATTTGTACAAAATGAATAAACGATACCACAGCACCACAGATAATACTACCACACCAAATAAGAAGTAGGAATAATTGTACCGAACGAGCAGGCAGTATGTGGACATTTCCGAGCACACTGTTCTATGAAAACTGTTGGCCCTTGCATATACTGATAGCTGTGCCGCTCAACCTCGTTAATTTGAGAATCTTCATTCGTTGAACCGAGGCGACTGCGCCTTTTCCCGCCGCTAAGTTGGTCAGATTGAGCTGCATGTTATTTAGAATAGGGTAAGAATAATAAATCGATAACTTGGTAAGAGTTGAATTTCATTTAATGGTAGAAAAAAGTGTTGCGATCATGAAGATCCATAATGCCATCAGGGCTTTTCTTCACTTGAAGATCTTCAGCAAAAAAAAGGCAAAGGCTGCCCCTGATTCAATCTCGCAACTTTACGATCATATTACATGAAGGGGACATAAATTTATTTAAAATTCACTGAAAATTACCCTGAGTTTCGTACTGAAATCGACATAGTTGAATGAGAGCGAAGGATGAAAAAGGTTGTAATGAAGCTGCGGTGTAACTAATAAGAAAGAATCCTTCCTCATGAACAGGCACCAGAGATAGTATATTTTCATGTAGTGCGATGTTAAATTAAGCGAGGAAAAGTACTTCCAGCATATCGCATCCAGGATAAAAAGACGGGACGAAAAAGATTCGGAAAACATACGCGCATATTGTTGAAGATCGTTTCCATGCGGTATCATGCACAATGGCTTTTTGGCTGACTTTAGAAACTTGGTTGAAGATATACAGAGTGGTTATTTCTTTTTGCTTACGATAGAGGACCAGGTAGAAAATCATCTGGAGGAAATATTTGCAAGATACCTGGGTACTTAGCCCCCTTGTGTTTCGTGCGGGGGCGTCCCGAGTAGGAAGGTTACACTTGCCTAACCAGGTATAGCAACACACAATTCCGCCATTCTATTCCTTTCTGACATACATGCAATTTGTCTGAGGAATCCTTCTCTACCCAACCAGGAGTAATAGTTTGAATAATGAAAGATGGGAGATCTCCAGGGAAGATTCATTATCTCACATCATCCCGTACTTTGAAGAATTCACATAGAATACTCGGTAAAATTGAAGATATGAGATGAAAGATCTTTTATCCTCAATGAGAGTTCCTCTTGTCTCTCACTCACCATTGCAATACTTGGAAGTGGCGAGTTAAGTAGATTAATTCCACCGTTCCTGTGTTCAGTGTGACATGAAGTAAATTACCCGAAACACACCTAGTTCGCTTGCATTTGAGGAAACATTTCCATGCTGACAGAAAATGTGTTGTGATAATTAGTGCTATATTCTAAAAAAGGAGAATAATCATAACTCCTTGTAGCTTAAAAGTAATCATGTTCTAAAATTAAAACCTCAATTTCGATGTAATTACTCACTAATTCACCATGTTTGTTACAATCACACGAATATATACGAATTTTCTTAGATCGATTTCTAAAATGCAACTGAGATCTTGACTATCAATCGGCTCCTTAGGCTTTAGACACCGCATCAAATTCTTCAATATTCCATTCATCTTTGACAATTAAATAGCATTTCAGGCATAATCTAAAACTTTAAACGCAGTATTTTTTATATACGCCTCGCATCGCGTGCGCCACTCAAACTTTTTCCTTCTTCCAAAACCTCGCTCCCAGCCCGATCAATCCACAAGCAGCACTCACTCCCGTAAAAACGATTACCGCCCCATAGTCAGTCGCATAACCACCTCCCACACCTTTCAAACCTCCATATCGAATGAGGCATTCGGTAACTGGTCCACATACCACACTTCCAACGCCTCTACCTGCACTAAATAACCCCATCAATACACCAAACCCGGCATTCTCATCTGCGCGTTGGACTTCTCTTATCATACCTGCCCAGATGGCACTCCAACCTCCAGCAAAGATTCCATAAATAATAGTAAACATAACTAGAGATGGGAGGGAAGTGGATATACCCCATAACAGGAATACAGATAGGGCTGAGAAGGTAGACGAGAGAAGTACGACAGTGGTTATATGTCTGATGTCTGAGAGATGGCCTAGCGAGATAGCGCCAATTACGGAAAATGAATTCAGGAGTGCGATTAGTGCGGTGCCGAGAATGGGAGAGAAGGAAAGCGAAGCACTAAAGGATGAAAGATAAATGGCAGGTGCGAAGAAACCAAGCGAGGTCAAAATATTGGCGATCTGCAGGAACCAGAAAATGGGTGATCTGAGGAAAGTATAGCTTGGTACTTTTGAGGGCGGTTGGCTGGAATACGCCACTGGAATTCTTGGTTTAATGTAATAGATCAAAGGGCAACATAAAATAAACATAATGACAGCCCAAATTCGAAGGGTACTGCGGAATCCGTATCTATCAACAAGATACGACAGAAGAAACGGAAAGATGAGACCAGACGTTCCAACACTGTCGAAGTTAGCTAGATTTAGGGCTGAAGTGGCATTAAATGCTCACCCTGACCACATAACGCCAAGCGCAAGACCCTTTCGCCTAACTACCACCAGATTAAAAAATCAGTATTTGTAGGATAGAAAAGGGTTCTCAAGAGTTCGGAAAATAAAGGGGACAGAGGAAAAGAAATCTAAACAGAATTAGAAATCAAAAGAGTAGTAAATGTTTGAAGAAAATTAAACATCCAAACAAGCTGGACTTGGAGCAAGGCTGGAAGTTGAACAGCGTTGGACACTGAAAAGAGTCGTGCATTGAGTTAAAGTTGTAAATTGAAGAACTAATTACGTACCAAACCATTGATCGAGATAAAACATTGTTGGAGAGTATGAAAGACTACCTCCAATAGCATACAAAACTCCCTGTGTGATAATGAGATGCCAGATCTGCGTGGCGAAACTAGCTGCAACAAGCGCTATCAGTATGATCACAAGACCCACTACCGACGACGGCCGGCGAATTGGTGGAAAGGTCTCCAGAACGTAGAGTGAAATCGGAGCAAAAAGATACACTGATAACGCCTTGTGAGTATTTATCAATAAGGAGAAAAGGGCCCCGTTTCGTCAAATCAAAGAGAGCGTAAGAATAAACGTACTGATTCCAGTAGCACAAGTTCCGGTAATAGCTATAGCGTTTGCATGCTTATCAAAAGGCGGATGAGTGGAGTAGTACGTCTGGAAAACTCCGAAAGCAAAAGGAAAACCTATTTAATTGTCAGTCCAAGAGACATGTCAATGTTTGGTTTTGATTGAATCCATAACGTTTTTCCTGCCGTAGGGATTTGAATGTCCAATTCCGTCTGAATAGCAAGTGATGGTGCCGGACTGCATGAAACAGATCACCTACCCCAGATCAATGCCTCGAAAACAAAACATGCCGCCAAAAATAGCCAAGCATCTCTACCTCCATCTGCTCTTGGAATATTGCTTTCTGTATTTTCTAGGCCAGCGGTTCCTTCCTCTATATTTCGAGTGCTCTCATTTGAAAGTGGAATGTCAAAGGCTGTGAGTGACGCTTGAACTCTGAAATCATCAACACCAGAGCGGTTGGACTTCTCCAAAGGTAGATCTGTGGATGAATACGCCATAAGTGAAGGAGAATGACAACTTGTAAGGGAACACGAATTTATTGCGAAGTTGTGGCGTGAAATATAGAAGTTGAGAAGCGGGATAAATTTTCAACGCTACGGCAGACAGTGCAAGCATGAGTGAATATATTAAGATGGTCGATGCCTTGTTGTCAGAGAACCTGACTACCGGTCCACTGTGTTCGACATGCATCGCACCTTCTCTTCTCGGTAACATCCTCTCGCTAAATACTTTGTCCACCAACTTGATGGTTACGCAAATTCAATTCCTGAAGTTGGAAACCATGCATCTGCATGAGCGACATCATAGCCTTGCGAGTTTGACGGGTTCCATTAGTCGCAAATGAATGTGATTAAACTTTCGGCTAGAGGTGGAACCCATCAGCTAATTTTCTTTGGAGCACGATCTGTTGCAATGCATCGATTCCCAGGTAGTAAACTAATCCTTAAAGTCGGGTTAGTAATTGTCAATATGTTCAGCAAGTACGGCTTCAGGCGAAGGAATATCGTAATGTGACTTGGGTACATAAAATTCCTGTGTCTTTTCACTTTAACTTTATCGAAAACTTGTGCAATTTACCCCCAACTGCAGGAGGTGCCTCCGTGGCCAGGCCAGCTGATCCCTCGGTCCGTGTATAAATTTCACCCATACCGAGAGTGAAACTACTGAATGTTTGAGTTCGGCCCAGTAGACTTCGAAAGCGAATACCGGTAGAGTGGTTCATCAAACATTGTGATAAACCTAGCGAATAGATCTTCGCAAGCAGAGCAATCTCTAGTGGACGGATTCGTCGTGTAATATCGGAGAGCCCTACCCCGGAAGATTTGTTGGCGACCTGTTAGCTTCTCATATCGTATGGTTCAATCGCAAACCAGTGGGAGCCGAGTTGAGAAATGAAAGCCCGACTCATGTGCAGCAGATGTGCTCTGGACGCAAGATAATGGGGTGATACCACCCTAGCTGCAGCAGCCCTCCCAGTATTGGTTTTCCACATGAGAAACTGTCACATCTTTCAGCACCAGCCTGCCTCAGGCGAGAAGTGTGATATTTTCTATCAGTGTTAAACTATGGTGGACGTTGTTTCTTCAATGGCAGCTCCATGCAGCGGGGAAGCATATCTATCCGCCATCCCCCGAGTGTCAATACGAGCTTTCCCCAGCCATATCGCGATTCCCAAAACAGACGAATCTTATCATGTCAGACACATATGACAGGCTTATTCAATAGTGATATGGACCGATGTAACGGTAACTTACCTGTTGGTTGTTGGTTAGTGCTCGACGATGTTGTTAGGAATCCTATTTGCTCCCAGATTAGGTGTGATGCACGGCTAATATTACTTAGTGGGTCTGATTTCAAGTCCCTGGCTGGCTATAATATGATACTCCCCAAATCGCAAAGTTCGGCATTTCTCGAGAGGGTGTCGGGCTACAATGTTGAAGAAATTCCGAAACATCATACCAGCAACGCCAGCAAAATCACACTTTACTGTTTGTGCATTATACCTCGCTGCTGCGTGCGAATAGACCTCGAATCCGGTAGCTCTGGCCGCAATTATATCTACTCGGTATGTGGGTGTAAGGCGTCTTCCAAATTAACATTGGTCCGACAATGGGGGGCAATAAAAGCCCATCTTTTGCTTCACTTTGGTCGTGGTGGGGAGTTGAGAATTTGACGAGCTGATTATGGTTGGCTCACCTTACCTTCACAGATTGCTGCCAGCGATAGTGGAAATTTACTATGACTGTGCTTACCTCGAATCATTTTTCTCGCTGTGGTAGAATTCTGAGAGCCACTAGGTGTCCCAAAAAGCCCAATCTAGATAAACTCCTTCGGATTCAGAACAGAAGTTGAATTTACATGACATTCTGTGCTTGAAAAGTTGGGACCTCAAAGATTACGTTTTTCGGCACGAGTGAAGAAGCTTCGGTCGCATTATCCAACAGTAGACGGCTGTGGTGCTAGCCGAGTGTGGCCAATAGGGCTACTTCAAGGCGCCAAGAAAGGTTTCAGGAGCTTAGACATAGCTAGAGCTAGTAGGCATGAGCTCAGCCGGGTTGAGAAAATGCCTCGGCGACTTAACTGCCGTCGGATTCAGTAAAAGTATCAAGTATCCAGCACAAAGAAGCAAATCGGTCAGACATTTGTCTCCCGAACACGTTCAGCACGAAACGGCTGGAACAGCTTCTTTGCTGCCGAAACATGGCCGACGAACAGCCCGCTACTTGGTCGATGGTTATAGCCTCTAACCACCCAATAACGGAGAGCAAGCACTGGGGTTAATAAGATTAATTTCACGGGAAACTTTGATAGAAGAAGACGACTCAATTAGAACGATACATTGCTATATAATCAGAAGCTCCTAAAAGAAGGCTTGGTAAAAGGCATATGTACAAACAGATTTCTTTGCTCAAAATTCAGTCTATGTTAACAAATATTTTGAAGGGATAGTTCGTAATAGTAAAAAACGCAGACCAAAACGCCTTTTCATTAGGAAATTCAAAAATAACTGGTAGAGGAACAATCTGGCAAAAGGATAATCTAACCCTATCTTAAATACAATTTTCGCTTATAAACTCCGGCGAACTCTGGTCCGTCATCATGGTCTTCCAATTGCATGAGATTGATTCCAGACTACTTGGACCTGCAAGGCTACGGTGTCACTGGTCCAATCTCATGCATACATTTTCATTAACCATCACCAATCTAACAGGCCGGAATAGCAGCCGCAAGATCTCCAATCCTGGCATTTTATTAAATGCTCTCTTGACTGTGATACCTAATTGGTATATTATTTAAGCAGTCTTCTTCCATTGACTGTAGACACCGATCAAACTGCTCACAGTTCCTGCCAATCCAACAATACCATCGTCGAAACTAGCCAAGCCTATGGCGGAACTGGGAACTGTGATGTCGCATAGGTCCGATAAGAGTTGCATATTTATTGCAGCGCGTTCCCTATAACGAGAAATTAGCAACAAGAAAACTGCCTTCACATTTGAGGAATAACTCACTTCTCTATTCTCTTGCTAGTCACGACACCTTCCCCATCCTTCTTATCGATCCTCGCAGATTGCTGGCGAAGATTGTACAAAGAGTACATTCCAGATGCCGTGCTAAACAGCAGTCCCATCAACCAAAATCTATAAGCCTCCTTCTGTATCCTCTTGGCTGATGGACTTTTTCTAATGCCCGCAGCATCCAACACCGTAAGGGCGTCAAAGGTTAAATAACCGGCATATCCCAGTTGTCTTCCCACAGCACAGTACCTGATTACCGGATCAAGACTCTTAGAATCCGCAGCGATAGCAGCTGCTTTCAAATGCTCGACATTCTTGCCAAACCGCATTAATTTACGTGCAAGTCCAAATTGCTTTTTGATGGCTTCGAAAGGAGCAATTTCGCTGGAGGTTCCATTGGTACGAAGGAGATACCAGGCATAGAATCGGGAAAAGTATTGGAGGGTTCGGAGGAGCTTATCGCGACCGACGGTTGATGCGACGAATTTGAGGTAATGGGCGACGGTTGGGTGGTAGATTAGAGTATCGGCAACCATCTTGATGATTCACGTTATGGATTATGGAACAGAAAGAGTGTATTGAGAAAGAGACAGGAGATCGGCTAGATTATGAAGTTGGAAAAGAAAACGGCTTCTGGAAGCATGAGATGATGATGAGACGGCTCGTGAAAGGGATATGGCTATTGCTATCCTAATGCCTCGGCAGTCGTGTATGGGGAATCCTTGACCCCATTAGGTAAATGTGTGCCTTATAACTAAGGCATATATACAGGCACCATGAAGGCACATGAAGGCAAGTCACGCTTTGTATACTCACTTGGGTGCATTTCATTTTTGGGAGCTTGAGTTTTGGTTCATTACCTAGGTAATCTTGGACTCTTCTTTCTTCCATTCCTTTTAATCACTGACTTGGAATTGAACAACATTGTAACCTTTTACTTGGTCTTTACGTACTCTATCTACCCTCTTCTTTCCCCGCCTCGATCTTGCATTTGCCTGTAGTGGTAATCAAGCGCCGGAAACTCATAACATGCCAGAAATCGCCGAAGGTAAACCACAAACCTCGTCCTGTTACTCACAAGATACGATAATATACTAACGCAAACTCACAGTTGCGCGAGCCGTGCACCACATACGAAAAAACCTCGTTGGTAAAACGTTGGCCATCGTGAAAGCTCAAGATGACGCCAATGTCTTTGGCAAGGTCGGGACAAGTGCTGCCGAATTCCAAAAAGCATTGACTGGGAAGAAAGTAGTAGGCACTGGACAGCAAGGCAAATATTTCTGGTTGGACCCATTCTAGATCCCGCAAAATGCAGCGCTAAGCTGTTGACAGGATGATTATGTCCTCGCCGCCACATCCGGTATTTCACTTCGGCATGACGGGTATGAATATAATTAAATGTATAATTTGACCAAGTGCTGAGAGATATAGGATGGTTTCACATTCGAGGGCAGGATACTTATTACTACAGATCGAAAGATGAGGGTGAAAAGGAGGTTTGGCCACCAAAGTTCTCAAAGTTTTCACTACAAACTGCAGAGGAACCAAAGGTCGATGCTGCATTCACAGATTCGCGGAGGTTTTCGAGAATCAGACTAGTAGATTGTGTTGCTGGAGCCATTCGAAACACGACCCCTCTCAAAGAAAATGGCCCAGATCCTGTAATCGACAAAGATATCCTTACAGCTGAGTGGCTCGAGCAGAAGCTGAACAAGAAACAAGTGCCTATAAAGGCATTGTTACTTGACCAAGCGAACATTAGCGGGATTGGGAACTGGGTCGGGTCAGTCATCTTTATATCCACTTCAATCTCTAATTTTTGAGACCCAGTCTTTTTTACTCGACTCATACAATCTAATCTTAATAGCCCAATTATGCTAATGTCACTTGCAGCGACGAAATATTATACCGCGCAAGACTTCATCCTGAGCAATATAGCAATACATTCAGTTCTGAAGAGATCAAGCGATTGCATGCTTCGATGATGTACATTTGTCAAACAGCGGTAGACTTGTTGGCAGACTCGTCCAAGTTTCCCGATGATTGGATGTTTAAGCATCGATGGGGAAAGGGAAAGAAAGATGGCCCGACAGCGTTACCAAATGGGGAGAAAATTACATTTCTTACCGTTGGTGGACGAACGTCTTGTGTGGTGCCAAGTGTACAGAAGAAAACGGGGCCCGTCGCCGGCGATATAAAGAAAGGAAATGGATCCGGTGATGGTATGACCTCCGAGGATATTCCAGTGAAAAAACAAAGCTCGAGGAAGAGGAAGGCCGCTATGGTATCCACGAACTTCGAAGAGTTTGATGAAGATGCCACAGACCCAAAAAAGTCAAAAGCAAAGGCTCAGAAATCCACCCAAGTGAAAGAAAAGATTTCGGGTGATGGTGCGGGGAATATCGCCACGAAGGCAGTCAAGCTGACTAAGAGGAAGACGTCAAAATCTACCGAATCAAAGGCGATGGAGGGCATTGCACCAGTTCAACCAAGGCGTAGATCTGGTCGTCATGTGAAGACTGATGGCGTCCAGGATTGAGGTTATTGAATGGTATCTCCTTTGAGATGATGTATAACAGTTACATAGTACTGTAACAACTAATGGGTGTTTAATTCTTACGATATCCGGGGTATTATGCCATTCCATGTGCGAATCTTGGCTGGATTTTATCTACTTCTTTATACTTCTGATGGCTGCTTGCTTGGTCGTCTTTATGCTCCGACACATTCTTACTGTCTCCGGTCAATGTCTCCGGAATGCGTAGCCACTCTCCGAATCTGACAGCCAAAATAAGAAAATGACGCTTGAAGAATCGCTTTCACATGTTCATTATATTGAAGCAAATGAATTGATATTCATCAGCTAAACGTGGGCTTCCAATCAGAAAGTTCTATCTCGGATGTTCTTGACACCCGCTAAGGCTAATGCCCGAACTATTCATGAGGAATGGGGGTCGGCTATGTACTCGCGCAGCGTATTCGGTTTTTAGTGCTTAGGAGAGCGGTGGAGACAACACCGGTAAGGCTGATGTAGGGAATCAATCAAATTCTCCAAACGCCACATTTATTAAAGTGGATATTGACAGAACTAAAATACTTGTCTAATTCCTTAGCAATCTTAGTTTCTTGGAATGTGGACTGGGAGTGGAAATAGTAAACCACTTGAGTTCTTATCACTCGGATACGGGAACTTTTCCTGCCGGCCACCGGTGAGAGCCTAACGCCACCCCACACACTTTATCAATCGACGAACTTATCTACCAATCACACACGCAAGCTCAAGCTTCCTTCATGTAAGCGAGGATGTTTGAAAACAAATAATTCCAGTGAGCATTCTCATTGGTTCCACTCGGAAGACGCTTACATCATGAAATCTCTCCGCTGTATGTGCGGCGGAATTTATGCGTTTCAAGCTGACGGGCGATAATTGGAACGAACTTTTCTGCAATCAACTTATATAATGAAACCTGCACATATCTCACTCCTTTACTAATACAACTTTGAGCTGTTCCTTTACAGTCAAATTCAATTCTTTACGCACTTACGATCGCGTATAATAATATTTAATTCTTACTTTTTTTTTAATCTGAATTCAGTCAATCTGCTGCTGGTCGAAAAAAGGGCACAATATGGCCACGTCGGCGCCTTTTGGGGTTCTACCTCAAAGTGAGGCTGTTGCTGAGAAAGTGGATGAGGTTATCGAGGAAAAAGCAGGCCGAAATGTCGGTCATGAAGGGAAAGATAGTGACACAGAATCCTCGACTTTAGACTCCTCGGGGGAAAGGGAAGATGCTGCCATTCGTACACTTGCGAGGCAAATTACACAGAGATCTATGGAAGGTGTTCAAGATCATAATATCAACCCATTTCTTGGATCAAATGACCCTAAACTCGATCCATCATCAGAGAAGTTCAGTCCTAGGGCATGGACAAAACACCTCGTCCAAATTCAATCTCGAGATCCTGAAAGATATCCCAACAGGACGGCAGGAGTCGCCTATAGAAACTTGAACGCTCATGGATTTGGTGAAGCAACCGACTATCAAAAGACTTTTGGCAACTACCCACTGGAAATTATCGGCCTGGGGAAGAGGGCTCTTGGACTCAGCAAACCAACTAAGATCCAGATTTTAAGAGATTTCGACGGGCTTGTTAGAAGTGGAGAAATGCTTGTTGTGCTTGGTCGACCTGGATCTGGATGCTCAACTTTATTAAAGACAATATCTGGAGAGACATCGGGATTCTACGTTGATAAGAACACATATATTAATTACCAGGGGATTCCAATGGAAACTATGCACAACGATTTCAGGGGGGAGTGCATATACCAAGCGGAGGTTGATGTACATTTCCCTCAATTGACTGTGGCACAAACATTATCATTTGCAGCTAAGGCTAAAGCCCCTCGGAATCGCATACCTGGTGTTACAAGAGAGCAGTACGCTGATCATCTTCGAGATGTCGTAATGGCAACTTTTGGACTTTCTCATACATTCAATACAAAAGTGGGTAATGATTTTATCCGAGGAGTGAGTGGTGGGGAGAGAAAGCGTGTCAGTATTGCGGAAGCTGCTTTGGGAGGAAGCCCCCTCCAGTGCTGGGACAACAGTACAAGAGGTTTAGATTCTGCGACGGCATTGGAGTTTGTCAAGACTCTTAGGAACTCCACCGAAATGACTGGATCCACAGCTGTGGTAGCCATTTATCAGGCTTCTCAATCAATCTATGACCTTTTCGACAAGGTATCTGTACTTTACGAAGGAAGGCAAATATATTTTGGTGATATCAATGCGGCGAAGACATTTTTCGTCAATCTGGGATTCGACTGCCCAGCTCGACAGACTACTGCTGATTTCTTAACCTCAATTACATCACCGGCAGAAAGAATTGTCCGACCTGGTTTCGAAGGCAAGACTCCCTACACCCCGGATGAATTCGCCGCAGTTTGGCAAAATAGTGAGGATAGGGCACAATTACTCCGGGAGATCGACCAATTTGACGCCGAATTCCCCATTGGCGGACAAGCCCTTGACGACTTCAAGCATTCGAGGAAAGCAGCTCAGGCTAAGGGCCAACGCATTAAGAGTCCATATACGATTTCACTTCCAATGCAGATCAAGTTATGCGTGGAGCGTGGATTTCAAAGAGTTCGGGGTGATATGACTATTCTCTTATCCGGTCTTATAGGTATGTTCTAGCTCGTAGATATATAGTGAGGCACATACTGACATCAAATATTAGGTCAAGTAATGATGGCTTTGATTCTTGGTAGTGTTTTCTATAACCTCCCGAATGATACCAACAGTCTTTACAGCAGGGGTGCCCTTTTGTTTTTTGCCATTTTGATGGCAGCATTTCAGAGTATGCTGGAAATTCTAACTCTATATGCGCAAAGACCAATCGTTGAAAAACACACCAAATACGCTTTCTATCATCCAGTAGCAGAGGCTTGTGGGTCCATGTTGTGCGACATACCGAATAAAGTATTCACGACTATTGTTTTCGATCTTACTCTTTACTTTATGACAAATTTACGGAGAACCCCCGGGCATTTCTTTGTATTCTTCCTATTTACATTTCTGTGTACTTTGACGATGTCTATGTTCTTTCGTTCCATCGCTTCATTATCACGAAGTTTATCAGAGGTTTGTGCTATTTCTTATACACCCTCATTATTCAATATGCTGACATAAACAGGCAATGGCGCCAGCTGCCATCTTTATCCTTGCTATCGTCACTTACACTGGGTTTGCCGTCCCAATTAGAGATATGCATCCCTGGTTCCGATGGATCAATTATATCGACCCAGTTAGTTACGGTTTTGAGGCTTTGATGATCAATGAATTTCACGGCAGGCGGATTCCATGCTCCGTATTCGTACCCTCCGGCGCGGGCTACACAAATGTTGGCGCTGATGAGAGGATTTGCTCCACCACCGGTGCTGCAGCTGGCGCAAATTACGTTGATGGTGACAGATACATTGAAATCAACTATCGTTATTCTCACACGCATCTCTGGAGGTAAGATTTAATTTCAAACTGGCTTTCGTGACTCTAGCTAACATCGTTGGGCAGAAACTTGGGTGCCATGATCGGCTTTATGTTTCTTGGCTGCGCCGTTTACCTGAGCGCCAGCGAATTCATCTCAGCCAAAAAGTCCAAAGGAGAAGTTCTTCTATTCCGCCGTGGTCGCATACCTTATGTTTCTAAAACATCCGACGAGGAAGCCAAAATGGACGATCGTATGACCGCCGCAACTGTTACCAGAACAAAGACTATCCCAGATGCACCACCGAGTATTCAGAAGCAGACTGCCATATTCCATTGGGACAATGTTAATTATGACATCAAGATCAAGGGCGAACCTAGGAAACTGTTAGATGGAGTTGATGGATGGGTCAAGCCTGGCACTTTGACAGCTTTGATGGTAAGCATTTACAGTATGCTAAGCTTTGCAAAACATTAACTAACTATATCGTCTTAGGGTGTTTCTGGTGCTGGAAAAACAACTCTCCTCGATGTGCTTGCATCCCGTGTAACCATGGGTGTCGTCACTGGACAAATGCTTGTAGACGGCCGTCAAAGAGATCTTGGCTTCCAAAGGAAAACAGGTTATGTCCAACAGCAGGATCTTCATTTGGCTACATCTACTGTTAGAGAGGCACTGGCTTTCAGCGCTGTTCTTCGTCAACCCAAGGCTACTCCACGTGCTGAAAAGCTCGCCTATGTTGATGAGGTCATCAAGGTCTTGGAGATGGAAGAGTATGCTGATGCTGTTGTTGGTGTTCCAGGTGAAGGTACGCACTCGTTCCCGTTTTTACTTAAATTTTCAAATCGTGTCTCACAAGTCATCTAGGTCTTAATGTCGAACAGCGTAAACGTCTCACGATTGGTGTTGAACTAGCAGCAAAGCCGGCTCTTCTTCTATTTCTTGATGAACCCACTTCTGGCTTAGACTCTCAAACAGCTTGGTCTATCTGTGCATTGCTCCGTAAACTCGCAGACAATGGTCAAGCTATCCTTTGCACGATTCATCAGCCTTCTGCCATTCTATTCCAAGAGTTTGATCGTCTATTATTCTTAGCGAAAGGCGGAAAGACTGTGTATTTTGGCGAAATTGGGGACCATTCGAAGGTCTTGACTGATTATTTTGAACGCAATGGTGCTCCTCCTTGTGGAGATCTGGCCAATCCTGCAGAATGGATGCTTGAAGGTGAGGTTTATTACTGAACAGATTATTGTTGAATCCCGCTGACACTAAACGCAGTTATTGGCGCTGCTCCTGGGTCTGACACCTCGATAAACTGGCCAGAAACCTGGAGAAATTCCCCAGAACGTCAGGAAGTAAAGGCGCACCTTGCAGAATTGAAAGCAACTCTGTCTCAAAAGCCAGTCGAAAACGACCCTACGTCACTCGATTCATTTGCAGCAGGTTTTGGAACCCAAATGCAGGTTGTCCTTATTCGAGTGTTTCAACAGTACTGGCGTACTCCTCCTTATCTTTACTCTAAGACTATCCTCTGTACTTGTGTTGTAAGTTATATCTCCATCAAATCATTCATAAGACCATGTAACTAACAATTTGCAGGGCCTCTTCATAGGATTTTCTTTCTGGGACACCAAAACTTCTCTTCAAGGAATGCAAAACCAACTTTTCGCCATCTTCATGCTCCTCACTATCTTCGGTAATCTTGTTCAACAAATCCTGCCCCATTTCGTAACTCAACGTTCTCTCTATGAAGTTCGCGAACGCCCTTCCAAAACCTACTCCTGGAAGGTCTTCATCCTCTCCAACATCATTGTTGAGCTTCCATGGAATACGCTTATGGCCGTCATCATTTTTGTAACTTGGTATTATCCTATTGGACTCTACCGAAATGCCGAAATGACCAACGCCGTCAACGAGCGCAGCGGCCTCATGTTCGCTTTTGTGTGGGCTTTCCTAATGTTCACATCTACCTTCACCGATTTCATCATTGCCGGCATGGAAACTGCGGAAACGGCAGGAAATGTAGCTAACCTCATGTTCTCTCTCTGTCTCATTTTCTGTGGTGTCCTCGCTAGTCCTACTGCTCTCCCTGGATTCTGGATCTTCATGTACCGCGTCTCACCTTTCACATATCTCGTCTCGGGAATGATGGCCACCGGACTTGCCAACACAGAGGTCGTATGCGATTCCATCGAATATCTTCATTTCAATCCTCCTCCTTCAAAAACATGCGGCGATTACCTCAATCCTTATATCAGCGTCGCAGGTGGATATCTGAACAATCCTGAAGCGACTACTAATTGCGAATTCTGTAGTATTCAAGACACGAATGTGTTCTTGGCGGCGGTAAATAGTTATTATGGTGACGTGTGGAGAAATTGGGGCTTGCTGTGGGTTTACATTGCGTTTAATGTTGCAGGCGCTATTGGTATGTATTGGTTGGTGAGAGTACCAAAGGGTGCTAGTCAAGGAGATGATGACGAAAAGAGTGCTAAAAAGGGATGGTTTTCGAAGAAGAAAGCGGATGCTTAGATGGGTGGTAACAGTGCGATTTTCGCGCTGGCGGTTTCAATAGATGGGCAAAACGATGAGGCTTTGGGTGGCCTCATTCATTTGCTATGTTTCGATTTGCTTGGATTCATGACTTTATGAGAAAGCTTGATGCGTTGGGGATAGATTTTTCTCGTGTGGATATGTTTTTTTTACTGGGTTGATTATATAGGAGGGAAAGATGAGTTGAGATGAGAACAGATGAGATGAGAGATGATTGATTATGTTCGTACGTATTATATCCCATATATGAGTATTTGTAATGTTATCCATGGACTTTAGAATAGATTACTTTCTACCACAGTACATAGTATTTATTGAATTGATTCTTTTAATTTCTTGATTTGCTTTCTTCCTATAATTTTGTGATTGTCGTTTGACATTTCTGATCCTGAGATTTCATGTGGGGTGGAGGAAGCCATGCCATGTTTCAATAGAGAACTGATAAGTAGTCTTAATATAAAATAGTAAATAGTAAAAAATAACCCTGCAGGTTGTACATATATTGAAACTCATCAGAAGAAACGAGCATAAAATATAATTAAAACAATCTAAAACATTTTACTATCTACAGGCTACCAACCCACCTCTGTAACTCATGAATTAGCACCTATAGGTATTTATTTGTAGGGAGTATCACTAGGCACTTCAACGTGCAAATACCTACCTACCTAGTAAAATAGCTCAGATAATAAGTGATTTATCTCATTATCTATTTCTCGAGGTAAATAATCATTTATGCTGTAGATACCCATTTTCCAATGATGTCCTAACAACATCATTCCCCCGCCATTCTTGGCTCGCATCCACAATCCATATATATCTCCACATAACCACCAGCCAGCCCCTATGAACGAACACTAAAATAAATGTTCCGCTGAAAATCCATTCTATCTATCTATCAGTGCTCACGAGTAAAATCATCAGCCCCTCCCTCCCTCCTATGGCAAAAACTCAACTTAAAATACCTACCGACCGACAACGAGAAAAAATAGCAAAAGCACGACCAAAACTTCAATGACTTTGATTGTTGCCTACTACTGGAATCGAACCAATGATCTTAGCATTTCATTTACATACAAGTGCTACGCGTTACCACTGCGCCAAGCAGGCTTTGCTTAGAAGTTATCTTCTAGAAGTGGATGTCGACGGGATAGTTAAGGGTGTATATATTATTATTGTGTTTTGGCGGTGGGAAAATGTGTGATGATAATAACGGGATTGGTGGTCATGTGTGGTACGTACTGTAATGCACGGACTATCATGAGAGGTACATTATTTCGGATCCGTACGATTATGTATTCTATATGCGTATGGGCTCTTCCATGATCGTATGGTTCTTGGAGATTCTTAAGTAGATGTTGAGTATTAGATTTATTCTAGTATTATTGTTTATTGGTTTTAGGAAATAGCAACACGTGCACTATTTCCCGCTCTCTGGCACTGATTGGAATATTGTAGTAGCATATATATGTTTCAGCGATCATCTCATCGATTCATAAGACTGCGGTTGATGAAACGAAATACTTCTTAAGTTCCGGACCAGAATGGATCAAGATCCATATCTGAGTAGTCCTCGAACTGCAACTCCATGTGCTAAAGTCAGCTGCCAGGCTTGAGAACCTCGGATCCGGACATGATAGTATAATCCATGGAATGATACTTTATGCGAGGAAGAAAAACATTAAGGTATACTGCTGTGCATTTTTGCTTTCTATGGGATAAGTTTTCATAGATGCAATTCCTGTTCAGGGAGATATTCCGGGCGAAAGGTAGCTTGGATAACAACCTGGGTGTTAAATCAGATCGGCTAATTATTGAGAAGCCATGATATTTAAAAGGTAGGGTTATAATTGGCATTTACGGTAGCTACAGTAGTATCTCCGTTGCAGTGACGTTATCTATTGTCATTGACCCTCTGTCTCTCCCAGCGTCTAATATTCTGGACTGCAATCCACCAGTGCATCTCGAATCTCGATGTATTGGATTCTTGAAATCATCATGAACAAGGTATGGGTTGAGTAATTAATCTACTTCTAAGGATGTTTAACTCTTCAAATATAGAAATTTTTGTTCAGAACTGCTAGTCGGGGTTATTAGACATCCCCGAACGATACTTTACGTGTTTCTTCTTAGGGCGTTGTGGGCACTATATATGATTCATATCATTGGCGGGAGTCTTGCAGGTCTGTCTAGGGCTAAATAGTCTTCATACACATATCATTTTTTTTATTGTCATTCCCGTGGCATATAACAACTGCAAAATCTCATCTCTTTGATTAGGATGAAAAAATTTGTATCAATTCTTTGAGCTGGCAAGATAGCTTCGTGGATCCGGGGCTGATATTACCGAGCAGAGCAGAGTAGTTGAAAATCTGATCAAGGATGTCGAAGCTGGGGTATACTATTGTAAACTCCTCCAGAAAACATGCTGTTGAAAATGATCATGAACATAGGCATTGCTACGAAAAAGAAGTGTGATGTGGTGTATGTTTGTACAGAATGATACACTGAAGATTCTTGATCCAAAACTCGCCCTCTCCCGGATTTTCTAGTGTATTTCCGATAATTGTGAGCTCCGATGAACATACTCAGCAGGTTTGCATAGAAATTCAAGCTGGGTCTGAATGAAAAGACGAAATTGTGGATTGTTGGGTATTTCTTCCGGAAAAAGTATAATCTTAGGTAAATGTGTCCACGAAACCGGTGTCTCTAGTTGCTTGATTGGTACTTAATGCTACTTCTACATATTCTACTCTCGAAAATCGACTTCGGTGTAACTTTGCTGGGCTTCGCCCGTGTACTATTTGAAGTTTGTAGGAAACGAAGTAAAATTAGGTCAATCGAGTATTCGTGTTGTGTACAGGATTGCGTGGTTTGTTCTCAGCTCTTCTTTGCTTTTACGAGTCGTGATAGGTTCTATTCTTTGCTAGTGGAGGAATAATTTGTGTGACAGCTTTTTTCCATGCGATTCATTTTGGATCACATAGATTTTTAACATGGATAAGGGTATAGCAGCTCCAGGAATCATTATCCAGGCCCCTCCCCGTCGTCATCCAATTTAATGGTGTGGTGTTTTTACTGCTGGGGGTAGAATCATTGCAGCATTCTTCGATAATTTGAGCCCTGATACTCTGGTCACTACTGCCGAACGAGGTTGCGACTTAATGCTAATTATTGCGACGCCATGAATCCCCAACGACATTCCTCGGCCGTAGACAAAATAGTAGACATCCAATAATCCGGATTGCAGTCCAACAATGAAATGAATTCTGAATCTTGGATTTGATTGGAAGATTTAAATCATTTGGGATGTTTGAAGTGTACTGAGATGTTACATTTCCTTAACATATTGAGAGTTTATATCTAGTGTTTTAGTCCAGACTATTAGTTTCGATTATTCCTTTTGTGCATTTTCGATATACGCACTGATTTCCGGTGTATATGTCAAATTTAACAGCAAGTCTCGTATATTTTGAAGTAAGAACCGTCTTCTATCAAGAATAATGTGCTTTTCATTGTATCATGGCTTGAAAATATGGGTTGACGGATATTCTTGGCAAGATAATCGCGAGGAACCAGGTGCATGAGCTTCTCTGCATGATACAGTCGATTTTATGATAATTCATACGTTTCCTCTTTTTGCACTTCCGATACTGTCTGGGATAGATATAGCATAGTTGCACTGTTTTGATGGTTATTCTCAAGAAACCTTAATGGCAGTGGCACGAAAGCTCAATACCAAGATCTCTCATACTCATTTGTACATCGGATAATGTGTGAATTTGGATCTCAGGTAGTGGTATATCACTATATGTGCTAAGTATAGTTTAAGTATTTAACTATCCTGTATGACCGTACAACTAGCACGCTTAGGGGGAACACTATGTTAGGCACCGCGCAAATTCTTTCAAGATATTACACTATAATCGGAAAAATATTAGATCAGGAATATTTGAATGGCAAATCAACAAGGGATGAAGTCCATGTCCCGCAAAAATATACCAGCCTCATCGATAAATTTCCATCTTGGATATTGAATGATAAAAGGCTGAATAGCTCTTTCAAGAGGTAATGAAGCAAACGGGCTGAAGAAAGTGTGAAGAAAACTCAACAAGCTCTAAAACGAGATATAGCAAGTTCTTGTTTGCAGCTTTGGAGCGCATACGAGAGATACTGCCCATTTGTTGAGATTGGCATAAAGTTACAAAAAGGAGGGGCTTTCAAAAAAGGATTCGGATTAGCAATGGTATCGAAGCTATAGGCTGAAAGAGGATAAACAGAAGCTGAAGACTGGCGTCAGGATTTCTGAGATTGACCGTCGACAATTGGATAAATACTCTGCCATTATCGAGCCTTCTGGTATTATTTTTCTGCTCAGGGAACTTCTCAGGTCGTACATATACTTAGATGTCGTAGGTAAAGCCATCGGAGAATTTTCGCCCAACTTGCTATCCTACCGGACTAGATGAAAAATACATCTATACTACTCAAGAAATTTCTCGAAGAAAACTTGGGCAATAACGACTATCAAGAGCGAAGACAGACCAAACAAAAACGCGGATATGCTTAATGCTCAAGCCGTCTACTGCCACAACTAGATGGCATCACAATGGCCAAGACTAGGATTTATTTTAGAAGCTGTTCAGTATAAACTTTATACTTCGCGTTCAGGTGGGTGTAAGAAGAAAGCGCACAGAGAGCCAGATACTGAGATATGAGAGAGACCGTTAGGTTCACTCAATTTTTTATGCTACGCTGAAGGAGTATGTGTTTTGCTCGAAATGTAAGATATTACCATTGGCTGAGCGTATGCACATGAAAATAAATACCAGGAAATCTGGTTGAAGTTCAAGGGTTGGTGTATCATGTATCATGTATCAAGTATCAAGTATCAAGTATCAAGTATCAAGTATCAATCAGAGACAAATAGTATTATAAATAAGAAATCAATAACAAGGAATCTACAATGGATATTCCCGAAGTCGTTAAAGATACAAGATAACTAACTTGAAGCTAGATCTGCAACCTACCTACTAATTCACCCCTCCCACGTGATCAACGGCCAACCTTCCCCATCCAAACATTTCCCCTTGCACCCCACCACGCACGCCCTGAATTCCCACCACGTCATTGGTTTCAACCATATCGAACTTCTTCTGAAAAGTCTCTGACATCGTGTAAATATCCGCATGTAAGAGTCATTCAGTACAGGACTCATCATCTATTTCTTATTAAGATTATTTTGTAAGATTATCTCGGTAGGTTATAGATTCCCAATCGATGTTTCCTCTTTATTATAAATTGCTGATTGCTTGCTGAAAAGAAGGATTAAAAATTACATTTGATTTGTATATTGACTTTTTCGGTTTCTATACACCTAGTCGTTTTTCCTCTGCGAATATCAATTAGCCATCAACCATAAGGTTACCAGGTTACCCGACATCTCAACCTAAAAAACTAAACACCAATTCACGCAACCACACATCAAAATGACCATAACACTCCACCTCGTCCGCCACGCCCAAGGTTTCCACAACCTCAGCACAAAAAACCACTCGATGCCCGACCCGCTGCTCACCCCACTGGGAAAAACCCAATGCGAAACCCTCTCCCAAATCTTCCCTACAAAAACAATAACCCATCTCATCGCCTCCCCACTCCGTCGCACCCTCTACACAGCGCTCTATTCCTTCCCTACCTTCATCACCACAGGCTCAAAAGTAATCGCTCTCCCCGAACTCCAAGAAACTTCCACTTTACCCTGCGATACGGGGTCTGAACCTGCGGCGCTCGCCGAGGAGTTTGCAGGGAGTGTGGATTTGGAGTTGGTGAGTGAGGGGTGGAATAGTAAGACGGGGAGATGGGATGCCAATGCGCCTGCGATTGAGAGGCGGGCGCGGGAAGCGCGGGTTTGGTTGAGGGATCTCGGGAGGGAGTCTGAGAGGCAGGGCGTCTCGGATGTTAATATTGTGGTTGTGACGCATGGGGGTTTTTTGCATTATTTATCTGATGATGTGTGTATACAGATAAGAAAGATTCATATTATTTCCTTTTCTCATCTCCCCCATCCCTATCCCAATCGCACACTCCCTTCCCTTCCACATTCCTTTCCCTTCCACGTTCCTTTCCCTTCCACATTCCTTTCCCTTCCACATTCCTTTCCCTTCCACATTCCTTTCCCTTCCACAAACCAAAATACCCACTAACATCCTCCTCCCCAAAATAGTGGGAAAACTCCACCCTCTTCGTCGGAACCGGCTGGTCCAATACCGAATTCCGCTCCTACAATTTCCGCGACGCGGAATACACTGATAGCAATGCATCGATTGAAGAAACGAGAGAAAGTAGATCGAGGAGAAAGGGAAGTGAAAAATCTCTCTCCGTGGAGGAACAGAGGAATTTGAAATTGGTGGCTGAGAATGGGTGGCAGAAGGATGGGTTTCAGCAGAAGAAGGAAGATGCGGAGGAATTGGCGAAGGGAGTGGAGGTTGTTGCTTAGGGTGTGTAATTGAGGAGATAGATGGATGTATTGGGGGAGGGAATAGGAGGTGGGGTGGATGATGGGATTTGTTTACGAGATTTGGATTTTCTTTTTTTCATCCCCCCCACCCCTTTTTTTTTTTTTCAAAAGAAGGATTTTATATTAGATGAGGCATGGGATATATATCTAGATTTGGATGTAGATGTAGATTCTATTATATCCAAGATAGACTCAGGTACACATGGATGGATAGATAGATAGATGTAGCTAGCAATAGAAAGGTAGATAGGCATATATATTAGGAAACAAGTATCAAGTATAGATGATTAGAATCGAGTTGTGAGTTTAACAGTATTGTAAATTATTATGTTTATACTGTATTTATTCTATCACTTATATTCATAACTTTCCCCTTTTTCAAACACACAACTCTAATCATAATCATACATGAATATCCCACCCCACCCCCATCACAACCCACCCTCCTCAATCCACCCCCTCACCAACCTCTCCCTCTCCTTTTCCCCCTCCCAACCCCCCTCCTTAATCTCCACACTTTTATTGAATCTTTCGTCTATCCATGGAATTCCTTCCATCAGATCTGATAATTCTCGCGCTTGTTGTTTGAAAATATTTTGATCTGCTTCTTTTTTTTCTTTTTCCTTTTCTTTTTGCCTTCGTGTTTGTTTTTGCGTTTGTGTTTGTGTTTGTGTTTGTATCCG
>NW_001820833.1:801251-802067 GCF_000146945.2 Sclerotinia sclerotiorum 1980 UF-70 | reverse complement strand
ATTGACAATCTTTAATCTCTCCCCTTTGCGCTTCTTCCCTCCACCAAAACCTGCTTCTTTCTGGACACTTCCAAAATCTCTCAGTCCCCTCATTCTACTTTCATTTCTCGGTATAGATATTTCATATTTTGTATTTATATTTTGCTTCTCATTTCTCCACCGAGAGTCTTCAATACGTCATCTACATCTACATAATTCAAACTCACTCTTTGGAAGTGTCCAACTACGGCTGTGTTTTACGTACTCTTGGTCCTCTTTACTTCATACATTAAGTCAAACTTAGTCCATTGAGATCGAAAAACTTTCAGTGTATAGCCTCGAGATATCCATACACAATATAACGTCAATATAACGTCCTTCAACTTACCAATCCTCGAACAACTCACTCACTTCTTAATGGCTCTCACTTGAGATAAGTCCTTCAAAAGTTGCGTCAAGCAGTTACCTCACAGACGATTCATATATTCGCACGTCCACACTCGAACGAACCAGCCGACAAGTTCAATTCCAAGATGGCGAAAAGGAATTGGGGAAAATCATACTGCGGAGTGATAAATAGTATCTTAGCAGCGCTAGCATTGTACGGGATTTTATACTTAGCCGTCCTCATTTTTCAAAAAGAATCGCTCCCAAAATCACCATCAGAACTTTACAAGAAACCCTCCCATGGATCACCTTCTGAACACGGTTCTGGATCTATACCTCCTCCACCAGCGACGCTAAAAATCCAGAAGATAAACCCAAATGCAAATTGGTTTAACAGACCCGAGAGCTTGGTTGTGCCAAAGGATGATTATTTGGGAAAGCGCCCACACA
>NW_001820833.1:792047-801151 GCF_000146945.2 Sclerotinia sclerotiorum 1980 UF-70 | reverse complement strand
TTGCGACCTAACTAAATTAGTCGAAGAATGCAGAGGATCTTATAATAAAATCGAGAAAATGCCATATGTTTTCGACTGTTTAAAGTACATGGACGAGGGTGAAAAGGAATATTATTACATGCCACCACCAGGAGAGCGAGCGAGCGAGCAACCACCCAAGATGGCAGAGTATCTGGATTCCGATGGTCAGGGCAATTCTTTGGCACAATATCCTTCGCAAAAATCTTACTCGAAATCATCCTCTGGTCAATGCAATGGTCCAATTGTACCATACCATACCTACTGGACCGGTCCTGCGACTTGGAGAGTAGAGCTTTTCATAAAGAGTTATTTTTATACGCAGAATCTTCCTTGTTCAAGATTATTCTTATGGTTGGATGGAGATAGGGATCCAGATGCAATCGAAAAGTTTATGACCCGCGATCCATTGTTCAAGAGATTTATACCATTCGTTGAAAGAGGAGACATAACTTTGAAATTGTGGAATTTCCCTTCAAGAATACCATTACCACCTGGAGATAACACGGATGGACGTGGATACTACAAAACTCCAGGAAAGCCTAATGCGAAAAACGAGGTTCTGGTAGCAGATGGACTTATCCGGGATGCCAATAACCAAGAATGGTTGATTTTAACAGAAAGGCAGATGACGTTCTTGCCCGTTGCTGTTTCAGATGCCATGAGATTCGTTGTCTTGCACTTATATGGAGGATCTTATTATGATATGGACGTTGTCATGCTAAGGGATATGAGACCACTACTTATTGGAGATGAACATTCATTCGCAGAACGTTGGGGAGGTCATTCCAGCCCTGGTGATTATAATACGGCGGTGATGTCTTTGACTGCCAATTCGTCTCTTTCCTCGTATCTTTTGCGTGGTGGCGTAAGGATGGGGCTCAACTTCCATCCTCGAATCATTGGCGTTATGGCTGTGAAGGATGGTCGAAACCAAGAATTCAATATGTTGGAGACTGCCGCTTTTGATCCGATCTGGACTGAATTCAACTGGGACAGATTAGGAAGATGTACCATACCATGCATCAAGGATTATGGACAAGTATTCAAGGGAAAGAATGCCTTTCCAAATCATGACGAATGGGAAAGTTACGATGGACCTCAATTAAAGCTTGCCTCGAAGACCACATCAAAACATTTCTGGGAAATGAGATCTGTTGGGGAAGTAGAAGTTGAGAAGCGTGTCGTTACGGTGGAACGAGCATCAACTGGAATGGGGGTTGAAATGTTGACCATCGACCGAGCAGCATTGAGCAAAGCCGAGTACAAATTTGAAGAGGATAATTATCCACCTACAAATCGAACTTTAGAGAATTTCTTCCGAGGCGCTTGGACATATCATATCCACAATCAGGTAGGTTCACAGTTTTGTCTTATGATTTGATTTTGGCTAACAATTCTAGTGGTACAAAAATCCCGAACCATCATCATGGCTTAACGTTATTCAAAGAGCACAAGATGGTTTCTTCTCTGGATCACGTACGAATCCATATGGCGAAAAGTGGCAAGGTCTTGAATTACCTCCATACGAAATATCTTGGGAATACACATAAATTGCCTACCCAACATTTGATATTTTGTCAAAATTAACACCCAAGTATTATACTTTGATGCAAACTTATGAATAGCACAATCAACATGTGTATGAACGAAATGGTACAAATAAATAGATATTTTATTGGTGGGCGCAAACGGCGCATTTACTCGCATTTGAGTAGGTACAGTACCTAGGGGTAAATATACATGGGTTGAGGCATACAATGAAATATGCATCATAGGCGTTTTTCCTCGTGTATCGGTTTTGTTTGGTTCGACCAACTTATTGAAGAGAAGTTCTTGATTGGTTGATTGATTGATTGATTGGATGAATCTGGATGGGTATAGCAATGGAGTTTTAAAGGAGTTTATTCTATTTTATGAATTCAAATGTGGAAAAAATAGATACAGGATGGCATGGGATGATATGGGATGGGAGTTGGAGATACAGAGTACTGTGTGTATTTAGTCGTACGGGATGGAGAAAGTAGAGGGGGAGAGCGTAGAGGTAGATGGAGATACAGATGGAGATAGTGATAGAGATAGAGATGGAGGATCTTTTGTATGTATATATGTACTGTGTATATATGTAGATACCTATTACCTGGTATTTTTTTTAATTTTTTTTTATCTTGCCTTGTGTTGACTTGACTGTATATAAACAAGTGGATGAGTGGATGTTACACATGAGATGGATAGATGGAATGGGATGGGAAAATTCGAAAGTAGAGTGAATATGGTGTTTTATAATTATATTGTATTTATTTTTGGATGTGATGGTGGAAGGGGATATAGGAATGAGAATTATCGAAATCGATTAGGGGGTGGGTATATATATATATCTATATACACATAGAGCACTAACTAGCAATAATATTAACTTGACACTAGACACACTAGTAATAGATAACTTAAAAAGTCAATATAAAATAAATTGCTATTGGGCTATTTGTCGCCATCTAGTTTCGCTGTATGGCAGTGTCCTGTCCTCCTATTTATTCCCTTTGCTATTTCCCAGTTGATGATGCTAGATGGGATAATATATATATACATACGCTTCCCGCTTAGCAACAAGACAGACTCAAAATGTACGGATTTTCCAGTGCAATATAAACACCCAGCAAAGCACCTATCGTGTGAGCAGGATCCCCCGCATAACCATTTAACTCCATATCAGATCCATAACCGTACCGTACGCCAGAAACCATACTTTCCCTCATTATTCAATACTCATCTTCATCAACCCATCATTAGTATCCACCATACCCTGAAGCCCCACCCTCCTACCTCCAATCCCTGTCCCACCATTCCCCAACCCACTCTTTCCGTTTCCAGGCTCTCCGTTACTACCAGGTCTAGCACCCCAAGGCGCCATATCCCTTTGCATTGGACTTTGCATTACAGGACTATTGTGTACGCTCATTCCTGGACTAACAGCTCTCCTCTTAAAACTCGTGGGATCGAGGTCATCGTCTCGACGACGTTTATGCGTGATTTTGCGTATGGGTTCTGATGGTTGAGGGGTGGAGGAGCGGGATGGAGAGGAATCGGAGTTACTGCGGTGGAGATGTAGGGGCGTGGAAAGATGGGACTCTAATGATATATCGTCATTCATGCCTGCGGTGGAACCGCGAGGATTAAAATTGGGCGGTGGTGGCGTGCGATTGTTATCATCGCTAAAGGATTCCCAGAACTCTTTTCCTTTTGAGTTGCGAATGGCTTGTTGCTTGAAGCTACTGGATAGTTGAGAACTGGATGCATCGGCCATTACATCATCTTCAGTCATTCCTTCTAGAAACTCCTGTGTTGCGCTAAGTATTGGTGATGAGCGTGTAGTATCTGTTGTTGATATAGAGGGATGACGGGAAGGTTCGAGGTCCATATCACTTTCGCGGGTTTGGCGGACGACTTCTGCTTCTCGACGAACTTCCGTTTCGATTGGTGCGCTCTCTTCAGCGAGAGCTGCTTTGATCCGCGCAAATGTTTTTGTTTTGGGCTATTCAATGTTAGTCATGCCAAACCTTCCGACCGTGTATTTACATACTAGCATGTTTCCCCTCCTAGTCACCGGTCTGCGAATAACCCCTCGTTGTCCATCCTTTCCAGGCGTACTAGGCATCCCATCCACATTCTCCAATGTCGACTTTAAAGCACCATCATCACTTTCCCTTCCTGATATATGTAATTGGTTTGCAGCCCAGCTTATACTTTCTCTCCTCGAATGAATATTGTCAACCGTCATTGGCCTGTTAAAATAGCCACTTTCGACATTGCGCACAGTAGGAGGTGATTTGGAAATCATACTAGCCATTGGCCCATTTTTTGATCCTTTGCGACTCTTGCCGTTCCTTAATTTTCCATGCTGAAAATTCATAAGACTGCTGACTGCGGGAGATTGTCCAGACCAAGCACCGCCAGGGCTTGAGTTAGAGTTTCCGAAGTAAGGTGCTGTCATCCTATTAATCTGAGGTGTTGTAAGAATAGAGTCATCGATGTCATCTGATTCCATCAAATCATCGTCGTCGCAACTACTTTCGGAAGAATCAGAGACCATCATGTTAACACTGCCGAGCGAGTTGGATACAGTCATTCTTTCTGTATTTGCCATGGGAGACCATAAGGAACCTTCCCCAACGCTAGTAAAGTTTAACCCATTTTTTCTATTCGGGATGTTCATTGCTCTGCCAGTTATTGTAGGCGAAGAATCAGGCGACGAATGCTCTGCGAGTGTGGAGTGATGAAGATTCGTAGCAGCTCTTGAAAAATCTAAACCTCGGGATCGTCTAGGCAACACACTTGTAGGCGACCCATATGTCTGCGATTGATCTAATTTTGGTGATAAAGGTGCTCGATTGATATATCCTGATGGTCCTAATGGCATAAAATCCTTTGGTGGCATCTGCAGTGAAAGGCCTCGAGGGAATGCAGGTCGCCTTGGAGTCGTCGGACTTTCGGAAAGGGAACTATCATCTTTGGATATTGGCTTCTCTGATTCGCAAAATTTTGGAGACGGTGAAAGCGTCGGTTGACCGCCATCTGATAATGACCGAGCTTTTGAAGGCGACCGTGATGTACTTTCCACATTAGCTTTTGCGCGTTTGTCGTTCACTTCAGCTCTGGTTTCGGGTTCAAATATATCCATACTTGACGACATATCCTCGATTGATTGATTTTGGAACATAGCGGCAGTTAAATGGTGAAAAAATTATAAAAATTGAGAACAGACGATCCTATGTTTCTCTAACATCGTCCGCTGTTCGAGATGTAAATTAAAGGGGTGTAACCGCTGAATGTCGAGATATGCGACAGGAGACGGTTTTGTGTATTGTGTCGAGTGAAATGAAATTGATATAAAACAGCAATGAGTATTCCAATCAAAGACCGTGGGATAAAAGGAGGGGTAGTCATAAAATGTGCCCTAGATACCTATATGAAGCTAAATACAACACCTAGGTACCTAGGGGTACATACAATCAATGATAATATTATGATGCTATTTTACATGAATGACTTCTCCGTCAGGTATTGAATTTGACGATCGTCTTTCCACTGCCGTACTCATGGAGCGAGGTACTACTGTACTTCAATGAAAGTTTCCGGAAGTGGTGCGGATGCTATTGAAAGATTGTGCGCTTGACTGTTTATGGTTAAGCTCTGAGAAGTATTCAACCACGTGTTTATATCAGCGGCTGAACGGCATAACGTTCAAACTTCCCGTGGGGGACTTTCCATCAATGTCATGTATATGGACAATCTATTGAACCTCAAATTTCCAGTCCCTTTCGATTGAGCAGTAATGACCTAGGAGCCTTGAGCATGCGCCTATTCGTTCTCAATCTCATGGTCAGAATTTCTTCTCCAGTTCAGCATTTCCAGAATCACAAGCTCGAGAGTTGAGACAACGGCACCGCGTACATCGATTGAGAAGTTATTATCATGATACAGAGCCAGAACCATCGTTTTGCTTTCATTAATACATATTTTCATTATTCATTGGGCTTTCCGGGGCATCCAAACCCAACCCCAGTCTTTCGTTTTCGTTAACCTTTAAAATATTTCATACAGCAGAATCATTCTTTCTCTCATCATCCCATTTTTCACTTTCTATACTCCTTCCAGAGTTACTGGTACTTCCACCAAGCGCACCATTCTTGGACAAATGCTGAATGACACCATCTTCTCCCTTCTCGTGCACATTATGACCTTTAGCGATGACTGCAAAGCTATCGCGCTGAATCATCTCATACAATGCCGTCCCGAGAAGCATGGCAGGTATACTTGTGAAGACGGGTATGGCTGAATAAACCGAGAAAGCATCTCCTCCGAAGAAAATAGCTGCAACGATGCGAGCTCCCAAGTCGCGCGATGAGTTAAGCTCTATCGTCACATCCGCAAAACCCCAGATCATTGTTGCTGAGAGAGGTTAGCAAGTATTCAACAATGAAGATATTATTGGCGACGTAGAAAGCAAGAAACAGGTGTGACTTCAATGCTTACCATAACCTAAACCGATCACCCACGGCACCGCAGCTGCAGACACAAACGGGTTCATAGGGTCGAGGCAAGCCCAAATCACGATCCCCTAAAATATTTTAGCAAGTTACAGTACCTAGAATGTTCGTTGATACATACGACGAAGACATCAGCAAAAAATTCTATGAAGAACAGATACCCATATGACTGATCCGCTCCAGGAAAGGAGCAAAGGATACTTCCTGGTCCGCCTGGTGAATTGAGACTCAAGCCTTTAGCACGGTACTCCGCAGCAAGTGCTGTCAACTGTGGGTAATATTGTCCGACAAGCAGCACAGCTGCCATAAAGGAGCCGAAGACCTGGGCAAAGATATATTGTGGAACCTTTTTCCAAGGGAACTGGGATGGATTAGCTAGTGTCGATACATAAATGGGGACAGTGGAACATACCCCCAACCATACGGCACAAGAGATCGTTACGGCCGCATTGAAATGGCCCCCGGAAGTACTTCCGCAAGTTCTATTGGTTATTAGCGATTGAGACGTTGAGCAGATGATGAGTCCACCTACATGATAGCGAAAGCGATGCCGATTGCAAAGGCCCAACCAATTTGGAAAACTGATCCAAATCCCGGGTCACCAGGGTTCAGAAAGAATGATGCACACGATGCAATTCCTGGATACCTAAGAATGAATGTCAGTGACTGGTGCATATTTATTGCATATTTTCGCGCTCTGGACTTACACGAAGAAGAAAACACCCATAGCCTCCGCAGCCATTTCTCGCATCCATCTTGGCCTTGCATTTTCGAAGTCTAACTTGCGTTGCGATACTGGTTTCGGTGCTACGACATGTCTGTTGGCATGACGCTCTACTGCTTCTGTGTAGCCAATTTCCATTTCCCCGGTACGAAGACGATTTTGATCGCTTTGAGACATGATGTAACGAATGAATAGCAGCAATTTGTCAAGCTGTAAGGGTTAAAGTGGCAATGGAGCAGCTATATGGAATTTTCAAGTAACGTGGGAACTGCTTGAAGTGCCGGGATTATGGGTTGAATTATGTACTTCACGATGCCATAAACCTGCAGGATGCTGTTCGATGATTGAATGAGGAAGGTGGGCAGTTCAAGATAACTCGGGCAGATGGGACCGTGTTTAAGTATGGATTTGCCACCTGCAGGTTCCATGGGTAGAGAGCATGTTCGGTTCACTTTGATGTAGGCATAACAAAACTGCTCATTATGGCTAGAAGGTCAGAAACATTGTGGAGGAGATCAACCAAATCAGTAATCCTACCATCAAGCATCGAATACTCAGCTCTCATTGGCTCAGTCGACGTTGGGAATATCTTATACGGCCAATCATAATAACTCCTTGATGAATTTCCTAAAGGAGTCCGGAGTGGTGACAACTTTTTCGCTTACACGCATCCTTACAATAGGAGCGGAGATTTTCTTACATCTTACACCGAGGTTGGACAACATAATAACTTGACATTGCCCAGGCTTCTGCACTGTTCCCAGGTCGCACTGTGTCAAGTTCAGCATATCATCAAAAATCACAAAGAATGGTTAAAGGCTCTGCTTCCGAATCTGGACGACGAGTTTCATGTCCGGGTGGCTTTCCCATGCGCTACATGCGCCACACACCTCGAAACATCGTTTCTAACTTCAGCTTGAAAATCAATGTATATGAAAGCGGAGTTCATAATGATAGTTTTAGATTTGTGTCTAACAGTACACTTAAGGTAACAAATCGGACGCCCGTTATTCCTGTTCTCCTTCCTTATCGGTACAGTAGCCCTTCATTTTCCCATTTTTAAATGCACACTGATGACTAATTCTCCTGAAAATCCCAACTCAATTTCATCTCCATTTTGCGACTCATCTCATCTTCCAATTTTCAAGACCGAAAGAAGACATAATTCCGGAGCGAAAATATTTCCTTATACCGCCTGTCCTTGAAGAACGCAATTCATCTCAATCATTCTTCTATTACAGGAGTCTTACTTCGTCTTGCACCGCGTCGGACTGGTGATTCCTGGCTATTAGTCATCCTTGCTTCAGCTCTATCGGAAGATCTAGTATATCTTCTTCTTTGGGCTCGCGCTGTTTTCGTAATCTCGGATGGAGAGAGAATGTCGTCTGCGTCTGAGTCTTCTGCTTCATTGCGGGGAGTTTTCTTGTAACGACGTTTACCATCTTTAAGATTGTTAGTCGGCGCATTCAAAATGAGAGAGTGATGTGGGTGAGTGCGGCAGCGGGGTTGGAATGGGAGAAGACTTGCTTTTATCAAGAACTCGGGCGTCATTCGATGATAGAGTTCCTGTATGATTTGAACTCCGCGATTTGTCAATTTTTCTAGGGGAGGTTGGAGGAGTTTGTGGTACAGATATTGTTCTCGGATCTTTTGGCTCCCTTTCCACGCATTTGTGCTCAATACTATGGTGATGACGTCTTCCTTCAGGATCGGCGAATGTTGTCTTACAATCCGGACACTCGAGTGAGCAGGTATCTGTTATATTATATCAGCGACACGCACATAAGACGCTCTTGACAGTGACTCTACTATTTTTATTATGATGTCGTAAACTATCTCTATTCGAAAATAGTTTTCCACAAAGCTCGCATCTTGCCTCGGCGTGCACGGTTTCGCTTTCAACAATTCTCTGCTCGAGTTCATTGCGGCAAAATTTTGCAGGCCTATCCTGGGGTGCAATCGCGGAGGAAGCTTGTTGCACTTCCACTAGCTGGTTTCCGGGATTATGATCAGTGCGCTGATGTGTTGGGCTGAAATTCCTGGCTACAGGAGCCAAAATCTCTTCATGGTATCGACCACTCTCCCGGTCCACTGTGGCACTCACCTGCGGCTGCGTATGCGCTTGCTCGATGATCTGCTCTCCAATTCTCGATGCACGGTATTCGCTATGCTCGGCCTTTTGGTGCTTACGCAGGGCAGAGGCGCGACTGAATCTTCTGCCACATTCTCCGCACTCTGTACAACTTCCTGTTCAAAGATCTTAAAAACCTTAGCAGACGAACTATGAGGAGTTACTCACTATTTTTCATGCCTGC
>NW_001820833.1:766223-791790 GCF_000146945.2 Sclerotinia sclerotiorum 1980 UF-70 | reverse complement strand
CAGCAGTTTTATGTTTGAGACTTGAGTTTTCCGCAATCTCTATGGTACGACTGGAAAGCAGCTTCAGATTGCCTTTTGGGAAAGCAGCAAAACCTTACTGTACTTTGCCTCAGCAATTTTTCCCGAAGCCTTCACAAAATTTTCTGTCTGCACCAGCGTGGTCTCGTTAGTATTGCCGACAATTATAGGATCATACACGTGAAACGATGCAAGAATCCAATTATCTCCATTCTTGGGCTTTTCCGATTCTTTCAAATCCGAGGTATCCCCCACAAATGTTATTCCCACTAGATATAGTGCGAATTCATACCGATATTTAGTGACCACGGAATCTGCTTTCAAGGTTAAGGCTGCTTGGAAGATTTCTTGCAAATGTGCTCGTCTGTCTTTACAAAATTCCGTATGCTCTCCCCAAGTATGGAATAGTCCATCTCCTACACTGTCTAATGTTGCTGCGAACAAGGGAGCTACTGCATTGGAAAATCTGTCCGCAAGATCCATGGCTCTTCTGTGTATTGACTTTTCCTTAAACCGTTTTCCTTCGACGATGGTGCGATGAGCTGCCATGTCCAAGCGATAAAGCTTGTCTTTCCCATCTACTGTATTAGTTCTCACATAATCATCAATGAGGGAAGACTCACCTAAGCTAGAGATAATGTGTCTATAACTCGAGAGAATATGGGGATTCGAAGATGCTAGGTTGGGAAACCTCGACATAAATACCCAGTCTCTGAGTGCAGCCAATACAAGAACTCTAATGCAGGTGTGTGCGTCGAACTTCTTCAAGATGGTCTGGACGTCATTTCTACCAATAGTCGTTTCAATATCGCTACTAAATGCCGAAAGTGTCAGGTTACGCAAGTCCCCTGATATTGCAAATACTCTGGGAAAAAGAAGACCGGTAGTACTGCAATGGTAAGAAATTGAAGAGAGTCCGAACTGTATTTGATCCATCGCATCATCCGCGGTATCGTGCCCTAGATGTAGGCTTCCTGATGAATTCATATCGGCAAAAGTTGCAAACTTGTGCATTTCTCTGTTTTCTTTGGCCAACCGACATATTTCCTCCAAATCCTCAAATTGCCGGGTTTCCCGTGAGACATTCGCATCTTCTTCTTGAGTCTTCCGTCCTTCATCTTGGCGAGCCTTTCGTGCTTCATCCAGGTGTTTTAATTCTGCCCTCAGATCTCTGATTGTCATTTGGGCTTCGGCTTCCCTCATACTGAGCTTTTCGGCCTCTGCTTGCCACAGCTCTTGCATTTGAGCTATTTCCCGGTTATACTTGTTCTCCAAAGCCCTCAAGTGTTTCAACCAGATATTTTCATTCGTATTTTGGTTACCTAGGTCGGTCGAGAACGCGTCAGGCTTGGTTCGGATGGTCTCCTTGCCATTGGACCTAGCAGCACCATCTTTAGTCTTAGTTGAAGTGGTCGCCGGTTTTCCGACAGATGATCGAGATTTCTCCACTCGATTCGCGGCGATTTCTTCAATGGCTTTCGTAGATGATTCAGCCTACGGAGCAGACTAAGTAACATTCTATGTTCACGACATGGAGATATACATACCGTGCTCGAGCGAGCTTTTTTGGAAGGGGGAGGACTCTGGTCTGCTTTTTCCACTTGCTTGCCTCGCTTTACTCCCCTCTTACCCTCTTCTTCTAGAGGATGCGCTTTCGATTGACCTGTGGCCGTTTTCTGCGTTTGTATGTCTTTCATCACTTTTGTAATGAGCAGGCTTGTCGCATTGCTGGTGTGTTGGTCGACTAATATTCTAATGCCTTCATGCATTCCTCCTGGAAGCTTGGTCATATATGCGGAACCTTTACTTAGCACACCAACGAGCTTCATCGCCTGGTCTGAATCATCACTCTGATCATTGTATCTCTTCCATAGCACCCTTAGATGTTCTTTTACTGCATCACGGCTCGGGACGCCATGGAACAAAACCATAAAATTGAGTATGCCCTCACTGGGTTCCACTTTCTCTTGCTTGCAGAAGTCAATCCAAGCAAGCAGTGCAATATCATCCTTCATTTGCCAGCGAAAAGTAGCCATATTTGAAATCAAGATATAAGAACCCAACAGTTGTTTGTGATTTTGTAAATACGGACCGAGGAATATGTAAAGATAAACCGGATATTTGGCCAGATCCCAGCCACCAAGCGCAGGAAGCGCATATTTTCATTGCCGGCATCTTTTGTTTGCTATCCTCCGGAACTTCTGCACATCTGATAGATTTAATGATAGAATCCTGAAAATTTTCGTCACACCTGAGAGAGGTGCCGTCCCTCCTGCAGCAACCCATTTTACGTCAGCGGCTTATCATCCTTCAGCCCAGAGCCGTTTGTCTAATACCGGTACTACAGTTTTCTTTTCGAGCCGCAAAACTCGAAGTCTAAAATTAGTTTTCTGCTGAAGAATAGGATGCTCTCGAGTTTTGGAAAAATTCTAATCCGTTATTTAAGCCACAATTTGCCCAGACAATCGGCAACAGAAAACTGCCGTTAGGAATGATCTTGTAATTTGCTTCTCTATCAATTCAATTCTCGACCGCTACCACATTGTGTTTCCATCATACCATTATACTTGCTTTTTCTGTTATTCATCTTGTGATCTTCTTTGCTTTTCTTCGTCGCAAGAGAGTTAGTTATCCGTTATCTGGAGAGATGCCCAATCAAGGATTTGTTGCAAATTATAACGCAAGCTGCCGCTGTCAGGCAAGGAGAAGCGGGGTTGATCACATGGATTATTACTTCTTTTTTTTTTGAAATCAGAATGAGGCCAAGGGTCATTGGATAATCAAGCAGACGGCGAGCTTCCGGATTATGCGCTTGGTGAGAGCGTTCCTGTATTCATGAATCACATATGAGGCACATCTCTCCCCATCCAGTTTTGGAAGAAGTCTTTAGCACCACCATAAACTCGAATGGTTATCATTATCCACTGAATCGATAGAGCTTGAAAGCTTCAAAAATTAAACATCGCAACTAGAGGAGGGCCTTATGGGTCGAAGAATCGCAATGCCACTAGACAAGTGCTGCTAGCTCATCATCCAAGCACCTCACAAAACCATGGTAAGAGAACTATGCTTTCTTCGGCCCCAAGCACTGGTTCATCTGCGCAGCGGAGTTCAAACTTGCGGGTCAACGCTATAACACCAGCAGATAAAGTTGTTGTTGGCCTGAACTATGGCACAACATTCACATCGGTTTCCTATAGTATTGTTCCAATCGAAAATAGCAATCTGAAAGGCTTCGCCAATAATATCATGAGTGTGGTTAACTGGCCAAGCGATGGAGAGTACGGCGAAAGAAAGCAAGTTCCAACAGAAAGTTGGTATTCATCAGAGCTGATTAAGCGGCAGGGAGATGATGAAAATGAGATATTCGATGAGAATCTTTTCGATTCATTCAAAGGGCAGCATCCCTTGACACTCAGCGGGGTAGGTGGAGATAAAGACAATGATCCCGAAGACTCAGAAATGGAAGATGAGCTTTCCGTGGACTTTCTCTGGGGATATGAGGTGCCATACCATGTGTACAAGGCAAACTCAACCCGAAGCCAGAGACGCCTTATTAAAAGAGCTAAACTGATGTTAGTTAGAACCGAGTACACTAATAAAGATCGAAAGGGACTTCGAGGCAAATTCACTGGCCTACTCAAAGAGGGTATCATACGCAGACACGGGAAACGATCCAAGGCCGAGCCTGATATGTGGGATGCTGTTGACCCGGTTTCAGATTTTCTTGTGAAGGTCTTGCAACACACTAAAGAACAACTGAAACTTCTTCATGGATTCACGGACCGAACTCCTGTGGATTTCGTGATGACTGTACCGACTGTCTGGTCTCCAGAGGCCTCTCGTGTACTTTAAACGTCGGTAAAAGCAGCTATTCAAGCCAATAATTTTGGATATCCTTGGCCTACAACGGCAGATAATATCTTCCTGATCTCTGAGCCGGAAGCAGCTGCCACATTCCTCTTGGAGAATTCAGAGGATATCTCTGTACGTTTATTCTATTACTGCCTTTGTGTCTTTAGCTAACAATCGCGTGGCTTGGCGAGACGTTCATTATTGCTGACTACGGTGGTGGTACCGTCGATGTTGTAACGTATGGTGTTAGTAATCGCTATCCTTTACGCTTGAAGGGAGAAAAGATTCAACCCATCGGTAAATTCAAACGGTTCCCTAAACGAATTCCTTATATTGATAAATATGCTAGGGGACAATTGCGGATCTAGTTATCTCAACGATGGCTACAAAGATATGTTGCTCAATCGACTCCAGGACGAGGATTATCTCCTCAAAAATGGCGAAACGCTCGAAGCAATTGTCAATCGATTGATTCCAGACTTCGAGAACGAATACAAGAGACGAGTCAATGTCATGAAACTACCTGGCCACAGGGTGTATATAGCTGGCTTACGCGGTGATGAACGGATGAATAGAATTGGCCCAGCAGAGAAGCGTTTCAAGACAAATAATCTACTCATGAATAAGTATGGGCTTTCTTCTTCGGTCTATAGGCATCCTTGGCTGATATGAACTTAGGAGTGACTATGAAGATATATCCGGACCCCTCCTCACGCGTATCTCGGCATTGTTGGAAAATCAAATTGAACAAGCCGTGGCAAAAGACCTTGTGGTAAAGGTATGCGTCAAAATTATCAGATGCATGAAACTTACTGAGTGTTCAAAGAAAGTGTTTCTCGTGGGTGGCTTTGGTGGCTCCCCTTCTCTGAGAAGTTACCTCAAGCAATAGCTTCAAGAGAAATCAGAGGAACTTGATTCTAACATAGAATTGGTAGTGGATAAGCATAAATGGTGAGATATGTCTCTTCTGATCTATCTTATAAGCTAACAACTTCGAAGCATCACAGCCGTGGCATCCGGCGCCGTTCTTCGTGCTTTAGATAAGAAAAATGGACCAGAGAGAATTTCACAGTCAAGTTATGGCTTTCTCCGTCGTGAGCCATGGCAGCCTAAAGTCTATCCTGGACACGAGAGAGCGAAAGCCAAGGAAAGCGAATTGGATGGCGAGAAATATGTAGCCACGATTGATTATTTCATGATTAAGGTAAAGGATCATCTATTAGTTGAGCATGACCTTTTAATCCACTCCTAACACCCAATAGGGTAAACCTGTTCGTCCAGATCATCAATTCCCATCATTCCCCACCTATCACACCTTTGCAATCGACGCAGAAAGATTCCTGTGCGAAGAACTTCTTTACGTTTCCGACACCGCGACAGAATCTCACTGCAGCCGGAGAAATATTAAAAATGCCGGTGAGTTACCATATATCCATCCATACATATACATATCTTCCCGTTTTAATCACATCATCTCCATTCCATCCATACAATACCATACTAACAGCTCTTTGAAAAATCACCAGACGCACAAATCACCGGCCGCATCATCGTAGACATGACATTTCTCCGCGATAAAAATATTATCAAGCCTGTGTTTCCGGAAGAAGTTAGTAGTGGGATGAAACATTATAGAGTGGATTATGAATTGGTGGCGATTGTTGAGGGGAGGGCTCTCAGATATGAAGCGAGGTCTCTGGCAGGGGAGGGTGGGAAGGTTTGGGGGAATGGTCGGTTTAGTATTGCGGCTGCTTTTAGGGAGGGGACTGCTTAGGTTTGGTTGGGTGGGTTTTGGATTCGTGAATTGGGATTTGTGGTTTGGAGTGATTTTTGGTTGGGTATGTGGCTTTGAGGAAGGATATTATTTCTTTTCTCACTAACCTGCGAAATACGAAATCGAAGTTAAGGACTGGGCAAGAAAAGGATAACTTACTCACACATGTCAAATTTCAAATGCATGGTAATCGGCAAATTAATAAATCATCCCCACCCCATTCAACAGGGTGGCAGGAAGTGTTTTCTTATTCCAATATGTACAATCAAGATACGGTTCAACTATATTACAATGAATTTATCCCCTCTCAAAAATCCATTCACACCTTTCCACCTTTGTCCCTTTCCTCCCCCTTCGGCTTCATCCCCATCCATCTAGCCAAAAGGCCATTTAAACTTCACACTCATCATCCTCACTTCCTGTCTGTGTCTCAACAGGCGCAACAGAGCTAACAACCGCAGACGAAGAAACATCTTGCTCTCCACTATCAGCCCCACCATCTACGAATAACCGTCAGTTTATGCAGGAAGACACTGGGAGTAATACTCATTCTGCTTGATACATGTACCGGCAGAACAAGATTTTCCACCTGCGCACTCACCATATAGAGGAACGGAAGCAGCTGAGGGAGTGCTGCTGGTTGTGGCTGGTTTGACGGATGTAGAATGAGCTGGAGTGGTGCTGGAAGCTTTGGTTACGAGGGTTGTTTTGGGGGTTGCGGATGAGGAGGAGGAGGCTTTGGTGCTAATGCTGGTGCTGGTGCTGGATGTGGGGGCCGGGATGGAGGAGGATTGAGCGGGTGTAGTGAAAGGTTTGTGGGCGACAGCAGCTACGGAAGCGGCGGCGCCTCCGTGGGCCATGAGTGCGGTGACGGGGGTTCTGCCTGGGAAGAAAGAGGTTGGGATTGTGGGGATGGGGATGCTTGCGGTGACGGCGAAAGGAGTGGCTAGATCTTGGGCCATGGTTGCGGCTTGGTACCCGGTGGGGATGGCGCCGAGAGATTTGGTTGTGGTGTATGCGGATGGGGAACCGGTGTCGGGCTTGAGACATCCGCCGGAACCGTAGGCATTTTGGCAGATGTAATTTTCAGCGCTGGTGGTTTCGCTGCCGATGGCAAAATCGGTGATGGTGATGTTTGTGCATGGAGCGGTGGCGGAACAGAGGAGATTGATTGGTCCACGTGCGAGGCCGCTGGTTGCAGTTCCCTTCCAGTTGTTGAAGGAGAGATTTTCGTAGATAACTCCTTTACCGGCGGCCACGCTTGCTTGGGGCCAGGCAGCGTTAATGTCCAAACTATAGGCGTTGGAGCGACCGATAAAGTTGTTGAATTGACAGTCAGAGACGGTTCCACTACCACCGTTTGACTTGATCATAAGCATTTGGTTGGATCCATAAGTGTAGATGTTGTTATAGACAATGTGAGAGATGGCGGTATCTGCTCCGAGAGAGCCCATACCACAACCTCCTGAGCTGTTACAGTAGATGTCTTCGATGAGAAGATGGTCGGAAGGGTTCTGTGGTATGATTAGATAAATTTATTACAACTTTGTCGAGGACAAAACTTGCCTTCACAGTAACACACTCATCCTTGTTAGTAACCTCAACATCGTGAATCCAAATATTAGTTCCCCAAACATCAATACCATCGAGACCTCCCTCATTACCACCACGAATGATCATGTTGTAAACCTCTCCATTCGTGCAGGTGTCAATCACGAAATGGAATTGAGGGGCATCGACTAAAGCAATGTCGTGAACGGACCAGTTGGTAGCGTCGTAAACTCGGAGGAGGCGTGCACCATAAGTCGAGGATTTGTGAAATTCATAACCATAACCTTGAATAGCACCTGCAGAAGTGCTGCTGTACATCTCGAAATCGGTAGTGTGTTTGATCATGATCATATTCCCAGCATCGGTACCAACACGATAAATAATACCATCAAGTTTAAGTGCCCATGCCGAACCTCCACTCAGAGTAACCCAGGTACTCATACCATAATCTCCGGGGGGGACATAGACTATAGAAATATAAGGTCTTGATCAATGACAGCAGCTTTGGGATATATACCTGTTCCACCAGTCTTGCAGGCCGCAAAAGCAGAGGTAAGCGCCGGGCCAATATCTGCAGTTTTGCTTGCCTTTCCACCATAGTTTAAAACATTACACACTTTTTTAGCCTTAGATTCTCTCGAGGTCAATGGGCCGACTGCACCACTTAATTGTGCCGATACTAAAGCTGGGAGTGCAATTGCCGCAAGGGCTGTCAATGTGCTGAGTTGCATTTTGTAGAAACTATAACTTGAAAAGGACGATTGAAGAATGAATGTACAATGGTCAAGACCAAAAACGATGACGAAGCTCAAAAAAGAGTGAAAGGCAGACAAGTCTGCGTTGGAAGTAGAAGAAGAGAAGTCAAAGATGGAAATTCTTAAGGAACGGTTGGAAAGATCTGGAAGTATATTTGTCTATATGTACTTCTACATGTACTTGGTAGTTGATAACCATGTACAGTACTGGCTCGAGGATATGCCCATGTAAGAATCCCACCAAATCAATCAAATCAATCAAAACTTAGAGAGTGGGGAATTATGGGCCGGCGCACCTGGGGCCAGGGGAATCAGCGTGATGCGGATCATGTTGAAGAAGTGAAAATGACTCCGCGGTAGCCAGTTAAAGTAATCTTTAAATTAAAACGCAGTACGAAAGTGGTTGTCTAGATGAGCTCGTTTAGATGGAAAGTCCAAAAGAACCATCATAACTTCTTACAGATGATATAAGAGGAGAAAATGTGGTCCCAATCTCGAGTTAATCTCGAGTATATCTGAAACTCTGATCCACCCAAAGTGGTTAAATATCACGACTTTACCCGTTGTGTCGTAGTTTGCGAATCTGCGACGCGATTAGCTTTTGGAATACCATGTATCCCCTGAATGCAGGTACAGTTCTAAGTATCTCGTTTGTTAGACGTTGCTGCTTTTGGAGAAATCTTCTCCATTTGTTTGACATCAATTAGAGAGAAGCTCTCATAACTAAGGGTTAACTTTTACGGAGTACAGTCTGCTTCCCAACAGAAAGGAGGTTCCCCATTCGGTGACCATGTTTCATGTATACCCATGTATATACTTTCAACATCTTCGAGTTATAGCCAGACTCGGTTGCACCCTGGTACATCGATTAGTTATCCGACTTCGCATGAACCATGGAGCGTTTTCGGTGAAATTATCAGACGGAACTTTTGTTTCTTCCAAAGACTGTAGATTCTGATACACCTCTAATAAATGTTCCCAGGTGATAATCATTGAGTTTTGGGATTTGTGGTCCTAGATACCCATGTGACTTCTCGGTAGATGTGTAAAGTTAACTTGTTTCACCAAATTCCCATCTAAAGTATCTATTATATATTAATAGATTCACACAGAGTCGACGAGGTTTTGATATTTTGATAAAGATGTTCATGAGGTCTTCCCGGGGGACTTTTCGATTTGGAAAGATTTTTCTCTTTTATTTGGGGAGACAACGAAAGAACCAATAAAGGGAGTTTTTTGTTTCCAAGATTAAAAGCGGTCGACCAAAGTTGTCAAGAGATAGATATTGCTGATCTACGGGGCTCCCAGAAAACTCCATACCAAGATCTTGCTCCAAGAAATTAATTAGAGTAAGCACTGGCGAAAATATGTATGGTGAAAATATATACTGTGAATGTGCATTGAAGCCAATATTTCTGATCCAGCCGAGTACGAATCACGAGTATAATGAAAAGTGAGATGAAGGATAATGTCAAGTCATTTCTGCATGGTTAGTAAATATGTTCAAAGTTGTGAAAAAGCTTGTGTGCTGTGATAGTGATGTGATACTAGATGATTACGTATATATATGAGCTTTGAGCCCAGCTGTTACGAGGTTTGCCGTCTAGATCACGTGGAAGTGCTCTAGGCTCTCGAGGTGGTTTATAACTAGGCGTCAAGCAGGGACTTAAAGTAATGACAATGATGATATGCAATTCGTAACTAATAGTAGGATATACTAAATGATTGATCTTGAGCACGAAGCTCTATACAAAGGAAATCCATCTTGATTATATGGACCTTCATGCCTATGGCTAGTCAGGATCGCTGTGCGGTCCTGGACAGCCAGCGTTCCTCAGCGGTCCATAACGTGACTTAATCACGTTACCTTGGTTTAGTCATGTAACGCGGCGTAGAAGATAGCCGTCGTAACATCCTTAGATCATCTAAATCGTATAATAATCCCAAGTAATTGTATTATATATAAATATAATTAATTGTCACGAACCACGTCTAATAATATCCTAGGATGAGAATCGTCCCAGGATTAGTGTCCTGAGGCCAATAGGAGATCACGTGACGTGATAGCTCTGCTAGCTGGCTAGCAGAGCTAGCATTCAGAGAAACGTTTAATATATAGTTAGAGTAGTTTCATAGTTTAGGAGCTTCGTGCTCAACTTAGTTATCAATTAGTTTACCTACATTCTACTTGATCTAGTAACGACTTCACTTCCAAGTGAATACCAATGATAAAGCCTTAACCCATAACTACCAACCAGACGAAACCTCAGGCAGCCGCTGCCTTCAGTACAGTATCATTACACAAATGTTCGAACTTTTTCCTATACAGTAGTCAATAGCAACTTTTTGATACTGTTGAGAAGATATTTAAAAATTTTCGATATCTCGGACCCCCCCTGCCACTTTTCCCAATATTCCTCAAATATATTAGCCTCACTCAAATGTACCCAAATATATATTAGACCCAATATTTTTATTACACTCAGTATTTCTAATATTTCAGAAAATCAATCCGAACGCACCCTAAGGATGAGATTTTTGAATATCTGCGAGGCTGAGGCTGAGGCTGAGGCTACGTGTGGCTGGTGCGGGCTCTTTGCTAAGCGTGGCGGGGCAACATGTAACCAACCTGAGGCTGTCTAAATAATTTTTGGCAGACGAAGGGCTTTCAATAAACGCGACTTGCTGAGTTGAACGCGCTGATCAGGGAAGAAGTTTGTCCAATATTCGGAATTTTGTTTTGCTTGTTTCGATACCTCCCCAGTTTGTTTGAGTGGCCATTTGATCTAGAAAATCTCGTACATCTTTGACCATGGCGATGAGTAAGTTTTTCCCTGCTCCTGCTGATTATATGTCTTTTAGAGCTTCTGCTAACCACCCCACTATGTAGATATTGACATGTCGCAGGGTACGTTGTGTTTGTATACTCGGTCAAACCTTTCTAGAAGCTTACAATGGATTAACAGCGTCTGTGGTAAAGGATGAGCAAGGCAGACCTTTCATCGTTGTCAGAGAGTAAGGGTTTATGTTCTTTTTGTTTAAAGTCAAAGTACTGAAGATGTTACAGTCAAGGGAAGAAGAAGAGACAACATGGAAATGAGGCAGTCAAATCACATATCCTAGCAGCAAGAACAGTAGCCAATATTGTCAAGACCTCCCTTGGCCCACGAGGCCTGGATAAGATCCTCATTTCCCCAGATGGCGATATCACAGTTACCAACGACGGTGCTACCATTTTGGGACAGATGGAGATTCAGAACCACGTTGCAAAGCTTCTAGTCGAACTTTCCAAATCTCAGGATGACGAAATCGGTGACGGTACAACTGGTGTGGTAGTTTTGGCTGGTGCCTTATTAGAACAAGCCGCCGAACTTATCGACAAGGGAATTCATCCTATTCGGATAGCCGACGGATACGACCAAGCTTGTGATATTGCTGTTGCGGAGCTGGACAGAATTGCCGATACTATCGAATTCACAAAGACACAGAAAGAGAATTTAGTCAAGGTTGCAAGGACAAGTTTGGGAAGCAAAATCGTCTCCAAGGCTCATGACCAATTCGCAAACATTGCTGTTGATGCTATCCTATCTGTTGCTGATTTAGAGCGCAAGGATGTTGACTTTGACTTGATTAAGGTTGATGGTAAGGTTGGTGGATCCCTTGAGGATTCTTTACTGGTTCAAGGTGTTATTGTCGACAAGGACTTTTCACATCCTCAGATGCCTGATGAGGTTCGAGATGCCAAGATCGCTATTCTCACATGTGCATTTGAACCACCCAAGCCAAAAACCAAGCATAAGCTCGATATCACCTCGGTTGAAGAGTTTAAAAAACTACAAACATACGAAAAGGACAAGTTCACCGAGATGGTTCAACAAATTAAGGATACTGGTGCCAATCTTGTTATATGCCAGTGGGGATTCGACGATGAAGCAAACCATCTTTTATTACAAAGCCAATTACCAGCCGTGAGATGGGTCGGAGGACCAGAAATAGAATTAATCGCCATTGCAACAAACGGTAGAATCGTACCAAGATTTGAGGATTTATCAGCTGAGAAACTTGGAAAAGCTGGATTAGTCAGAGAAATGAGTTTCGGTACTACCAGAGAGAAGATGCTGGTCATTGAGGAATGTGCAAACACTCGTGCCGTCACAGTGTTTGTTAGAGGAAGCAACAAGATGGTATGTCATATCGAATTAGAATACCTACGTCGTCGCTAACAGTAGAACAGATTATTGATGAGGCCAAACGCTCTCTTCACGATGCATTATGTGTTGTTCGTAACCTTGTTAGGGATAATAGAGTTGTCTATGGTGGTGGTGCGGCCGAAATCGCATGCTCCTTAGCCGTCGAAGATGCCGCTGTTAAGTCACCTGGTCTCGAACAATACGCTATGCGTGCGTTTGCCGATGCCCTTGACGCAATTCCAATGGCTTTAGCAGAGAACTCGGGTCTTTCATCGATTGAAACTCTGGCCTCCGTTAAGAGTCGACAAGCTACCGAGAAGAACACAAGATTGGGTGTTGACTGTATGCAAACCGGTAGTAATGATATGAGAGATGCTTTCGTTATCGACCCATTGATCGGTAAGAAGCAACAGTTGATGTTGGCAACGCAACTTTGTCGCATGGTATTGAAGATCAATAATGTCATCATTGCTGGAAACGACGAGAATGAATTTTAGAAGGGGAAAATGTACCATAGTAAAAATAAGCTAAGGGTTCATGATCAAATAAATTCATTTAAGCGCTTCATGTTAATTTACCCAGTGACTCTCCCAAGGATGAGGCTATTGTCATGGTTGGATAGCTCTAATGTGCAAACACTTTTCATTCCGAATTAGGAACAATTAGTCAGTGTGGTAAGGCGGACATCACTTCGAATCCGCCGGTGTAGAAGCATCAAGAATCAACGGGTGACTGACAAATTCTTTCCTAGTCCTAATTTTCTATTGGCTAGAAGTCATAACTTTCCCATCCGGGAATCAAAAGCACATTTATTAGGTACGGTATGAGTCACGAGCTAGCTAGGTAGGTAGCTAAAGTAATATCTGAACCATCGAAAACATAGGTAGAATTAATCAGGAATTTTCGAAATTTCACTAGTTAGTGAGTAACTTCCTAACTTTGTACTATCGAATAAGTACCAGTGGTGGATGTGGAGGTTCATAGTCTTTTTGGTATGTTTGCTTGCTTGCTTTTGTGAATATTGTTGGGTGACGGACACTGTCGATATCTGCTTAGGTAGTACCTCATTAGGTAGGTATCTCTTTTTCTTCACTCACTTGCTACTTCTACCTTCACAAGCTTGGATATATACCTAGTAAATACTGATGGTATTGATGAATTTTATGGTGTCGTCTCTTCTGGGGCTTATTGTCTTACTTTATTAGGTATTTATATGGGTACTTTGCGCTTTACATACTTTACTATTCATATACTTTATTATACTTTATTATTCTCACACTTCACTATTCATATACCTCACTATTACCACACTTTACTATTACCGCTCAATTACCTAGTACTATGTACTTCCTTAAGACCGAAACAAGGACTTAGCTACCCACCTAGTTACTAGTACCCACCTAGTAGGTATTGACATGATTCACACTTTGAGCCTCATCCGATACTCTAAATTCACTTACAACTTATATCAAATACTTACTACCATCAACTCACTAACTACTAATAGAAATTCATTTTTTCACTAGGACAGTCAGTAAGAATCTCCAAACCTTTTCACTTCAACATCGTCAAGGATTTGTCTGAGAAAACATTCAATCCATCTTATTCCTCATCAACTTATTATTCTCAATCGAGGTCAATTCAAAGATTCCTCCTCTTTAACTGGGAAAGCCACAGCAGTGAATACATAAAACCATTACATCCAAGAACGACAGAAACGCCACAAAGAACTCTCGAGTCCGACATTTTAACTTCTGCAAGCTGCGAAGAAGATCGCCGTTTAAGCGCAACTTCTTACTATTTTTCTATATCCTTTTGGCCCACGCTACTTGACACTAGCAATAGACTTGGTTCTGACAAACATACACTTGGAAAAGCGCAACTTCCTTCTTCACTTAAATACCTACTTCCACTTCCTGCATATTCCAGCACATTCCAAATCCTGCATAACAATCACAACATCGAAATCAATCGAAGCACCTGATACAACACACTTTGATAAACCTCTCATTCGTTACAAATTACTTGAGGATACTATCAATTCACGCTTCATTCTTCAATTCTATTTCAAGTACTTGGACGCCCTACAATCGTTATTCTTAACTTTTAATCTTGAATTCTTCCCATTTTCTGCAACGCAGATAATTTGAAATCTGGCCTATTACGTATCCGAATACAGTCATAAACCTTTTACTTTACGATAACATCATCTCTCCCCTATCAAGATGACTTTCACTAGCTTTTACGAGCAACCTCTTCGACAAATTTTCGCTGAAGTGGCTGAGATTAAGCGCACAGCACGCAGCAGGATCATTTCTCGCGATCCTGTTACCTCAGCTGCACCAAAAAAAGCTTTTTCCAATGCTCCAACCAAGGTTTCTCAACATCAAACCAACTCAACTGTTCACAAAGTAGTTAATTCTTCACTAGCTGGCTCCGGTCAGGTGCAGCGCCAGATTAAGACTGCTCCCTCTACTCCTGTCTGCGTTTCAACAGTTGCTACCGTTTCAGCTGCTCCTTTAGTAGTCGAGCCTCAAAAAGCTATCGTCGATCAAGGACTTGAGCGGATCAAGGCCGCTCACTTTTCCCCTCTCCCAAGGAGATCAATCAGAACAGACTTGGCTGTTCCTGTAGTTGGATCTCGAAGATCTAGCGTCGATCCTGGACTTGAACGAATTAAGGCCGCTCACTCTGCTTCTTCTCCGGTTGCATCAGTCAAGGCAACTCAAGCTATTCTTGAAACTGAACCACAAGCAGCTGCATCAAACAATGTCGCCCCGATTGAATCAATCAAATTTGCAAAAGATAGCAACATTAAAACAGGCGTAGATAACGGACTTGATCGGATCAAAGCCGCTTGCCCTTCTCCTGATGTCCCAGTTACACCAACTGTACCTATTAAAGTTTCCAAATTTTTCCTGACTCGCAATGGATGCAAATACGAGGATAATTGTCCGTCATCTCACAATTATGATGCTCCCACTCGGCGTAAAGAGCAATGGGCAGCTAATGATGCGAAGAAGCTCCAGCAAGTTCGCTCTAAGCAACAGCTTGCATATACCCAGAAGGCTCTTGCTCTCAAGAGCAACAATTCCAAGGTTTCGAGTGCTGTTACTGCCTCTTCAAAGTCTTCCTCAAAAGAGACGATAAAAAAGAGATCAGCTTGCAAAGACTATTGGTCTCCTCGTGGTTGTCATCGGAAGCGTTGCCCGTTTCCACACGAAAATCTCACTTCGCAGGAGCCTGAAAAGCTCATTGACGACGCCGTTCCTGGTGAAGTTCAAATTCTCAAGTGTCCCAACGCCATACTACGCAAGCGCAACGCCAATAAGGCCAGTAAGGCCTCCAAGGCTTCTGTGGTCCAGTTTACTGAGTCTGAGCCAGAGACGGCACTTCCATGTTCCGAACCTATTCTGTGGGCAAACAATCCTCATTTGAGTGATGGAAAGTACTGCGACAGTGCTATCTGGAAAATTTTCGGTAAACCCTGTCCAACAAAGGAGGAAGCTATCGAATGGTTTCAAGAGATGCATTCAAGTGGTAACCTTGAGCATTTCCCCTTTGGTGATATCATCATATGGGCAAATGCAATGTGCATTTTAAACACGGACGAGTTCCTGACCCATATAGGGTACATGCCAGGCATTTTCGAAAATTTTGGACCCAGAGAACAACTCTATATCGAAAGACTCAGGACCAAGTATGATGCAGAGAAAGCTAAACCAAAATATGACACTTTCCACTGTTTTGACAAACTTCCTAATGAGTTATGTATGAAGATCTGGGGCTTCGCAGTCCGGGCAGGGAGAACTCTTACTGTCAGTTTTAATAAGAAGCAAATCTATACTTCTAAAGGCCCTGGCTTATTCATACGTCATTTGAGATCCGGAGGCTCGCCATTGTGGTGCGTCAACAAACAATCACAAAAAGCATCAATGATGGATAGACACTGTGGATATTATTTTGGTTGCGATTATTTCTCTCCGGGATTTGATACCTTGTTTCTCAACGATTCCGCTGAATCGCTTAATGCTTTCACCAGTCAGATTGCCCTCTGGAGAGGGAATGTTGTCCAAAGATTGTCCTTTCCTCATTACCAACTTTGCAACGCCACCTGCCTGCGTAGGTTTGCTGCCGATCTCGTTAAAGCTTTCCCGGGTCTAATTCGCATTGAGTTTTGGCTCTCGGATGGGGAATACCATTCCAAGTACCTCAAGAAATCGGCCAGCGTTATCGAAAAAGCCAATGCAGCAATTGTTCAAGCCTATGGAGCTCGTGTTGGTGTTAAACCACCACGTGTGCGTTTTATCACGATACCGGAAAAACGTGCATTGGAGATTGGAATCGGTGGTGGATTGTGGTAGATGGTGACTGTCTTTTTTTTTTGGGCGTGGTTGGGTTTATTCTTTGGGTGTGTTCTTTAGATTCTGGATGTGCTCTATAGTGCTTTCAGTCCTGATTTTTCCCTACTCGGCGTAGTTTTTGGTATGTCTTGAAGGATTTGAAATGATTTTGATGGATTTCGATGGAAAATTGATTTGGACATATAGGAGTTTGGTTGGGGGGTGGGGTAGGAGGCGGTTTTGAACTTTAACTTTAAGAAATTGTATATGTTTAAAGTAGGAATATTAATTACTTGTGATTAAGAAGATGAAGGAGTAGTGATGTGTTACGACGGGCTACACAACTACCAAGACACGTGATCACAAATGATCAGTAGTGATCATTAAGGATCACTAAGGATCATGGTATAGGTGATCACTGGTGATCATTAAGGATCACTAAGGATCACGATATAGGTGATCACTGGTGATCATGAAGGATCACCAGTAATCATAGAAGCATGAAGGACTATATAATCAAGATGGATTTCCTTTGTATAGAGCTTCGTGCTCAAGATCAATCATTTAGTATATCCTACTATTAGTTACGAATTGCATATCATCATTGTCATTACTTTAAGTCCCTGCTTGACGCCTAGTTATAAACCACCTCGAGAGCCTAGAGCACTTCCACGTGGTCTAGACGGCAACCCTCGTAACAATGAAATGGTTTTATTATAATTATATTATATTATAAATCTATCTCAGGCTGCTAGTATTGTATATTTTAAATCCTTGTGTACATGATATATTAAGTGCATTGTAAAATTAAAGATTCACTATACGCTCTTGTGTTATTCTGAATTATTTTTTCTTAATTTTTTTTTTGGTGTTGAGAAAAAGAGAGATGAGATGAGAGGAGAGGAGATTATAGGGGTTTTGATATTAGATGTAGTAGTTGTTATATAGAGGGAATTTTTGACTTCTGTGGTGTGGGATATAGGAATTGAAGTTAGATATTGTGATTTGGGGATATTGAATGGTGGAATCGAATTGAATCGATGTGTTGGGTTGGGTTGGGTTGGATCTTTGTAAATTAGGAAGAATGCTCGTAGTGAGAGATTAATTGTATTTATTTTATATATTCAGAAGGTATGAGTATAACATCTCAAGTCATCGCCTAGTATATTTTCATGCATCTTTCCTTTCCTTTCTAGAATATAAGTACTCGGGTAGTTTTAACTTTATATGCATCTCCTGGTAAATTTAGGGTCCAAATTCCATCTACCATCCTAAATACTCGCCTGTAGTATAAATCTAGTCTCCACATCTCGTGCCAGTTTAGTATATAGGTTTTAAAACAATAACTTACTCCATCAAATCAACAAATAACGTCTTTGATGGTCTAGTGGTCATGATTTCCGCTTGTCATTCAACTTGTTGAACGCGGGAGACCGGGGTTCGATTCCCCGTCAGAGAGTCCGATTGAAGACGCTTCCATCCTCACAGCACAAATCTATTTTTATTGATTTTTGGGGTGGAATTTTTTTCGCCAGGCGGAAGTTTTGAGGCGGGGTGGGGTAATGGAAATTTTTTCTCTTTACTTTTGAGGTGGGGCTCTTTGGTGAATTGAGAGGGGCAACACTTTGGGAATGAGAATGGTAATAGCCTAATAGATATGACGTTGAGATTGGGATGTGAATTGGGCTGAAGAATTGGTATGGTTGTTGAAGGGGAGGGAAGGTGTAGCGAGTTTTGTGATCTGAGGTTAACCCACATACCGCGAACTATTAAAGCTTTCGGAAACTCTCCATTGCTTTTAAGTTTTCTGCAATATACTACTCGAGTACTTACTACTTCCTCATGAGGAAATGCAACATACAGAAAACCATAAACTCAAAGTCTAAAAATATGCTTATATCTATCACGAGAAGAAATTCATGAATCATATGCATCATTAGTATGACTTCATACAGGTGCGAACAAAATTCTTGGCTGTGGTTGAATCGTTGCCAGAATCTTGGCTTGCAGAATGTGGCTTTTGCAAGGGGGAAAGCACATGTCAAGGGTAGACAGAACGAGGTTGGAGGAAATTCTTTTTCATGTCTCATGTGAAATTTTAAAGATTTGTAGGGAGGTGGTATAAAATTAGTCGCAAGGCGGCAAGAGTCTTACATGTGAAGCTCTCGATGAGTCGATTGTTCTCATCATGTGAAATAGAGGATAAGGAATTGATTGAGGAGGGGTGATAAGACTATGTTGTGTGCATCACACTATAGATTTTGAATCTGGATCTGGGAGCTATCAGGTTCCAGATTGTCAAAATGATATATTGTGTGTGATATAATGTGATGGGATTTTATCACGGCTCGAATTTATCCAGTTCGAGCGTGCGAATGTACAGGTGTGATGGGGTAATATAGTGTTCTGTATAGACCACGCCAGGGTCGACTAACTCTGGTTGTATTGCCATGTTTTAGGAAGATTAATGCGGAAGATTTGTGGTGATCGTCGATATTTGTGAGTACTGACGAACTGGGCAGGCAATGAATGCGTCGAGACTTGAAGGATGTAGTTTCTGTTGCCCCTAGTTAATGTATGAATGCTTGCTTCATCTTTTGTGTACGGAGTAGATATCACTGATCAGTCAATTATTAGGATATCGTAGCCCACATTAATACACGTCGATAAGATATAAATAGTGCTTCTCAAACATCAAGTATATCTGTACCGGTAGCGGTGTGCGTACTGTACTCCGTATGTACTTCCTGTCTGTCGTCAACACCATGCAGTGAGCTCTCGGATCCCCTCATTCAATAATAAATGTGCATCGGGAAAACTCGAAATCTTAGTTATCATCAATGCCAGGTACGGACGGATCTATGAATCCACAGCCCAGTAAGCGAAGTTCGAACGGAAGAAGACGCACCAATCATCATTCGAGAATTTTAATCTCGGAGGCCTTTCGTATGACTTGTTTTTCTTTAAGGCCCGATACAGAAAAAGTAGCTCAATAAAAAAAGCGGTTATCCATGAGCCTCATCATCCTTTTCTTACGCAATCACTCTGCAGTGTCTGCACAGTGCAGACAAGTTGGTTTCGAGTTCGCAAAGCTCACAAGCTAACAAGCTAACAAGCTTTCAAGAAGATGGAATAAGGTGGAACTAGATCAGATAGTGACCCATGCAGAAACTTACTAAGTCACCTTATCGCAGGATTTTCAAAAGGAGGTCGAGATCAAGGTTCCATGTCAAGATTTTGTGGGTTTGAGGTATTTTTTAGCTTTTGGTTGGATTTTTGAATTGATCCATCCACGGTTGAACTTTTAAATGACAGGATCCATAGGGTACCTAGTATGTATGTATGGATCGATCATACTCGACTGTTAATTCGGCCATCTACCTTTATATACACTGCACGCCGCACGGGAGATAATACGGCGGCAGCACCAAAATAGGTAATGCGTAAATTATCCTCAAGGACAGTGGCACTGTGACTGTGGTAGATCTTTGCATCCAATACTGCGGATCTTACACGGTACGAGAACATTGTGAAGATTGTAAAGATGAATGGATGAGCGGCGTATTCTCGGCGGCGGAGCTTCTTGTGATATTGATGTGATGGAGGCCATGCCATATAGAGGTCGGTTGTTTAACTTTTTTAGACGAAGCATCGAAACGTGTGAGAAGGATTTGACGCAGGCGCTTCAGTCCGTGTCCACTATCAAGTAAAAGTCGACAAGAACGTTAAGACTAAAAGTTTGTTGCTTAGGGTTGGGCCGGAACGATATCGTAGCGTCAAGTTTAAGATAAAGAACGGCTGATGCAATGTGCAAGACTCGTTATTCGATAAGGAGAATATCAATGACACCAGCACTCATTCATCGGGTTGCAGTCTGACTGTCTGACTGTCTGAGTCTGACAGACTATTTTCATTCCGTTCGGTTGATAACCATGATTTGTGTTTTTCATGTGAAAGTCATTCGATATTATGGATCGTCGCTCGTGAGATTTGATCATGCCATATATAGAGACTTATAGCCTATAGGTCTCGGTTCCTTCATCAGATGTTCATGACAATTGACCTCGCTCAATTTTACCCCTTTCCACGCGTAGGACTAGACCGAGGCCGTACATCAAGTTACATTGAAGTTACATTGATCACAGTGACTGTTATGAAGACGAGGTTGATCTGACCTGATTTTCATGAGTTTACTCAGTGCATGCTGCGGCTTGCTAAACGAGTAGCTTTCCAAGGTTTAAATATACCTAGACACTCTTCACATCCACCCTCCTGCATCTTTTAATATACCGGTAGATATCCGAGGATCGGAAAAATTCAATCATTCAGCCTTGAGAAACCTAGGTAGTGAGTGCAGTGTACACTATCACTTGACAATGGAATATTCCCACCAGTCGACCATGAGATAACTGGATGAGACTGTTGCAGTAGCATGGCGAAGTACATATACTTTAATATTAGATTCGCTCATCCATATCATATATGTCTGTCGAACTGTTACATGTCTACGAGGTACCTACCACCTACCTATCTACTTAATGAGACCTTGGTCCGGGTATCCATTGTATTGATCTCACCTAATAATATCAATTCATAAATCATTTTAAAAAGAAAGAGGCTCGTATCTATATATGTCTAGCGATATTTGATTGGCTAGCACCCAAGCTTTACGGAGACAACCGTATCGGTACTTTGATACACCAACGAAAAGGAAAAGGGAAAAAAAGAAAAAACGTTCTCGAACAATCAGCAAAAAGTTTCTCCTGCGCTGACCCCACTAAAACACATCCACTCTTATACCAGATACCCAAATACCAAGTAACAACAGCCCTTCCGATTTGTGACGTGCGGAAGCGCCACTTTGATCTACCCAGATTAAGTGTGGATTTCGTGAATCAGATTCGCACCTGAGCCACCGGATTATTGACTGCTTATTGGACCAGAGGAGTAGCATTTGTGATTGGATTGAAAGAAGTACGCAAAAGAGCGAAAGGAGAGAGATTGCGACAAATATACTAGGCTGAGGCCGGATAAGCTGATCACCAGTGGATGTGCTAGGGAAGGCTAGAGAAAAGATAGCCAAAGAACTGGTCATAGTTTGAGATTTCTTTTTCTCGTTGTTTTATACTTGTATGGTTTTTTTCAACCTGTACATGTATATACTTGTGCAGTGTTGCTGCAGAAAAGAAGGAGCAATTTCCAACTACCGCTACTATTTTCACACATTTCTCTGGCAGTCGCTTCGGAGAGACGTTCATTTTATTTCTCAATATCTTGAACTCTCACTACTTTACAACGTCACAACGACATATGAGTTTGGCTGAGGGGACTCTCACACCGGCCTCAGATAATTTTTGGACCATTTCCTCTTATACACCACACAACGAATAAACGAGTTAATACGACATTATGCCTAACTTCTTCGGAGGGGTCACTGGAAGGGGTGTTTCGACTCTTTTTGAAATACGGTATGCTAAGAATTATGTGCAATATTACCCTTCCATCACACACTAATATCTTTCAGTCTTGACGAGGAAATTATTGTGCTTCGAGGAGGCGAAAATGAAGCTTCAAGTCAATTGCTCAAGGGATCGGTAGTCTTGTGTCTGCCAGCTGCTTTGAAAGTTGAGGATGTACATCTTCGTATGACGGGCCAACTGAAAGTTGGGTGAGTTTTCCTAGTGCGATTCCCCTCATCTGCGAGTACTGAAAAACTAATTTTAAATTTCCAGTTGGAACGATCAGCGCGTTACTCCTACCGGTATTTCGAATAATCGAGTCGACAAAACTATAGAAATTTTCACTCATAGATGGGCTCCTTTTGTGGGTGGAGGAGGGCCAGGTTCTTCCTCAAAGGGATTGCTTCTACCAGCAGGAAACTATGAATGGCCATTCGAGCTCGTCATACCAGGATCTATGTCGGAAAGTGTGGAGGGATTGAATGACAGTCACATCATTTACAAACTGAAAGCAACGGTCGCTAGAGGAAAATTGGCATACGATTTACATGCTTGGAAGCCGGTGCGAATCGTCCGAACCTTAGATCCATCAGCATTAGAATTGGCCCATGCCATGACGGTCGAGAACATCTGGCCCAACAAAATCGAATACCAGCTAGTCATTCCACAAAAGGCTATCGTCTTTGGTACCGCCATCACCATCGAGATGAGATTCACCTCCTTACTAAAGGGTTTGAAAATTGGCAAGATAAAGTGTCATTTGATCGAAGTACAAGAATTCTTGCTTCCAGGAACTTCTACGACGTCGGATAGATATTGGAAGCATTCGAGAGATGTGGATGCCTGGACTTTTGAGTTAAACGAAGAAGAGCATTACCAAGATATGCTTGACGAAAGTGGACAAGATGGTTACAAGATGACAGAATTGATGCCATTGCCAAAGAGGTTGAGCAGATGCGTACAAGATGTTGACGTTCACGGTATTAAAATCCGCCACAAGGTAAAATTCAACATTGCGCTACACAATCCAGATGGGCATGTTTCAGAGGTATTTTGATTTCTTACCTTACCTGACGCAAAAATACTAATCGTAATAGCTCCGCGCAACATTACCAGTCACAATTTTCATTTCCCCCAACATGCCATTGACTGCCGAGGGTGCTCTTGTGGATCAGACACCAACAAATAATGCTCAGTCAGCCGCAGTATCAGCACACGCGCCTCCTCTTTATGGAGAGCACGTATTAGATCAACTTTATGCCGATATGGACCAATCTGGAATAATGACTCCTATGCCGCAATCTGGAATGAATACCCCATTTTATGCCCAGTCTCGAGCAGGTTCATCGGAAAATCTTGCCTCTATGGATGCTCCTCATCCAGCGGGTGCAGTCCCTCCTGCAGCATTGTCATCTAGGCTTCAAAGTTTAAACACAAATTTAAGCGCTAGTCGCAGAAATAGCAGCTTCCTAAGACGATATGGAGGATCTGGTTCTGGAGGAAACACTCCTCACCCTAACGATGACCATCAGGGAAGTTATTTTGATTCACATCACGGCCATTCTGCCTCTGCAACTGCTAGAAGTAATCCCCTTAGCAGACGAGGAAGTTTTAACGATGATCATCATGCGGATGCCACTCATACTACCATGAGCAGTGGATACCATACCCCAGAACATTTGGATTACAACGAAATGGGGGATTTGACCAAAGTTCCCTCATATACCACAGCCCTCAAAACACCAGTGAGAGGAATGAGCTATACCGATGCGCTACCCAATTACGAATCTGCCGTCTCGGCACCTCCAAGCCCTACATTACTTGCGAGCACTAGCCCAAACACACCCCATGAGCACTCACTGGACGCTGGGCATCCTCATTCGTTTTCACATTCAAATTCACATTCACATTCACACTCCAATTCACATACACATGCAGATACGCATAGACATCACGGACCCGGGTTTTTGAGGAGAAACCCATTCTCTCATATGGGGTTCACACCGTTACATCCACCAGCACCAGTACATTTAGGAGAAGGGGATGAAAGGAGAAGATTGCATTTGTTGCAGCACAGAGATAGGGTACATTGAGAGATGGAGGATTGGAGAATTTAATGGAATAGGCGGCGGGAATAAAAAGCGAGATTCCAATATGAATTTGGCGCAGCGAGGTCTGGATACAGATTTGGTGAATTGGGAATTTTGGGAGGGCGTTAAGATTGATACCTTCTGATGATACACAGATATAGAAAGCGATGGATATTAAATGGACGGAAAATTGGGGAATGGGGATGTGTTTAGTATTAATATACTCACCACTCCGGTGGCTTACGAACGATTTGTTCGTGTTGAAAATAAATATAAGATTTTTCACACTTTGAGACTTATTATCTTATGGCTCAATTGCTTGTGAAGAAATGAGAATGATGAATTAACCTCCCATCATGAGGCTAATTGTAAGAGACGACCATTTGTACGGAGTGTGTGTACCGGAGTCATTCCGCTCATATAATTGTGAGATCTTATTTATCCAGATATCATCACCTGCAACGATAGTTTTTTCTTTTAACGAAGCGCACTAGCTAGGTATATATAATTATACCAAAATGATAAAACCAAATAATATGCTCTTTCCTCTTAACAGTAAAATGTAATCTTGTACTCGAGTAGTCGTAGTCACTCTTTCGGAAACCCCAATATTCAAAGCTCACCTCACCTAATGGCGTAAGCCGAGGCCAAGAGCATCGTCCAAGCTTGAGCTTACCTACACCATAGCTTCCAGTCATTGACTGCTCATTGTAACAATCAATCACTTTATAACAAACTTGCTTTGCTAAGAGTCTTCATTTCAAAACGATAGATTTACTATTTGCGCTTCTACCAGATTTCTTAATTCATTCCTTGCAATTCGTGTTGTTCCAAAACTCACCAATGCCCTCAACACTAGCATAGCCATCTACACAAATCCAGGCGCATCACTCACCAAACCATGGCGCCCACAACCCATACTCCTCTTCTTCGATCCTCCTCACCATCATCCTCCCTCCGATCCCCATCCGAATCCTCCTCTGTCTTCCGCTCCCAAAAGACTCGAAAACAAAATATCATCCGCTACACCTCCTACGCATCCGCCATCCTCTCATGCCTCTGCGCAGGTTCCATCACCGCTTATTCGCTCTATGGTCATTTATTCCAATCGCGTTTGCATTATACCCAGTTACAGGTTAATATTGTTATTATTGCTGCCGAATTGGCTATGTATCTACCAGTCCCCGTCTTTGGGTATCTGTGTGATCGTGTTGGTCCGGCGCCGTTGTCTCTAGGGGCGGGTATTATGTTTGGGGCTGGGTATGCATTGGCTGCTCTTACTTATAAGAGTGGGGGGAAGGATATAGAGGGGTATGTGACAGAGAGGGGGTGGCCGATCATTTGGATGGTGCTGGCGTTTATGATTATTGGGATGGCGACGACGTGTATGTATATTAGTGCGGTGACGGCTTGCGCTAAGAATTTCGGGAAATCGAAATATAGGGGTTTGGCGCTTGCTTGTCCCATTGCGGCTTTTGGGTTGAGTGGGATGTGGCAGAGTCAGGTAGGAGAGAGGATATTGTATGAAAGGG
>NW_001820833.1:726675-766123 GCF_000146945.2 Sclerotinia sclerotiorum 1980 UF-70 | reverse complement strand
AGGTGGTGATGTGAGTATGTGTATACATATGTGTGCTGGGTATGAATGAATGGATGCATGGAGGAGTGGAGGGATAGAGGAGTGAAAGAGTATAATTATAAGTTATCTTTTTGGGAGTTGGTTAGAGACTAGAGGGGAAGGTTAGGGGGGATTGGGGTGGATGGATGGATAGATGGATATGGAGATATTTATTTTTGATTATTTTTGATTCTTTAAGGGTGCAAAAAAGAATAGGATCCTGGGGATATATTTCATATACACTTCGTAAAACTTTATATTTTGATCAATTATCTGTTACGACGGCGTAACATAACCCGCATCAGGTAACCAATTAGTTAGCAGGATCATGTGATAAGTGTCACCTGATCCGAAAGCCGATCGACTCCCTGAGAATCGATCGGCCCTGAGAATCGATCGACTTTCAGAACACGAAGGTCTATATAATCAAGATGGATTTCCTTTGTATAGAGCTTCGTGCTCAAGATCAATCATTTTAGTATACTCTACTATTAGTTACGAATTGCATTATTGTCATTACTTTAAGTCCCTGCTTGACTGTTACGAGGTTTGCCGTCTAGATCACGTGGAAGTGCTCTAGGCTCTCGAAGTAGGTTTATAACTAGGCGTCAAGCAGGGACTTGAAGTAATGACAATAATGATATGCAATTCGTAACTAATAGTAGAGTATACTAAATGATTGATCTTGAGCACGAAGCTCTATACAAAGGGAATCCATCTTGATTATATAGACCTTCATGCCTATGGCTAGTCAGGACCGCGCAGCGCGCCTGGACAGCCAGCGTTCCTCAGCGGTCCATAACGTGACTTTAATCACGTTACCTTGGTTTAGTCATGTGACGCGGCATAGAAGATAGCCGTTGTAACATTGACGCCTAGTTATAAACCACCTCGAGAGCCTAGAGCACTTCCACATGATCTAGACAGCAAACCTCGTAACATTTGATTCATTAATTGTTGAAATATTAATAGGTGAAAATCGTTATTTTTGATATAAAAGAGTGGCCTATATTAGAGATGGCCCAGAAAGAGAGTACTAGACTTATATTAGATACTGAGAATATATTTTATATATATTTCGTAAGACTTTATATTTTGATAAAATATCTCTTCCTTTTGGATTTATAAAGATTATATGTTATGAGAAAGTCGGGATTTCGAATTATATACATAGAGTCTCTATAGATATCTAATCATATAATCCCTAATAATTAAATATAAAAGAAAGCCTTTTCCTTTCCCTCTTTGAAAATTAATCAACTTTTTATATTAATCTTTTACCCTATATAATTCCAACCTCGAATCTATTATGAAAACAATTATTCTCTTAAATAATATATTACAATATAATTTAATCAGCTTTCTCCTCCATTTTCCCCTCACAGAATATTATCAAGACACACATATCTCGACCTACTCCTTTTATAATATTTATGATTTCTTTTTTAGCTTCCAGCAAATGTATACTCGAAAATCCTGAAAATGCATTCCTGAACTCAAGCTATTTCCATCAATATTCTTTTCGTTTTGATAGTCATCTAAGATCTTATATTAATGCCTTGTCTACGATATATATAAATTTTCCACAATATACAGTGATCTTGATTTCCGCATTGAAAGATTAATTTAAAGGGATTCAGGAATATTTTCGTCTTTTTCCTGAATATAGGTAATAAGATTACTTGTTTGGGAAATGGATTATGAGTATTAGAGAGAAAAATGAAAGAGAGTAAAGAAGGGATAGTAATAAAAGAAGATATAAAATTATTAAACCGCGATTTTTAATGCGCTTTTAGAAGATAGAAAGGAATTTGTTCTATGGATTGATAGTAGGTGTGAAATAGGTTGAGGATGTGGATGGGGGTTGAAGGACAGGAAATAGAGGATAGATTCGGATTGGACTGAGAACGTGGTGGGAAGAGGTCAATGAAGTGAAGGAATAGGAAAAAGGAGGAAGGGGAAGAAGAAATTTTAAATTAAAGAATTAAAGAAATGTTAATGATCATATCTAAACTGTTAATATAAAAGACAGTCAGTGTTGCTATTATACCTATATTATTTTATAAAATAATCCAGATTTGAAAAGGGGGAAGAGGAAGGAGGGATGGGGAGGGGGAAGAAGAAGAGGAGTTAAAGAAATGGAAGGTACTTTGGGATGCTGGTTGAAGGCGCAGAAGGGAAGTTTGGATTAGGGAAAAGTGTTGTAAAGGGAATAAATATACTTTTTAATTAATTGTATCGCTAACTAACTATAGTTACAGTTAGTTATGGGGAAATGAGGAGGTGAAATGGAGCGAGTATTGTGATCATATTTGTAATGTTCGAATTCTTTACACTGCTCAGTGATAGCCATTGATTAATTCGATGGTGTCAGATAATTAACAAGACGATGAATATTTCGGGAATTCTTTCATACTCCTTGACAGATTAATTTTGATAAGGTATCTAGAATAAAATATTTACCAGTATTGATTCATTTTTGAATGGGATTCTAAAGTATGACTTGTATCAAGATTCCTCGCTTATATGTAAATCTTATATTTCTACATCACAACATCACTTCAACACATATTGGTAAGAGGACAAGATAAGCAACAAGGGAAAGAAAGTATAGATGTTTCTAATTTGAACCATCAGGTAAACGGTTCACGATTGCGTATAGGGTGGTGGGTTAGGGAGGGAGAAGTGGATAGAAGATACGGCAGAGCTAAAGAGAAGTTGATTTGGAAGATGATTATAAATGTGTGAAGGGAAATTAGACTCGCTTTGATCGCTTGATCGCTAGAAAAGAGATCCTTGGGAAGGCAATGAGAGTAACTTGATTGAAGGGATTGTATTCATCCCTCTTGCCTCACACGTATACACTCTCAAGTTAGATTCAGAAATCGTGGTTAGGAAATGAACCAACAATATTACTCAAACAAATCATACTTCAACATAAGATTGCATGTAAATCTCAAACCTCGTGAGTGCCTTCAAATCACATCCATTACACCCATCCAAATCCTCGTCATGTGCGCCTTCTCCGCCTTCTTCAACTAGCGTCGAGCAAACTCACCAGCTCATACGTCACTTCCCAAACTTAAGATAAAAGAAATTGATACAAGAGAAAAATGTTCTCCGTAAGTCTGTCATGATCAGCAGCACTGTAAAGGGACATTCCAATAGTATATCTCGCTCCAGAATCGATGAACGATGGTAAGTCAACCACTGAGCAAAAAATCTTGATCGCGTGATATCCACAGAAATGGTCAAAGAGGGGCAAGAGGGGCAGGATTAGGAAAGACGGATAGAGTTTAGTGAGATGAAGGGCGAGATGGAAGGAACGACGGTGGGTACTGGAGGTGCTGAGATTGACTCAAGACATTTAGCGTTGGGAAACAGAGGAGCGGAGGGGCGAAAAGTGCTTACGAAATAGATTGGCCAAATGGAGCAAAGAGCTTGGAAGAAGACAGACGTAGAAAGCGAAAATGAGAAGATAAAAGCTCAATGAGGAAAGGGAGGCCCGCAACGATTTGATACGCCACATGACACTTTGACAACTTTAATCACAGCCGCTAAGCCTAAGAGTGATTCTTGAAAGGCCGGAAAATGGTGAATTGCAAGTGGATCGAAGTTATATGGTGGGTGAAGTGGGAGTTTTCTTTACTCTTACTCTGTATATTGTTAGGTGTAGGCAGGAAACTTTTCAGAACGAGATAATGTTAGATGGTCTGGGAATATCAATACCTATTTTTATCGCAAATGAATATTCTGAATACTCATCATCATTGACTCGTTGGTCATTCCGTAACAACACGGAAATTTTTCGTCTTTTCTGTTCTAGCCACATTACTTCTCCAAATCATAGTGATATACTAACCAGCACTTTTCGGTAGTGGACTCCGCCAACGCGATGATCTCCCGCTTCTAGATTTCCGGCTTCCCCATCGAGGAGGACCTTCAGTTCACGTGAATGTGTTTTGTTGCACATCTCATTCACTGCCCCTACCGCATAGTACCATTTCTCCTCCACACAAAGCGTCCATTCCAAGTAGATACCGTTTTGGTGCACGTTTGATTTCCTTTCCCTACCATGTGGTCAGTTCTTTCACGACGATCTTTCCCCATCAGACTACATTCTAGGTTGTTTGTTGCACATCTCATTCATTTACCCCACCTGTAGTCGATTTTATGGCTGTATAAAAACCTATTATTCTCAGTCTCTGCGAGCAAAAGGTTTCACCATCGGGAAAATGCTTATGGAGTAGAAGACGCCTTAGATATAGTTGGCCAGTTTCCATGTTACAGCTTCCTCAACACTTGATCAAATATGGGAACAAAAGAGCCCAAATCATCATGTAACACCAAGCATAAGAGAAATTTACATAATATCGAGGAGATTCGGTTAAAATGATAGACACGCTAGGTAATCTACTACTCCGTTAGCTTCAGATCGGAAAAGCTTAAACGAACCTTACTAGTATGACAGGTAAAAAATGACCAAGCCACTTGGAAAATTACCAACGGCTCAGAGCCCGGTTCACATAAAGCCATCATCTACTTTGAATCGATCACGTAATGTATCCTTATCCTAATACATGCTAACCTAAAGTCATTTAGTTCACGCGTTTCAGGAATGGTTCATCCAAACCGTTCAACTCAAAGCTTCGTAGTTCGATCTAGGGTGGTTGTGTAGCTTGAACCTAGTTCCCTATTAGGACGATAGCCACATATATCAAATTCCCAAGGCTTCGTGAATGATTGGATAGAATTTAAGAATCCGAGGGGATTGATTGGGTGCTTCATACAATTTCGCACATACTAAGCGAGCTCAGTGTGCCATTTGACGGAATGTGCGAAATAATTCCATTACGAAAAGCTTTGGACATCAAAACCTGCTCAATGGATCAGGCGGCGCCGATGTCTACATTTCAGCCTAGAGCTCGCATATGGCATACACATAGGTGTCCTTGAAATTTTGAAGCCAGCTCTCATTTACAAATGCCGTGATTGAGTCTAAGAAGGCATAAAATGAAGCTAATGACTATGAATCCAATGAAAGCCAAGTGGTGGAGGGCCTTGGAAAGCTCAGTTAATATGTAGTATATCTGCTGGTAGATAAGGAAATGGATAGTAGTTAGACCATTTGTCAAATTATCATGAAACCAAGGACAATCTTGACCCAGAGGATGTTAGTATTCCACACCAAGTCCAACAGTGACATCTTCGAATTTCTAGTTTGTTCTAGTTTGTATATTTCGCTCCTCTACTGGAAAGTTCATGGTCGGACTGTCCGCATTTGAACGCTTGACTCAGGAGATAGTATTGCACTGGCATCTTTAGGGAAATTTACACTTTGTCGGGTCACTTTGAATCTTTCATTACCACATAGAATGGCGTAGCTCCATCTAGCATCAATCTCTCAAGTATATACACCCGAACTCCCAAAGTTTTGCTCTTTTTCTTCATCTCTAGACATCATCAAACATCATATTATATCACATCACATCATATCCTATCACATCCTATCCTACCCTGTCCTATTCTATTATAATATATTATGTTTTATCTTTTAATATTATAACATAACTTATCATATCACATCTACTTATTCAAAAAATTTCAAATACCTCATTCCGATTCAATCACCATGTCTAATTATTTCCAACTTCCCGAAATCACCCGTTCCAATGGCACATCAGAAGCAGAGAATGTGACCTGGGTTTGGCAGGAGCTCCCAGACCAGCCTAGCTCTCAAATGGCAGATATGGAGGCAGAGCTTCTGGAAAGGAGGACTGCTGAGCAACTCGAAAGATACAGGTTGCTCCTCGAAGAACTCGATCTTAAAATGGAAGCCTTCAAGGCCGAGAGTGATGAACTGGAGTCGCTGTTTGAGAGGATGAAGAATGCAAGGGGAGAGGCGGAGAGACTCGTAGAGGCTACTCCTGAGGGAATTGACGAGGAAACTCGTTACCCCGCTCCTTCCTCTCCCTCTTCCTCCCCCTATCCCTCTCCTCCCCCCTCTCCTCCCCCCTCTCCTCCCCCCTCTCCTACCTTCTCCATCTCTCCTTCCGAAAACGGCTCCACTATCTCCTTTACATCTGCCTCCTCCTTTTCATCCGAGGATTCTGACTTCGAACTTTGAGGTTTTGATTCAAGAAGGAGGGTGTTTGGGAGTGAAAAAGATAGAGAAATTGCAGGGTAAGTGATCCCGTGCTCTTGAACTATTTAAAGGTGCCTTGCTAATACATTTGAAGGAACAGATGAAGAAATTTGGGTATATGGGGGTTGGAGTTTTATGAATTGATGATTCATGATTGGATGGGTTGGGTAACCGCTTAGGGTTTTTAGGGTTGGAGTTTTAAAAATTGTTGTTTAGTATGTTATTCAACAAGGAGTTGTTATAAAATGATATTATCTGATTTACATTTTGAGTTTATAAAATTATAATCTAGATTTGTGATTGGCAAACAGGGGGTCCGTGGTTCATTGGGGTTTAATAGGGTTTTTTTAATCAATCAATGGTTTGGTGATGGGTTATCTAGTAGCCCTTTTTGAATTAACAGTTTGGATCAAGGTTTGCAAGAAAGAGGCGGTTGATCACCCATGGGCTTCACTGGTGAGAAGCCTGGAGATGCTGAAAAATGACTGTGCTAGTGAATATAAACGTTTAAGGTGCCTAGTGGTTGAATACCTGTGGATGTGAAGTGGTGGAATTCGAGCATCGCTATTACTAGACTGATACTGTTGAGAGAGTGGAAGGAAAAAGTGCGAAGGGTACGAACGAGTAGCATACTTCAAATTTTGGTTGTTAATATCTTCGGGGCAAAGCGAGGCTAATTACTTCTTAGTACATGGATATAGGATATATCTGTGATTTTCTGCCTACAAAAATGGGAGAAAATATGCGCGTGCTAAAGAGAACTGATGTTCAGCCGAATATTATTTACTACCACCGAGATTCCATTAGCAATGAAGCTGTTGGGATATATCGAGACTAGTAACTTGCTGTTACCAAGTTCTTTCCTTTTTTTTCTTAGAAAATAATGTAGTCTTATTAAAATAGGTAGTGATACCTGGTTATATTCATAATAAAAATTCATACTGTTTTATAATTCGTTTGATTTAAGTTACAAGTAATGTGTATACAAATTTCAGCGCGTCTATTAATTATTAATCTTTGCTTTCTCTTTACTATGATGATTTGATGTAGGTGTAATCACTTGGATGTTTCTGCTGGGTACCTTTTTGGGTATTTGTATTCACTTAAAGGTTTGAGAGGTCTTCGATATTTATATTCAATTGTACATTTACATTCATTCAAATAACCACATCCTTAAACATTGAAATCCATATTAACACTCACAACTACATAAACATTCACCTCTACATAAACATTCACCTCTACACAAACACTCTAGGTCATCCAAACATCCAAACATCCAAATCTCCTCATAAATCTAATTCTATTCATATAATATTACCCTCAATCTTCAATCTTCAATCCTCAACCTCCAAACCCCAACCCAAAAAGACATAAAAACAACACTAACATTCAAACCTCTTCATAAGTCTAGCACCCTACTTCTGGCCCCCCCCCCTAATATGGGTCATTTTCCTCACCAAAAATAACAAAAATCGACTTTTATAACTTTCTTACTTATGAATATAATTTTCTAAAATTCAGAATATAAATTTATTATTTATATAATAATAGATTCTGAAACTTTCAGATTTTTCACAATTTTATTGATTGAAATATAAATAATTAAAATCACAATTTTCAATTTGTATAGGATTTATTGTTACGAGGTTTGCCGTCTAGATCACGTGGAAGTGCTCTAGGCTCTCGAGGTAGGTTTATAACTAGGCGTCAGGTAGGGACTTAAAGTAATGACAATAATGATATGCTATTCGTAACTAATAGTAGAGTATACTAAATGATTGATCTTGATCTTGAGCACGAAGCTCTATACAAAGGGAATCCACCTTGATTATATAGACCTTCGTATTCCAACATTGGAGCGATGGAGCTGGGGAGCGAGATTCGAATCTCGCTCCCTCACAAGACTATTCATGTGATCCTATAACACGTGATAATAGTTATAATGTTGCAACGTAACACCAACCCAACCCAACCCAACCCTATACACCAAACCCCCTCTTTAAAAAAAGGTAAAAAGGGCAACTCAAAAAGCTAACCATAGATATCTAATATTGTCTATCAAAATTAAGCTATCTATCCATCTACCAAACCCCAAAATACACAGTATCCGTCTTTATTGATTTATTTATTTCCTATCACTTTTTCCTTTCTCTTTTTCTTTTCCATCCCCAGTCTATCTCCCAATCTATCTTCCATATCTCATTCCCCTTATCCCCTTCCCTAATCAGAAGAAAGAAAAAATTACTCTAATATCCAACTCTTCCCCTTTCTTTCTCTGACCATACAACTACAAACATATCTTCAAATCACCTTTAATATCAATACAACTATTATAGTCCTATCATATATTCCAAGAAACTCTTTATTATTTTATATTATATATGATAATAAATCTTATAATCTTATAACTTTATAATATCTAGACTTTGAGAATATTGATACTAAATTTAAATTTTTTTTTTGATTTCTTATCAATTTATATAATAATTACTATTTTTAATTGAAGAAGACCAGTGATGAATATTTATATAGTTTGATATTGGTATTGATGAATAATACTGTGTAGAGTTATAAACTTGAAAGAGGTGTATAAGGTCTCGAGATAAGGTAATATGATATAAGTATATATTCAAGTATTCGAGTATTAAGATCTTACACTCAATTTATACCATAAACATCCAACCCAACCTCTCCCTTCATATCCACCCCAAAACCCCGAACACCCTACCCACACCCCACCCCCCTCAACACCTCCCCAATAACCCCCACCATCTCCAGCACCTTCTCATCCTCCAACCTCCTCCCCACACACTGCAACGCCACGGGCGTCCCATGATAAAACCGCTCCTCATAATCCCCCTGCAACAACCCATCCTTCTCACACAACGGCATCCACTCCTCACCCCTCCTCTTATCCACCCTCTCATCCGCAAACATAACCGGAAAAGTACAAGCCGGATAATCCAACAAATTCCAGACACCCGTAAAATTCACACAAAAAGCATCCGTTTGCGTGATACCCAATCTTGGTGCCGTCCACGGACTAGCAGGCATAATAATCGCATCCATAACATCCTTTCCATCTTTCCCCGTACTTGTCCATCGATCTAAATACTCCTTCTGGTAAGCATTTCTCCTCGTAATCATCTCTCTTAACTTCGTTGGTCCCAATGTCCCATGTTCACCCTGGTCGTAGGCGAATTCGTAATTTTTCATACTTTCGAATACAGGCTCGTCGTGTTTACGCGTTAATTCGAGAATAGCGGCTCCACCTAATGTGTAGAAGGAATTATTCATTTCCTTGGCCATTTCGGGATGATTGGTAGGTTCCCACTCGAAGACCTCGTGACCAGCTGCTTCTAGGGCTCGTTTTGTAAGTGCGAGTCCGCGAGCAATAGGCGGATGAACGCTGATTTCACCGTCGTTGTCAGATATAATTCCGAAGCGGAGTTTGCGGCCTGGAGGCTGGATTGTGTTTTCTCGCCAGGGGATTGGGAGACATTTGGGGTCGTAGAACCAGGGTGAAAGTGAGGGGGACAGAACAGCTTTGCAGTATAGTTGGAGGGTTTTAAGGGATCTGGACATGGGGCCATTGTTGGAGTAGATGAAATCTTGTCCTGAGATTCCAGATTTGGTGCCGTAAATGGGGAATCTGCCAAAACTATTCGTTTTCTGTCAATATTGTCCATTGTGAAAAGAGATAATGTACGCACGTAGGTTTCAATCCAAAAAGTCCATTAAAAGCACTAGGAATCCTGATACTACCACCAATATCCGTGCCAATACCCAAAGGACTACCCCTCATAGCCAAAAGCACACCTTCACCACCAGAACTTCCTCCTGAAGTCGTGCCTATATGATAAGCACCATTAGTTTCGCCCCATACATTTGAGATTGTCTCCATCATCATCATCGCAACCGGTACTGCAGTCTTTACATAGAAAATAGCACCAAGCTTCGCTAACAAAGAAACTAAAACCGTTTCGTCTTTTGCATTGGTGGGAACATTGGCATAGCATGCCATACCAATAGAAGATGGATGAGGTGGTGTTATGAAGCAATCTTTTAGGGAGATTGGAAGACCATGGAGTGGACCTATGATATCTCCAGTTTTGGAGAGATATTCATCTAGAAATTCTGCTCGTTTAAGAGCTTCCGGAATGAGAATTTCTGTTAAACAGTTTGTCTGAAATGTTGGTTAGGAAGTGCTTGTTCGTGAACGAGAATAGAACAGACCAATTGATGGGCAACAACAGCAGCCTTAGAAAATGCCTTGGTAACTTCAACAGACGTCCATATTTTGTCTTTAATCTTTTGAAGTATAGCTTCCGCATCTGATTCAATAATCTCTAATTCCTCATGGGTGAAATGACCAGACGATCTTGGGATATTAGTAACATTTCGTGGAAGGGTTTTTAGAGCTTCCCCGGGAAGAAGATATTCTTTTGGTAAAGAATCAGCTCGACGCTTTTGAGCTATCGTTGCTATTTCCTTGTAGTGTTGATCTTCTAATATGAGTCGAGATTCACCCATGGTTGTGGTCAGAGGAGGGGAAGTCCTGATTATGCTAGATCTTAATGTAATGTGGTATTTGAGAATTCAAACCAACTCAGAGGAAGAAAAAAGTTATGAAGACATTAACTTGTAGTGAACGAAGAGACTAAATAATTAATTGATAGAAGTGAATTATATCTCACACTCCAACTATGTACATATCTTATCATAATCATTTCTTGATTTGAGGGCAGATTTGAGGAGTTTGTATGAAGTGCAGTACCCCGCCGGCGCTCACAAGTGGGGGTTTCCCGATTTCGGCAAAAAGTCCCAAAAATCCCGGCCACTGATATCAGGATCTTCAGCACCACCAGAACAATCAGGAATGAAATAACAGATATCTAACAAGAGCTTGATCAGATATTATAAGAAGTGAAGAGTGTATATATTAATTTCAACCTCTTGCAAATCCACATATTTTCTGCCAGATGCAGAAATCCTGGTCAGCAAGAGCCACTGCATGTTTTGAAGAAATTCCTGTAGCATTAGCATATACATCCAAAACGTCTACATTTGATATCAAAACATTGAATTCTGTATGATAAGCCGCCGTTCCATGAAGTCACCAGTGCTGTTTATTGTCCGGCAGTTCCGCATGCGTGAATCGTCATTCTGTTGGTACGCCGTGCTGGTGGTCAGCAATATATCCATGATAACCCCCTTTGAATCAACATTAGGAGGATATTGAGAAGTCGCAAACTATAAAGGTACAAGTGCCGGACTTGGAGCTTCGTCACCGAGGTGGCTTTCCAGGCTATGTTTTCCATTCGATCGGAACCTGGGTAAAGCATTGATAGCAGCAATGGCAGCAGTTGAATCGACCTTCGCGCCACAATACCAAGCGTATTGATAGCTTCCATAGATCGGTAGATATGGTGAGAGAAAATGGAGCTATTACTCCCAGGGACTGCAGCATCATTCATGGCGTGGAATCTACCAGAAAGAAGAGCTGATGTCTTCACGGTTGTAGAATTTGTGAAATTGTATGTTTGTATATATCAATAAATGTGTAAATATATCATGATTGATTAAGAAAGAGATTTAACAGATATCAAGAATAACAGATTCGAATTGAGAACAAAAGATCGACCAGCACTCAAAACAAGAATGAGGAGATGAGGTAGAAAATCTAGAAGAGATGACCTCAACTTATAGAGATGAAGACACTATGTAATGGAGACAAAGAGGACTTATTACTAAGTATTACTCAGTATTACATGTAAAACAAAAGCTACTTCCCCTAAAGTATTCAGCAGTCCGTGAAACATCACCTCTAGTTTCTTATATCAAGTGAAGAGATTGTCTATCAACTTCTTAATGTCGTGTGTATAATAAATAGCACCTCTCCGATGGAAGATCCTACTACTAACGTAACATGAGAGATAATGACACCAGCTCAACAAATCACATATCAAATTATTTACTGCGCACATTGCATCCAAGTGAAGTATATGTATGATTTTTAAATACCAAGTTCTTGAATTCCCAAGTCTCAGCCTTGTGAGAAGCAGTAAGGTGAAATGAGATCTAATCTACAGCAAAAATGCTGAAAGTGATTACATTATGTTTCCATCATCTAAATCTACGTTCCTTTGAGAGAAGAGGAGGTAGGAGTTATATTGAGGAAGTAAGATTTGATCTACCATCATCTATAGACGTTGAACCCAGAGTGTAGTAGGGAAGAACGCATATGCTCAAATGGGGTGGGTACACGAAGACACACAAATTCACAAGTAGTCATAAAAAAAAACAGAAAGTCGAATGATTCAATTCCTAGCGACTCCGTATCACCAATTGTATGTTTCCCATCCCAGGTAATCGTCAACTGTCGTAGCCATTAAGCTGTTCTAACGCGAGACGTATTATGCTGCAACGGCAAGCATTAGCAAGAATATCGACCATGAAATCGAGAGGTACTAGTCGAATACTAACTGTCCAGATAATCAGCTGCCATTAACAACTCTAGACACAACTCTGCCGGAATCTCCATGTCTGGCACATTCTCCGAGTTGCGATATTTGTAGTTGTAGTAAAAGTATTCGGCGACCTTCTCGAGGACAATACCACTATTAAGAGAGATTGTAGTTAGTCTTTGAGGAATATTTGTAGCAATGCCATGCTAGACATAAGATGATGCTGCTCTGAGCTAGCTGATCATAAATCGCCATTCATCTGGCTTTTAGATGGTTGTTGATGGTTCGTTGAAGAATGAAGTAAACTTCTGGAAGAAAAAAAAAATGAATAAAAACTTAAATAGACATAAAAGCGGGTCTCAGATCAAGTGTAAAAAACGAGCATCCAGTCCACAACAGTCCCAAAAGGGGATAGAGGGTCTGTATCGAAATAGCTTCTATCATCACCGACGCCTATGTACCCTTTGCTGGAAAATACTCTGAAGTGTGTGATGTTTGTCGAAGAAATGGGTTATGGTATTGTAAAGAGAGCTAACCAAAAAAAGGAAATGGCATACTTTATTTCTGCGAAACGGCAGATTCCTGTTTGAGACTCTTCCCAACCACCTGTATATGAATAAAATAAGTAAGTATTGGTTCAATTGCAACTATTCGCAAGGTCGGATCGATAAAGGAGGGGCAAACGAACTGGTTGTATCCAGCATCTTTTTGATTGCACCACTTGTCAAAGCAGCCTCTCTCAGAACGACGAATTCAAATCCGTCGCAAGATACGAGAGTCACATATTTGCTTGTACCTGGTGCTGCCATGATTAGAGAAATTGGTAAATGTTGTATAGCAATTGTGAATTTCTTTAAAGCATAGACGTGATTTTCTTTGAGGCGACATGAAACCGTTAAGCGGGGAAGGCATCAGCCAGGCGCGAGGCTACGAATCTGCAAATCTGCAGGGAAATGGCATAAAATCTTGGAAAGCTTACTGGGTACGGAGTATTATCAATGTATTAAGCTTTCTTCTTTCTCTTCGAAATTCGATTCCAATTTACAATAACAATTCAAAGTACTGTACATGAGAAGATTTCAACCACGCGACAATCTTCTAGATGTGGGCATAGCATTGGCCACCCTCCATGGGTTTTAACACTACCAACAATACTTGTAAGTTTAGATTACGCCAAGATCTGCCAGCTACCTAGTATTTTCAAAAAGGAAGATAACCCGGTACGAGAATGCGAATCCGAACGATTTCCCCTATTCATGAATTTCATGATCGAACGAACGAGCCATCTGATTCCCAGGAACGTATCCTGCGTGCATGCGCACTCCGTACATTTTGCGGGATGAAATCCAAGGACTGTACTAGTTAGGTAATCCGTTAGAGTCAGTCGTGGGCGGTCACTGGTCACTGGTCAACACGGGAATCAACATTCACGGTTCCTTGAGACTTGAGTCCACCAGGTCCTTATCAATCGGATATGTACAGCCAAATCCTGTTCAGAGTCCACTTTCATTTCAAGCTTTTCCCAAGAAGCTTACGAGTCAATGATCGGAAAGCATTTCACCGCGATTTCCTTTCTCGAATCTTAGAATGATTACTCGAACTCGAGTACAGTACCTTGTAAAACTTTATAGTTCGTAGTACTATAGTACATACCATACCTACCGATCACTCAATAAAAGGGAGCGGACACTTTCACTGCTCCGACATGCATACACTGGCAATCTCCTTGAGTTTCCACCATCCGTAGTCTCTTCTATTTCACATTTCACACCGACACCGTTCCGTGTATTTCTAGAAATCGGGGCTCTTGGCACTCGGCTTAAGCTCGGCCGGATGAACATGAGACCACCTCCACAGGTTCATTGATTGGCGAAAACAACAATATTATTATGGCTAGAGATTTTTGCCTGACTAGCCACACACAGCCACAACAATCTTACACCCAAAATATCAGGCACAACGGGCATGATCTTCGTTCGAACAAGGGTTTGTGCAAATGCCAAGAGACTGAATTCCCTAATCTGGAGAGATTATACGGTACAAAGCATCAATGGAAGGATTTGGACCCTCCGAAAAACTGGGCGCTTACTGTACCTTTTATTTAACTTTTCATATCTGCTACACTGCTACACCCTTTTCCCTCGGCTTGCAAGATGTGAGCCACAGTCGCACGAGTAGGGAGTCGAGAAGATGTTGTGAATTGGGTATAGCTCCCCATTTAGCATATCATTTCATCCCACCCGCTTTGTCGGATGTAGACAGCCAACTCGAACCAAGTATCCAAGGAACAGGGAATATTCAAAAACCATCATTTTATCTGGGAGAAATGATAAATGATATGCGTGGAAATGCGTGTGAATGGACGGGCAAGGAGGGAGGTCGCATAGGATAGGTAGCATAGGTAGGACAGGCAACATAGCATAGGGTAGCATAGCCATCGCATTTCTTTATTCCGCTACAAGCAATGCGTCCGAAGCAGCTAGTCTGACCTATATTTTTACTTTCCTACATTTGTGGACGTCATAGAACTACCTCTATCCCTGATCTTTCCTTAGGGCTCCAAAGATCGCGGTCTAAAGTATATTCTAATTGCATTTCTTTTTAATCTTTAATAATGTTGCTTTCCCTCCTCGAATCTCTTCGCTTTCTCTTTTTGACATTTGCTTCCTATTAATCATGGGCGGGGCTTTTTGCGCCATGAGGCGCCTCTTACTTCATGTATACAGAACTCTTCTCAATAGGTACGTAGATGCACTTCTGGATAATCCCTATGCCTTGACTTCCAAGAATACTAACATGTGTGTAGACATTCTTTCTTTGGATTGCTTAGACATATTTTAATCAACATGACATTTATTCTTATGTGGATAACGACTTTCAAGAATGGTAAATTCTGATGTATACTCCATCACATATAAATTCCAGACTAACTCTATCTTGCAAAGCATGGCGAATCGACTCCTCAATCCGGCCACTAATTGATGTCAATTATCTCGAATTGTTAGATAGGAGAGTTTTTGGATTTTCCATGTTTGGTCTCGCATCACAATTTACCTGTTCGGTCATCGGAATATCGTGGATGTATGCACTCACTCGAAAGAAGATATCGATCCTTGCTGGACTCCCTCCTCTTCTCCTCAACATTCTCTACGCCCTCTCCCATAACCTCTCCGAACCCCTCGATGTTTTCGCCTGGCTCTCATATGGTGTTATTCACTTCATCTCTCCTTTCTTTGCCGCATTCTGGCTCTGGCTATTCGCATCACCAGGCGCTGTATCTATATTCGCCTGGTCTTTCGGAATCCAAAACTGTCTCGGAATAATAACCCATCTCTCCTTCCCATCCGCAGCCCCCTGGTACGGCGATCAATATGGATATCCCCTCCCACCCGGAAACTACAGTATGCCCGGTTCAGCCGCCGGACTCGTACGAGTCGACAAAGTCCTAGGAACCCACATCTACGCCAACGCATTCAAAGCCTCGCCTCTAGTCTTCGGAGCATTCCCTTCGTTACATGGAGCATTCAGCTGTTGCTGTTTCTTCTTCATCGGTCGCTACTCCAAAAAAGGAACTTTCATCCTCGGTTTTTACGTTCTCTGGCAATGGTTCTCCACCATGTATCTACGACATCATTGGCGTCTCGATCTTCTCGGCGGACTCGCCTACAGCGCCTTTGCATTTTCCCTCTTCTACCGCAGTTTACAAAAAATTGATCGAGCGTACTCGATGGGTGTTAGTGGCGGAAACGGATGGCAGAGATTGTGGGAAGGTACGAGATTACAGTATTGGTTTGATAGGAGACCCGCTCAGTTGGGCTATGAGGTCTTGATGGAAGATGAGGAGTATAATAAAGAAGCGAGGATGGAGTTGAGGGAAATAGGAAGTCCTGGGTTGCAGGGAGAGTTGGAGGGTGCGTGGGTGAGGGATGAGGGGCTTACGTGGACGGTGAAGGATATGGATAGGAGGTTGAGGTAGTGCGGAGCGGAATGGATTGGAATGCAATGGAATGGAATGATATTTCGCAAAAAAGATATTTTGATAAGTAAATAGGATGAAGTAGAAAGAAAAGAGGCGGTTATTCTTTCCTTCTTTCTCTCACCCAATTGATTGGATAGACAGAGAGAAAGTATAATGAATAGCACATTCGAATTTTCGAATTTTTTCAAACTTTCAAAGGGCGTTGTGGATAGGATAGGATGGGATGGGTTTTTTGCATTACTACCTTTTACCTTTTACCTTCTTTCTACCTTCTATGTATCTATATATTGATTATTTAGAGGGTTTAGATATAAATATATTTGAGTAGATGGATGGATAGAAATGGATAGATAGATAGAGAGAGATAGATGAAGGGATGGATGGGTATATAAAATATAAGTATATAAGATAAAAGAAAATTAACTTGTAAGATAGTTAGTTAGTCGGGTATAGAGTTGATGGTGTATGAGTATGGGTGTATTTATTTGAGTAGTAGATATAAGATAGAAAAAAAATATATAATTAACTAAATATCAAGTATTAATTATTAATTATTTCTTTTAATAATAATAAAATTATTGGATTTTAAATGATTATCTTTGAATTTGAAATAAATATTTATTCCAAAAAACAAAAACACTAAAAAACTCAAAAATAACAAAAGAGTCAGAAAAGAATAAGATTATCATAATATTCTATCCCATCAGTTTCTAAAGAAATATAAATTCGATTTAAATAAATATCTCATATTACCTGTTATATCTTTCTACTTCTCTACCTCTCTATCTCTCTACCTCTCTACTAGAAGATAGATACTTAACATAACTCCACATTAAATATAAGTCCATAATCATACAATCACTTCACATACAGATAAAATAAATAAGATAAATCGTTACTTTTATTTCATATTCATCCATCCATCAATCCATCCACCCTCCTTCCAAATCCCATCCAGCAACTCGATATATACCATTCCATAAACGAACCCAAGAGTTCACTATTTGTATACCCTAACTCTCATCAAATTGTTTTGATGTGAAGAGCAAAAGATATCCATATAAATCCTTTCGTATCATCTGAGAACTCCTAGTATCTCCGCTTTCTTGAATGAATTGAATGAAGTGATTGAAATGTACTATAGTCGCTTCTCCTAAAAAGAATTATCTATGCGACTTCCTCAATCTTTGCCTTGGCTGGCTCTCCAGCTTTCTCTTCTCCAGCTTCCTCCTCTCCTTCGAGTCCTGGCATCTCCTCGTCATCCTCATCATCACCCTCATCATCCTCACCCATTCCTCCCAATCCACCCATTCCTGCGCCGCCGAGTTTCGAGAAATCAATACCACCGAAATCTCCACCGGCTCCTCCCATCATGTCTCCCATACCTGGCATCCCACCTAAAGTAACATTCATTAGCTTACTGTCAAATTTTATAGTTAGAGACAGTAAAACTTACCCATACCACCCATCTGGCTCAAATCCTCCTCAGGAGCCTCATCTTGCTCATCCTCATCAACCCACTTATCAAAGTCGGTCTTCAAGAAGTGAACCTTCTTAGAATCCTTTAATAATCTTGGCCAGAATTCCTCCTTCAACTCCTTCTTTCTCAAGACGAATTGAGTGTTCTTTTGAGTGTGATTGTACTTGGAAGCACTCTCATCGATTTCAGCGTAGAATTCCAATGTGACTGCATAGGCACGCTTGAGCGACTCGGAGTAGCCAGAGAATGTGAGGGATTGGGACTTGAGTTCGATCTTGGGTTCTTTGACATCAGGAACACTGATGGTCAGGTAGATGAAATTCTTTTCTGCCTCAGTCTTGTTGGATCGTTGAGCCCAGAGAACTGCAGTTTTTAATGATTAGCAACATGTCTAGATATTGTGGGTATTGTGGTAGGTGAAGAAAAGCTTTTGTGATCCTTGCTTATATATTTTGAAGCTTCAGCGCACAGTACCCCTCATTGAAAAAGTAGTGTGGGATGGAGCTGGTCGATCTCCAAAGCAATTCTAGGCACATGAACCTTCCAACGGCTAGTATATGCTCAAGTGGCACAATCTCGAAGATATAGTTGAAATAACAGGAGTTGGCTGGACAGAGAAGCTTTGTAACTTCTCATTTGCCGCATCCGGAAAAGAAAAGAGCTAACAAGCTTACCTTCTGGAGTTGCAGTAGTTTCAGACATTGTGAAATTGAAGAGCTGTACGAAAGATGAAATAGAACTTTTTTGTTGTTGCAAAAATTGAATTGGGGTATCAAGCAAAGCGTTGGTAATGTTGTTCTTGTTGTTGTTGTAGAAGTGAGAAATTATGAAGAGGAGATGAAGAAAGGATTGGCGAACTTTCTATTTGTTGCTTGTGCTGTGTGCAGACAAACGAGGCTGAGAGCCGTATTAGGTATGTATGGAACCTGCGAGAACATTGGGGAAAGTACAATTCAAAGAGAGGATAGGGATAGCAAACATTCCTCCTCAATTTACACCAAAAATAGATGATGTAGTGAATCTGTTGTGATGGGGTGTATTGAAGATATATATTCCTCCTTTTCTCATCTATTAATTTATTATTCTAACATTTAAACTCAACTTGAAGATCCTCGAGAATTAAAAATTAACAATTAAAAATGATTCAAGCTGAAGTTGATGCTTCGAAACTTGACCCCACGTTACTGCGGCTCCCATTAAAGCCAACGTCACTGATGCCCTTGAGCTTGGACCTAACCCCAAACTTGAACCTAATACAATCAATCACCATCACTTATCTACTATTATCACTTGTCTAGTATGCACACTTACCGTTATTGTTGAACCCTCGACTCTGACTAGAACAATAATACTACGAATTGTGAAAAGACCCGTGCACTTACCTATCTTCACATTAAAGCTACAAATCTACCAGTCATTTTGCGAGTAATTCGCATCCCAAACACTCATCATGGAATCCATAAAAGCCGTATTCTTCAAACCCGATCCTCAAGTTCAAGTGTGTATCCTCTTTTCATCTCTATCCTCATCCCATCCCCGCCAACTAATTTCTTCTTCCAGGTCCGCAAATGTAACACCCTAATCCGACAAAACATACGGAAACTCGACCGAGACATCGCAGCCCTTAAAGCCGTTGAAAACAAAACCCGCAACCTCATCATCGCCGCCAATAAACGTGCTCAACGCACCCCCTCCCAAGCAAAACAAGCCGCACAAGAAACCCGTATCTTCGCGCGCGAATTAATCCGTACCCGAAATACCTCTCGTCGACTCGTCACTTCCAAAGCGCAATTGCAGAGTGTGAATATGCAAGTTAATGAAGCCTTTGCGGTGAGGAAAATAGAGGGGAGTATTAAGGCTAGCGTGGGTATCATGAAGGATGTTAATAGTTTGGTTCGATTACCAGAACTTATGGGGACGATGAGGGAATTGAGTCAGGAGTTGGTGAAGGCTGGGATTATTGAGGAGATGGTTGGGGATATGTTGCCAGATCAGTTGGAGGAGGAGGATGAGGAGGCCGAGGAAGAAGTGGATAAGGTGCTTGGGGAGATATTACAGGATAGGATGGGGAAGGTGGGTACGACGCCAAACTTACCGGCCGCGCCAGTACAACAAGAGGTTGCTGCGGAAGAGGAGGACGAAGATGCAGAGGCTATGTTGGATCAGATGAGGGGAAGGTTACAGGCCTTGAAGAGTTAAGTGGGAGAACAGGAATTGGGTTTTGTATGCTGTGTTTGGAGTCTGGATGGAGTTTGGTGGGAGGTTGTATATGCTTAGAGGCATTCGGCAGTGTCCTGGCATGGAATAATTATACAGAAGGATCGTTCAGGAACACTTTCTGATTTTTCAAGTTTAGGCATATGTAGAATATGCTTCATGATAATAGATATCTTTTAAAATTGTTATAGTCCTCGATAGAATGAAGAAAGATATTCAATAAATGAAGCTGATAATAGGCAATTCTCTACCTGGTCTTTGGATGGACATTACAACTCAACTTCCTACCTTTAATACATCTTGACTCTACACAAAATCACTCTTAAAACATCCATCCATCCATCTATACTATATATACCCTTACTATATATACACTTATAAAATACTCCCACCATATTATAATATATCATAACTCCGCCTCTAGCTTCAACTATTTACTACTTACTCCTTCCTGTTTATATATGTAAATTATAATATAAACATAAATCATTTTTCTTAATTTGGATAAGTCTCTATATAGTACTGTAAGACTGTATATAAATTATAAATCTTATATTCGATATCTATATATCTAGTACCATGGTGTGTGTGTACAGATTATATCAAACCCTATTATTAGTATTATATACATCAGATATAAATCAGATATATACCTAGTAGGTAGGTATTCATTCCCAGAGTATTTAATTCAATCCAATTCAATTTTATAAATAATAATGTATAAATCAAATATCAGAGAAAAGGCAATATAAGTAAATATAACAATAATAATAACATAATTCCAATTCCAATTCCTAACCCTATGATTTCTTTCCCTATCCTGTTATAATAATAAACTAAAAATAAAATTACTATCTGGGATTTTTTCTAAAAAAAAATGAAGAGAAGAAGAGAAGATAGATGGACGTGGATGTGAATAAGATAACCAGTATGCTTATTTCATCTCATATCATATCATATCATATCGTTTCACCAAACTAAAGCAATCCAATCCAATCCTTCGAATACTATCCACGCATTCATCGACCTATCCATCCATCCATCTCTCTTTCCAGAATTCCACGTCCATATCTGATACCCATATCAAAATCCATATCCAAACCAAGGAAAAAAAAAACCACACACACACACCATACGAACAAAAGGTAGAACATCAAACTCCAACTTTGCATCCGCAATCGAGAATCCAAGAAGTTGAATCCAAATCCAAATCCAAATCCAAATCCAATTCCAATTCCAAATAATAGGCCGTTATTTCACCTATTCTCCTTATTTCTTTCCCATCAGATACCATCTGACTCAAGCCATCCCGTCCCGTTCATTGTGAGGCCTGTTCTTCCATCCATATGTCAGGACACCCAATTCCATCCTATCTTATCCCATCCAATCGAACCCAAGAATAAAGGAAAAGGAAATGTGAATGTGAATGTGAATGTGAAAATTTGAGAGAGGAAAGGTAAAAAGGAGAAGAAGAAAAAGAAGAAAAAGAAAAAAGGTGCGATTTTCCATCCGTATTTCCATCTTCATGCAAACCAAAGATAAAACCAAAAATAAAAAATGAAAAAAAGTCTCCAAACAAACACATCAAAGAAGAACAGCGGAAAATTAAAAAGGAGATAAGCCGGAAAAACTTAAAAGCAAAGAAAACCCGCAACTTAAAATCCCTGCGGTACAGGAGGAGCATCAAGTAATTGTAATCCTTGCGGAACAGGAGCATCAAGTAACTGTAATTCCTCCAAATACCCCCGTTCCTCCTGCATATTCCTAATAAAGACTTCCTCGCCCACCTCACCCCACCACCCTCTCTCCACAACCTCCTTCTTCCTCTGCCAAATCTCACTCGCTACTCCTTTTACCTGACCAAATGCACGACCGGCACTAGGCCATACTTGCCATAGAGTTTTTAACGCCCCGGTATTCAATTTCAATTGTTGTTTGAGATCATCGTCGTTGAGAAGAGGATAGAGAACTGACCAGCAAGAGAGATGGACGACCGAGGCGAGCGTTACGACGCAGGTGAAGAAATGGGTGTGCCGGATTAAGGGGATGGGGAGGGTAATTAATTTGGAAATGGATTGGGCGGCGGTGATGGTTTTGGAGGCATGAATGTTGTAGTTAGAGCCTGGGATGATAGGGTGGTGTGGGGCGCAGGAGGTTATTGGGGTGGTGATGCTGCTGTCTAGTTCGGAGAGTTCGCGGTGAAGAACGATAGTTGTGCTGTTTAAGAATGGGGTTAGTTCATGTAGAAATAAAAAGTATGGGATCAATAACAGGAAATTGGAGGAAACATACGCTTCGGTTATCATGTTTGCTTGGAAAAGCATTTCATCGAGCTTGCCATCACCACTGACGAGTTGTCTCTTGTTCTCTGGGAGATGTAAACGGAAGTTTACAAGATATGCATCAAGACGATCGACGGCCGAACTGTCAGGGTGAGGGTTCATTTGACGCCCAGTCAACAATCGACCCAAATTGCGGATTGCAGAGATACGATATGTGAAAGAGGAGTAACTGAAATCACGGTGCTCGAAATCCTCATCATCAAAGTCCGAAAGGGAATGAGGGACCGGAATATTCTGGTTTTTGTTAGTATGGTAATTTTTATAAGATAGGTCTGAAGGGAAATTCTCGCCTATCAATTAAGGGAAACTTACTCCACTAATGTATTCGTACTCTTCGCATGGAAGTCCAACTTCTGCAGGTATATCTTTCATGGGAAAGAAACTCTTTTGATGAACACCAGCGATCATTCCATCCACCACGAACATTTCCCACCAAGTACGACGCAAGCTCTCTTCCATACTGGGCCAACCATTCCCGTGTATAGAAGCGAAGTCCCTCTTGTTCATCCCTAGTTGTAATGCCAAATCTTGAGTATCGGTAAGAACTTGTAAAGCCTTCTCCTGGTATGTGTAACCATCAAGTCCAATACAAAAAATAAGCATTGCTTGAACTTTGAATGCGTCCTTGGGACAATCTGCCCGATAAATCGCTCGTTCGGCTTCTAGACATAGTGCCGTGGTGGGTGCTTGATCTATGTAGAAAGAACCCACATATCTCATAGCAGCTTCTAAATGCTCCAATTGTTTTTTCTCCTTCAATAATCTGAGCAGATTATCTCTCGGGAGAACAAAGGGGTGTGCGGGCCAAAAATGAAAGAAGAATGCTTCAATACATTTTTGGCGAAGGTCTAATCCGTTGTATTGAGGTTTATTAACGTCTAAAATCGTCTGATCTCTATTATTACCATAAGACGCGGGATCTGCCGGTTGGAACGGAAGCGAGTGCAGTCTATTGTCGGGAGGTGTAGCTAATCCACTGGGAATGTTGCCCGAAATACCGGTGGTATTGAGGGTCGTCGATGAGGTCCCTGGTCGAACTAGTGGACAAGCTCTGGGATTGTTTGATTGAGTTGACGTCGACACCACCGTCTTGTTTTGAGCTCCATTACGTCTAGGGCCCTTGAAGCCTCGACGACTTCTCACGTACATACATTCATATTCATTAGCAGAGCATCTCGAACATGGGCTTAGGCCGTCGCATTTGAGGTGCTTAGAGCGACAAGCGACGCATGCTGATGGGACGGTGATCCGATCCTTTTGATGTTCCGGAACGATCGCCGGCTGTCTTTCACCTTGTTTCTCAGGCACATGATCGGAAGTAGGTGAGAGTGATGAAGCATTACTCGTCGAAGGCGTTTGGATGGGAGAAATGGAATCCATAGCTCTAGTGGTCAGATTTGATGTGGATGTGGATGAATTGCTCGCCGACCAAAACATATGAGGCACAGAAGTAGAGGTCTGATGCATTGGAGGATGTCAATACTGCAACCCTGGCACAGAGCGTCGAATGATTGCAGGATATTCTATCCTTGTCCTACGATATCTGATGGGAAATGCTGACCACCGTAGTAATTGTGGTACCTAGCGAGGTCCCCGACGAGCCCGAATAGATTGGGTATAAGCAAGTTTAGTACAAACACGTACGCTGATGTGCTGACAGCAATATGGTTTGTGTTCAACTAGGACAAGTCCAATCTTTATAAAGTATGGGGGAGCCACAAGAATGAATAAGTTGTGAACTTATGTTGGAAGATGTTGGGAAAAGGGGCGGATAGTCTCAATATAACGACGGGGAAGTATCGATTCTGCGTGCAAACAAGTTGTTATTAAGAGCATACGGAGTGGTCCATCCGCTCAATTGATTTTCTATCTGACATACAGTATTTCATGCGTACATATGCGTAGTTGATGCGTATTCGATGCGTATGTCCTTCCTTTACCTTGGAGGACAAGAGGGTAAGAAATCCTATTGGTGCGAAGTCCCGAGGGTTGTGAAACTGCCACACACGTGACTCAATTTCCAACATCGATTAACTTCGGATTTCCCCTTCATCATCCGCGATTGAAAGAAAAACTCCTCAATGCTGCATTCTTTCTGCAGTCAATGTGCATATAAAAGGTTATGATTATCTCACATGGGAAATGTTTCCGCCCATCCTCCAGCACACCACCAGAGAACAGGAGGGTTGCAGTGAAAATCTGCCTTTTGACACCTGCATCGTTGTGGAGAACAGCACCCCAAGCGATTGGGCAAGGCACACAAGCATGGCCACAATGAGGCTGGCTACTACAAGTCTTGAGCCGGTAGATAAATCTTCATCATTTATGATACGATGAGGATAAATAATCTGCCTGATCGAAACCCAACGGCGTTGCACTCACTGCCGATCATCTTTGTGCTTAATTTTTTTGTTCTTCAAAATTTGTGTCCTCCTCACGATATAATTTCTGAAAGCTTCAGTTTGATTCCCGCGCGGAATCTAAGGTTGTAAGCAACAGTAGCGCTATCTGCGGACTTTAGCCTAGTTTCTCTTTGCCCAGCACATATTTCAGCAGCATCCAGCAACATCCTGCTTCATGTAAGTGCTTCTCACCAACTCGTTCATACTTGCCGTTATTAAACGAACCGGCCCTTTTTGGTTCAATCGGTTCCAAATTCAAGGCCATCCGTGCCGTGATTTGGGTTGACTCGCATATATCGGTAGTACAATCGAAATTCCCGTCACACCATCTCAGTTCTTGTACATCATGGACCCAATCAGCGCCGTCGGAATAGCTCTCAGTGTAGCATCCTTGGCTGGTCAACTGTTTACAGGATGCATTCAAGGTACACGATTTCCTTGATTTTTCGTGTCAATTTATTGGATGTTGATTTTGCTATTATCAGGGATTCAATTTATCATCACAGCAAAGAATGTACCTGAAGAGTCAAAGTACTACAATTTGAGATTGCGAATGGAACAGCAGAGATTATTTGCATGGAGTGAGACTTCCGGTCTACTAGACCTTGAGGATCAAAATAGCCAGAAAATCCGCGAATCCAATACATTTGTCATTCATCGGACCACCATCCTGGATCTTCTTGTTCAAATTGAGTGCTTATTCAAGGAATTTGAGAATGCCCAGAGAAAAAATAAGCATCTCAAGGTTGTCCTTGACTTCGTGTCGGATGAAAACTTTATTGATCCAGCCAAAGATGCCTCCAGTGCTAATGTACCGCTGTCCGAATCGAGAAGGAAATTCATAATGAAAGCTATGAAATCCCTCAAGAAAAATGCTACAGATCATGTTACCGAAGGGGCACGACGCCTTTGGTGGACTGCTTTCGACAAGGAAGCATTTGAGATGCTTCTTCAGCGATTCTCCACACTAAATGATAACATGACGAATATCCTTGACACCCGTTTGCAAACTGAGATTCATCGGACGACTCAAGACACAAACCGAGGAGTACTACAGCTCCACAAAGACCTTTCCTCTCTCTGCCAATTGGTAATGGCTCTGGATATCAAGATTGATGCCCGGACAAACTACACTCCATCAATCACACATGAGTATGGGGACGACAACAGCTCAGGCTTGAAACTCTTATCCCAGCTTGCCAAATTCAAAGCATTCAACGAATCAATAAATCCCACAACCGAAAGCTCAACTTGGGATGAGGCAACAGGAGAAGCTCTCTCATTGGGAAGACCTGATGATGAGAGAGTGGGTCTCCAGATCGACAAGTCAAGCATCAAGTTTGCTCCTGGTGAAGCTTCAATAGAAGAAAATGCTATTAGATGCGAGGCTACATATTTCCACGACGATATTGAAGAACCAGTATGGATCGAATGGAAAGAATACGATTGTAGCCCTAACGCTACCTCTCCGTCACGCCTTATAATGGACCGTGTCCAGAAACTTGCTGCACTCCTTCATCATGAGCCAAAACCAGAAGCTTTTCGTGTCCCTCATTGTCTTGGCTATTTCGATAATCTTGCACCCCAACCTACTCTACTCTCTACCGAAATCTCTAGCGACTCCGAAGAAGATGAACCACCAGAGGCACGCATTGGACTAGTCTTTCGGAAGCCATCTTCGATCAATACCTCGCCCGTTTCTCTCATTCAGTTGTTCTCAAATTACCCCAAGCCACGCATCACAGATCGTATAAAATTAGCTCACGCACTTTCAAATTGCTTATTATATCTACATTCCGTCAATTGGCTGCATAAAGGGCTTCGCTCGCACAATGTGGTATTCTTTCCAGTTACATCAGAGGATGATAGACCTCAAATGGTGATTTGGGACCAAGTATATTTAAGTGGCTTTGACTTTGCCCGACCAGCAAGGAAGGATGAAACGACAGAAGTTCCAGGAGACGGTGAGGAGCATAATATGTATAGACATCCAAGTACCCAAAACATTGGATTCGGCCCAAGAGAGAGTAAGTTTTCTTTTCCCCACAAACGTGATGATCGGTGATCCTGATGATAATTATAGGCTACCGAAAAAGCTTTGACATATATAGTTTTGGTGTGGTATTAGTTGAACTGTGTTTCTGGAAATCAATAACAGAGATCGTGACTGTAATCAGCGAACGACCATCTAAAAAAGCCAAAAATGTGCAAGGAATTCTCATGAGCGAGGACATGCTATCAAAAATAGGAGCAGAAATGGGCGAAATAGTAGAAGAAGTTGTAAAAAAGTGCATAGTGGGAGGCAACGAGTTAGGCATAGAAGATGGAGAAGATGAAATGGGCGATGAAAGAGTCGCATCAAAACTCGGAAGGAAGTTTTTCGAAAACGTAGTCAAAAAGCTAGGCGATGTCAAAGTCTAAAACATAGACGTACCTCGGAGTACCGATACATATGAAGCCTCAAATGAAGTAGATGCTGCAAACCTTCAGGCCGCGGTTGAATATCAATGAAACCTTTCGAAACAGCACATGTTGTGCTCAGAAGAGCACATCTAATGTTCTCGGCTGCAGCTTCCAAGCAAATACCTACATATATTGGGTAAAAATATCTGCACCCCAAAAATCCCAAACATTGCCAATCCAAGATCTAACAGTTGATCACAAGATTAATGAAAAGTTACCTTCATAGACGCCATACCCAGTTTCTAAATCCATGCCGTCTATTTTATAAATACTACGACTCTCTACTATCAAAATACGTGTATGTCAGCAGTACCGACATCTTACACAACATTTCTATAAATTGAGAATCTTTATTTGGCCCCTACTTCGAAACCCCAAGAAATAGTCCTCATGCTAACGGTCCCAATGCATAAAAATACATACCCTATCCAGCCCGCACTTGCGGTGAGTATGAAGATCGTTAGGTGTGCATAGTATATATGCACACACGGCTCATCCAGAACACAAATAGATGGAGCTGGTGAAAGTGATCTGCGTAATACATTCAAGTGTAGATCAAGATTCTTGCCTAAGCCGCTGTGGCGCCATGGTGTTCACGAATTGTCACAGTGTATACTCAGTATCTGTATATCATTAGCATCTTAAGACTGAACATATTGCATATATGAACATAATCTCACATATATGCAATATGTAATCTGCAGCTACATATTTGGTACTGTGCCGTGTAAACACAGCATGAGTGCGTACCTGGGCTGGAATTTTATGGGCTGGGCTGGGATTGAGAAGGCGGTTGAGAGTCGTATGATTTGAGGTTGTACAGCATGGTTGGGTACGTATAGATGTACCGGAATCCATGTTAGGACTTCCTCAAGCTCCTTTTGACCGAATGGTAAATGCGTAAATATCTGTAGATATAGCTCAGCTTGATATTGTAATACCTGCCTCCGCTATAACTTCAACCATTATAAAATTATCGTCTCCTCTTCATCTGCTTTACATACATCCAGCACAATACATCTAATCTCCTCCAAATCTTCCACATCTCTAGCACAAACACATTTTATCTTCTGTACATGTACATCCCCGGAAGAAAACGAATCTATAGTGCAACATTGTAGGTGCAGTAAAAACGAGATACTTATCTCTGTTCCTCGTTACTTTGTATCACGTTCCGCCTGATTTGTGGTATTGATGTAACTTGTACTCGAGCCGGCTGAATCCGGATAATCTTCCTATATGCTGTGTTCAGATAGGTATGTATAGCCTGAATCTGGGAAAGGGATATGTACACAGATTTATTTATGTATGGATGGATATCGATGTGGTGGGACCGTGGGGTCAGAATATGAGGAGGTGAATGGAGAGATTGTGAAGATGGTGGAGATGGGTAGAGGGTTTGGTGAGAGGATGGGCTGGAGAAGTCAGATGATGTAGATGGTAGGCTCGAGCGTACTGTAACGTTTGGCTGGATGTTTTGTGGATGAATGGATATATGGATGACGATTTGACTATGGTTTGTATGTAGTAAATCCCAAATTGGTGTATGTAAGCTCATGATTAGACGGCTCAACTCAGGCTATTATAGGGTTTCAATAGTTTAGTCTGCCATGCTATAGTATCTTCGTATGATATACTGAAACTATCAGGAATCTTGAAGTAACTTGGAAACTCGATTGTATTAGAACGATATGCAGAGCTGAGTATGTCCTCCGAAAGCTCCTGAAATAAATACAAAACACCAAACCCACGAATATTTTGCCCTCGAGTTCCGGACTCGAGTAAGGATACAAATATAGACAATCCTCGCACCTATATATGTACAACGCTGTGTAAGCACCACGTCTGATCACCACACTTTCCAAGCCCTGCCACCTTCCGTGTCTGCCGCATTATAGTACTTCATTCCCAAATAAGAAACCTCAAGCCACAGACGCCTCCAAACAAAGAATTCTTTTTCCTTCACCAAACAGCAATTTTACCGTCTAAAATACATAGAACCCAAACCTAGAATCCTGTATACTACAATAATCGCAATAAGAATGCCTACCCATTCACCAGTCTTGCCAGTCTTGTATCCACTGTGTATTGTTAGTGAGATCTAGAATGTGATTATAGGAAAACAGACGTACTATTGATCCAAAACTCCTTTTCCGCTAATTTTACATTGCGGTGCGAGATCGGTGATGTACATGCAGTGACAAGAACTTCCACAGGAATATTCTCTTTCTGAAAATTCGTTCACCATCATTCCTTGGAATACATATGTCTATTTGCATGCATTAGCATTATTCTCCTCTCATAAGCACAGTTGGTACAACATTGATGTGAATGGAAAACCGGAATAAACATACTTGATAATCAATGTAATGAAAAACGTATCTCCAAAACACATTGAGAATATGTGGAGGTACCAAAAATCCACCCACACTCATCCAGAGTCCATTTGCAAAAGCAGTAAGAGCAAGAGATATGACGAAAGATGGGAAGAGTGAAGATACAAGAACGACGAGCGATTCGGCAGCGAGGAGATCGAGGAAAAGCCACATTATCCAGGTGAAGAAAGCTGTGCCAGTGGGTCGGAAGTTGCTGAGAAAATAGGTCGTTACTGAGAAGAGGAACGTAATGAGGACTAGATATGATGTTAGTTAGGTGCGGAAAACCTTGGCGAGGCACTTACATAGATATGGTAAGCCTATGATGAAATTTGACAGCATGAATGCTGTAGGTCCATAGAGACCATTTGCTCGTTCCTTGATAAATGTAGAACGATCCTCAAGGAATGAAGGAACATAAGCGACAGCCATAAAAGACATGAATGCGGAGCCGAAGAACTAGATCAAGTTAGTTATATAGGTCATCTGATTAGGTAGTTGCACTCACAATAGCATTAATGAAAGGTTGAATATCACTTTGATCTGTCTTTAGACGCAACCAAACTGTACCCATCATGATAGCAAGTCCCATATACATCGCAATACGAATGCCGTATGCGACCACATCTCGATAACTTTTGATAAATGCTCTATGAACTAGTGTCATCAATACATTGAAAAATCCACCGTCTGATGAATGAGTCACCGGTAGAGGTTTGACATTTTGCAATGTATGCTGAATCCTGTCGTGCATTTGTCGAAACGCGGGGGAGGTCAGCCAGGAATCCTGGATTTTTAATAGTCTGGTCTGCGCTTCTGTCTGGTTGGCTGCGAAATCAGTATTCAAGAGATCGAGAAGGTATTCTGAAGCGTTCATGTGAAGTGGAATTGTGTATCCTATGGATTCGAAATGTGAATTGACTTCTGACACGGGGCCAAAGTAATACGATTTTCCGCCAGATAACAACATCAGCTTATCAAACAGATGAAACGTGGATGTAGAAGGTTGGTGTATGCTTGCTATAACAATCAACTAGAAAATTATGTTAATATTGCACCTGCAAAGAAAAGAAGGTGGCTACTAACATTGTTTCGTTTCGCAACCTCTTTCACGAAAGACATAACTTCCCAGCTTGCCGCGGAATCCAGACCGGACGTGGGTTCATCCAAGAAGAGAAGTTTAGGTCCAGTGATGAGTTGACTTGCAACGCTCACTCGTCGTTTCTGACCACCACTAATACCTTTCTGGATTGGAGTCCCAATAATAGTATGCGCTTGATTACGAAGACCGAATGATTCTAGCAAGCCCCTGATCCGCCTCATTCGCTCGGTTTTTGTCAATGAACTAGAAAGAAATTAGCTTGTAATGTTATAGTCTAGGTGTTAGCAACCATACCTCTTATGAGCAAGACGAGCCGCAAAATTCAGTGTTTCTTGCACAGTCAAAGAGCCTATAAGGGCATCCTCTTGTTCAACGTATGAACTCATATCTCGAAAGGCTTTCATCGGTGGATTTGATCCATTGACCAGAGTTTCTCCTGTTACAGTCGCTTTCGCAGCTGCAATTCTGTGGGCCAGAACATTCAGCAATGTAGTTTTTCCACAACCGCTAGGTCCCATCAAAGCACATATTTCTCCTACGGATTCATTAGTATTCTGCTCTTAACTTGGTTCAAGCCTCTGCGATAATACTACTAACCAGCTTCGACTACACCACTAAGGTCATCTAGAATCGCTTTTGGTTCTTTCGTTTTGTAGTCTTTCACAGTGACGGTGACATTTTTCCAGATAAGGTTCCGAACAGTAGTATTCTTTAAATGTTCATCATCGACAGCTGCTAGTTCCACATCGGTCATGAACTGATTACGAAGCTCCATGTCCGAATCTTGCTCAGCTTTTCCCGAAGCTTGTGAGAGAGTGCTGGTCGTCGTGTCTGTCATAATGCGATCTGACCCAAGCCCGAAATTGTCTACCACCCTTCTGAAGAGATATTCGGATCCCGATCTCGAGTGATCCGATATTCTTTGAGAGTTAAAGTTTCAAGCACGAAGTCCTTGTTGAATAATTGTTTCGAGCTTTGTTGGAACCTCTTTCTTTATAGGATGTCGTCGATCTTGATGTTCTGGTACTCGAAGAGAATCGAACCAAGAAGTGAAAGGGTCCGTATCTCGGAACTGATTATTAACTTGACTCAGAGGAATGTTTGAAACTATGTTGTGAGACTTCGATTTCTGCAAATGAGTTGATTCGACCCTGTGTTTGAAGCAAATCGAGACATTTCTTTAACGTAGGGTGCACAACCTTTATATTCCATATTTCCTCTTCCGATACTTAATCACTACATGGTCAAATGTTGCGTCAGACAGAACTTTAAAAATCCAAAATTGGCTAGATACTATTCAGCCAGTCGTACAACATAAGCGCAAGCATTCCAGCTCTGACACAGTGATATCGTATGATATCGCAACACAAGGAAACGTCGGAGATACAAAACTTCCTTAGCATGAACACTATTATATGGAGAATTCGCCGACCGGAGAATACAAACCTTATAGCATATTAGAATTATAGATATAGGAAGCCAGGCAACAAGTTACAGCATTTAAAAGTCCAAACGTAAATCTGCAGGTCCCCGATTCCTGTGTACGGAGTAGGTCAAGCAGTGTAAGCGAAGTTCTTGGTGGGGTATATGAGTGAGTGCCACGGAGAGCTCTGAGCTCTCCTGGGAATTGGGAATTGGGAATTTTAGGATATTTGATACTTGGTAGAGGTGGGGCCGAGTAAAAATAACGATCTTGCATTCATCCCAAAGCCTCTTCACTAGTTCTAATCTTCAACGTGCTAGGGCTTAGCGAGGTCACCGAGGAGGATCCACCGACTCCGAGGTGCTAAGTAACCTTATGATAAGCATGGTAAGCTACTACCACTACTACCATACCATTCGACTAACAAAATACTTCGCCGACACGGCATTCAATGGATCTCTCGGCCTATTGACGTAAGTATCGAACTTGAGAGATGGGGTTGAAATACATGAGGATATAATCATCTACTAAAAGATCACCACGTGTGCCGACAAGAAACGTGGTAATGTTCATGATTGGAACAAATCAAATCCCGAAATAAAGAGTTCATGAAACTAATATTGGCCAGGTCGTCAGATCAGCTCAGTCAATTCTACTCCATTGGCTTGATATCTTCATGCATTTGACGTGGCTTAGATGGTCATAATCGCATATGGTGGTGGAAATTTTCAGAATTGGGCATGCATAAGAAGTAACCCTATGCAACCACAACGTTCATCGTACTGACCGTTTAATAGTCAATATGCAGTCTCGCCGACCATATGGATTTATCTTGAATCGTGCAATATACTGGTGGCCAAATATTGGAATGCAATCTCGCCGACCAGAAAGATCCACCTGACTGACTCAACGGTGACAACGGTTAATAACGATTACGGAAAAACATCTAAACGCTGTTAGTTAGGACAGCATCAGTCATCTGGCTCTTCGATCCTTGCACCTCCTGGAGGCCCGACCTCCTATTCCAGAACAGTTTCCATACCAAGAATTTCGAATCCCCTATGGCTAGCTTTTGGAAAACCCCTTCGACGCCACCTCTGCTTAGGGTTCTTATCTTCTTGATATTTTTCATTTCCCTTCGTAATGGAAACTATCTTTGCCACCATATCCCAGATAAATAAATCATTGGTAATTTCAATGCTCTCGGAAGTTGTGTTTATCTCGTTGATCGTAATATAAGCTGTACGGGTGATCTCTCTCAAGACTTTAAGCCATGGTATTGTAGGTCAAAAACGCGGTCAAACTTCTTTGATTTCATTCGCAGCCATCTTCTATGAGAAGTATAGCCTAGAAGAGAAGGCACCACACAAGGCATGTAACATTCTGAAGTCTCAAAGTGTATTCAATGCATTCACAACTGTTCGTACGTCTCAGCGCTGTTCAGAATGGTCTTAGTGACAAAAATATACCTAAAAGTCAAGAAGAGGGCCATCAAAAATTCCAAATTCGTGATTCGCATCGTGCTAGATATTAGATGACTCGCAAGTGCGTGAATACCCAATTACGTTTAGGATATTTCGTGTGAGACACTTGCTAATGGGTCCTGTATTCAGTGAATTGACCTTCAGGTCATCCGCTATATGATTGGTGACATTAATGAAGGGGTTGATCTAGGCTTTCGCCATGCTGGTCTGAGAGACTATGAGCCCTTCCCCTATTCTATCCAAAAAGGAGTATCTTCAGGTCATAATCATTGAAAATAAAAGAACAGTTAATACCTCCTTCTCTTCAATCCAACGAAGAGGCCTCCATCCAAAACGGCGTTCACATTGATAATCAAAACCTTGCCAATAGCCAGTCACAAGCTCTAAGTTAATCATAGCATCCGCCTACCAAGCCTTTTCGAGCTGCGAACCATGCATCTAGGATCAAATCCATGTAAGATACCTGCACTCTATGTATCTCGTTCAAAGATTCAAATCACTAGTCAGCCAATGCCAGCAAGAGGGCTTGGCCCGCTAGCAATTACCATATCCTTAGATTTCAGATACTTAAAATTTTATACTCACTTTGGGAAGCCCCCCGCCCCTCCCCACCCCGAATACGTGCAATGCAGCCATTATTATTATTATTTTTACCATAATTGAGCTTAATTGACTTCAATGGTAACTCCACGTTGATGTACACTTCTCCAGCAACCGTGAATGGTCTTCCCTTCACGGGGATCGCTGTCGCTGCCAAGTGAGGATCTTCACTAATACAGCACATAAGAGCATCGAATCAATCCTTCTATTCACTTGAAGAAGCTGATTTTCGAAGCACCAAGGCTATAGTGGCGAATTGCATTCGCAACCCTAAAATTTTCCTGAAAGACAATGAATGCACTGCTGCAAAAGACAAAATCTGGAATGAGAGAATCTCTACAAACACTAGTGTCACATGCATTAGTCTGTGTCATTCTTAACGAGCCCGAAGTAAGATCAATGAGTTTCCACATTTAAACATGAAGAATGGAAAAATAGAATGGTAGTCGGTTTGATATTCGTCCGGCCGGTTTTCAGCCGAATTCCAGGTGCCCGAGACGGACGTGAGTGCGCTTTGATCAATGTGTACACAGCCCGTGTTAGGCGAGAAGAGGGTAGTTGATCTAGGCTCGACCAATTGTAAGATTATCTTACATCTTGTTTTAGTTGTCCAAATATCTCATATATACTACAAAATGTGTCGTATCTACAAGGCGAGCTGGATAGTGAACCAATTCCTAAACACCAAATAAATTTGGCCTGAATTAGGCACTGCATTGCCGTGATATGGAAGAAAGCTTACTTCGTCGTAACACATGATCTAGAAAACATGGGCTATGATATCTACCGAGTATGTACAACTTAACCTCGCTAACTTTTCGACTTGCGTATAGTCCTGCAAAGCCCCTCAGTCCTAGTCCCATAGAATTTATCACTTTTCACAATAAATTCATATATTTCAAGATGTCCATGGATGGAAGAAGTTAACACTGCCGAAGCTGAGAGTATTGGCAGCAATCAATCGTCCACATTAAGTTAGTTACGCATCCCAAATCTTTGGATAGTAATTGAGCTAGACCAACAAAGCAGGAACGGGACTCCCGTGAAAGACTCTTTAGGTGATGCTGCTCATTGTTGCTTCTACGATGCTTTTTGACCATGTAGTAGATGGTCAAAGAAGCACTGGTAGCAGATTTTCTTTACATAGCCAAAGAGCGGGTTGATAAATCTCATATAACCGAGAAATGCACCTTGCCCTGTGTAAACACCATCTAGAAGCCCTTTCTCCTATCTCAAATACTAGCACAACGTTCACAGCATTTGCTTTATTGCACTAGGCGATTAAGAGCATGGTATATATCTACATAACTCTTCAACACAATTAGTGATCTCTCTAGTATAAGAGTAAGATTTGCATACTCTCCTTGCGCTATTATAATATTACCCAGCTAGCAATACTAGCAGAGATGTATAATGCAACAAATAGCACCTTGTAGACCTCTTTTCACTAGAATAAGGTTGATGGAAGAGCTGAAGGCTCGGAATGGAGATGGATGTTTGATGTTTGATATACAACGTCGATTTTTGATGGCAGATGAGATAGGAGATGTAAAGAATGCGACGCAGAAAATATAACGACGCACCCTTGAATATGTAAGGACGGATGCTAGTGGGAGTCGCTATGCCTGTGTGATTTGCCTAGCAAACGGAGGCTTAGCAATTAGGCGGAAAAGTTAAGTGTTAGAGACACGACGTCAACTTAACCTTAGCAGCGCTATGGCGGGGAACTTTCGGATGACTGGATCGCTAGTAAGGGGAAAAAATATCAAACAATCTGAAAATTTATGATAGTTATATACACGGATATATTGCCGAAGATCTTTAACAGGAGCTTAGATATATCAACCACGCCGCTGAAGCTTTTGATAACATGTAATGCGGCTGGTATTTACCCTTGCACTCTTTGTCTCCTTGGGGACCCATTTGATGCTCCAGGGGCTGATAAGACACATACATACAATACATAAGGTCTTAATGTCTTCCGAAAGAACGATTGAGGATAAACAATAGCTTCTTTAAATAGCAGAACATGCGGTAAGATATTTTTTTTCGAGCCTGTCTCTTCTTTCTTTTATTCCAACAAGCCCTTTGATTGCGTCAATATCAAAGTGTCTGTACCGAAAATTAGGAATTTCTCCTAATCTTACATCCGTTGTTTCATATGGCTCTGCTTGTATATGGCTTTACGGAAGAGGCTTAAAAGGATCGAAGGGAGAACTAGAAGATTAGGATATTCAAATGAGTAGAAACCCCTTCAAAAAAATCAAAAATTTCAATAAGGCGCAAAAGTCAATACCTTCCATCATCAAACTAAATATTCCCCGAACTTTGAAAATCCTCCTACAGACAAATAGGATTCAGAGTGAAGATATATTTTTTGGTACCGAAACCCACGACACTGCAGTGAAAACAATATCGATACCTAGTTGATATTATTGAAGCACATTTGGATGAGGTATGGGCCCTAATTATAGTGAGACATACGTTTTCGAGAATTAATATAATTCTGAAGTTCCTGATTCCGTTTCTTACTTATATAACACAGGATGAAAGGAGGAGAAGGAGGAGAAGTAGAGTGGTGATAATAGACATAAATCTATAGGATTGAGGTTTGGGTGAAAGGAAGTCGTATTGTTGTAGTATAATAACCTACCTACTAACTATGCCACTTCTCGAACAATTTTATTTTCTTTCTCGATCTCTCTTCCTTTTTATCCTAATATACTGTTGGTACTCACACAATAGTTTCCATCATTTTCACCTTAGCCTGTCATTTTTCTCACACAAACATCTTGCTAATACTGGCCTCTTCCTGGTGTCGCATATTAATCATTTCCTTTATAATGGATTGTTCTCGTTTACAATAGGTATAACTTGGTTTCTCAGTGTGGGGTGACTTGGGAGTTCTGGAGAGTACCACGGAAGAATACAAGCAACGAGCTACTCATCAAATAACCAATGATGTAGATGATTTGTGAGATTCATGAATGTAACACAATCTTCCAAGTGGCGAGATTCGAAATAATATGATACTTAAAGGAAAGTAAGTTCTGCAGTACAGTCAAGGAGTCGATATCCTAGGATTAAGGGTATGTGAAGGGTAATATCATATTATCCCGTCAATCACGTATTCATGATCATGCTCAGCAGCATCCCATGTAGTCTTGTTTGCGCTTATATTTGTTCCCGTTCCATGTAGCTACACCAGGCCGGTATCTCAACCCAATTAATCTCATGGGTTAAAGTATATTACCCTTTTGTCTTTGGCTCAAAGGAATTTTAACACTGAAATGATATGAAAATTGAAAGGAGTTCAGACTGAAATCACTTCAGATACTGAAATAGTTTTAGACGCTGAGAGGAGATTCTTTTGAACTTTGACACTCTTTGAGCACTAAAACCATTTCCCACTATTAAAACAAGCGAAGCATTGAAGTCCTTTAAACATCCAAATTCTTTTCAAGCTAGTCGTTTAATACATCGAATCAACACTAGAGATTTAATGAAATGACACTGCTAGTAAACATTGGACTCAGCCAATTATACAGCGATTCCACTTCATTTACTTCCTCCTCAAACAAATGGAACTCCTTGAAGCAACTTCTCTACTCCTATCTTCTAGAGAACATCCAAACTGAAACTCCGAACTCCTAGCTTCATCAATATTATTGTCCATATAACACTGAAGGATTCATGACATGTGGTTCCTTCCCCCATCTGTACTCAGGTTACCGTTCCGAATCCTCCATCCCCGTTCCCATGTGCCACGCTGCATATTTCGAACTTCCACGCGTTGCTCATCCTTCGATTCCTTCCACATGCAACGAAATCCATCCACAATCAACTCAATGAAGATAAGGTACCCAGTGCCGTTTTTATGAGACCGGTATAAACCCTGGTAGTGCCTTATCGTGCATGTCATTGCAGAATCCTTATCATGCAATGCAACGACCAAGTTTTCTCAAAATATATTTGGAATTGAGCATAGCAGCCATCATGGTAATTTTTACGATATTTGGGGCTGCTCGCCACTTTAACAAATTGATTTTCTGATGGTGTAAATCACCTGATGAGTATCCGATCAGGTCGGCTCTTTCGCTGGGGTAATATTGAAGTTATTCACACCCCAAAAATCGCAAGTCTTATTTCTCTAGCGAACAAGACAAAAGGTCCAAAGGTCTAGAATCCTATGACTTCCTAACTACTTTCAAAGATCGGGCTTCCAATCTTCCATCGATAATTCCACAACTCTGTAGAAGAATCCACTCGGTTCCATTCTCTATGATATTATGGAGATCAACAGCATTCATAAACAAAGATTTACATTGAAGCATCAGCAATGTAAATAATTGGCAATAGTGTCAAAAGCAAATAAAATAACAAGCCTATCTCAGATCTTCATATCTCATCTCCTTTGTCTCTCAACAAAATACCAAAGCTGAGACTTCCATGGGCGCTCGGACCATATTTCCCATTCGCACTAACGAAAGCTTATTTTCTCGCTTATTCTCTTTCCCCAGCTACCCAATGCATCTCTGCAATGTTGCCCTGCCAAATTGCCCAGACCAAATTCTCGAATCATATCGTCATACTTCATCCCCAGCCAACATCAATCTATTGATCCACCATATTCGACACCAAACCATCAACATCAATACCTTTACCAGCTCCACACATCCAAAACCATCACCGAAAAACCCCAGGACTAAACCACAGCAACCATGCCCACCACCCGGCGCAGCAACGGCCCCGCGCAAAAAGGCACCCAAAGAACCCTCTCCTTCAACAACTCCACCAAAATAACCAAAGCCAGCACACCCTCCACGCTCACAACCAAAAATTCCCTCACCAACCCCCCATCCCTTAATCCCTCGAAACCTTCCCCAGAAATTAAAGACATCACCACCGCAACCGAAGAATCCACACCAAGCAGTACACCCCGACCCTC